>NC_090445.1:1387819299-1388134299 GCF_031143425.1 Pleurodeles waltl
CAGAAGCAGAGTATAGTTCAATAAGGTTTATTGAAATAACTGCATCTTAGATAAAATGGCATGTACTGCAATAACTAGGATGATAAAACATTCTAGAAGCAAGTCCCCACGTAAAGATATGTATGTTTCTGTGAATGTCGAAGACACAGCGTACCACTTTTGCTGGCAACCCTATATGACTGCAGCCTTGAGAAAAGCACAAAGTGAAATGAATGATGTGCTAAGGATGTAATGGTTTCCTAAGTAAAAGAACAACCAGATATAGGGAATAAAACAACACCGTAAATGTGGCTAATGCTAGAAAACAAAGCAATGCTGAATAAAATGTAACTGGGCTAAAGTGCACAACAGCAGGCCTAGTTTGCTAAAATAATGTGTCTAAAACATGGCCAGAATAGCTACACAACAGAGTGGAATTGGTTAGAAGATCATTCAAACTTTTCTTTGCCGGATTATCATAATATCCTGATGGTCTGTCCAGTGGACTGGATTGGGCCTACTGACAAGACTTTTGATGATGACTGTATAATCATCAATTTAAGATATCCTCCAATTGCTAGGCATGTCTTCTCTCGGCTGTTACTGATCTCTATAAAAAATATAAAATAACAACTCAAAAAGAATAAACACAAGAATAGATATATTGGTAAACACCTTACACATTTACCCTCTAACTGAAATCCCATATGAAACAAATGTAAAATACAAACAACCACATAGGTACTACATTACAAGACAAATCCTGAACTGTACTCAAAATAATCCAAGAGGACACATGCTACGAGCCTCTTTAAAACAATTATATGAAACCCAAACTGAAATCTTGTTTGCAAAAATATACATCAAACATAATATACCTTAAGTGTGTGTTTTTCAAGGCATAGAAGGTATTTTAGAGCCCTTCCAACAACAGTCCCTAAGCAAATACAAAATAAAAATACTTCAATCTTTACATTTACTCACTCATCTAGTACATCAAATCCATATATGTCATTGCAGTACATGTTACACCACAACTGCACAAAGGCACATTCGTGAAGGCCTGCACACCAATGTAAAAATAATCCCAAATTGTACAACGATCATCTCCAATCATAATCGTAAATGGCAACACAATTGCCAGAAAAAAACACACAAGAAAAATGGGCTGTTCCATGTTAAATGGCACGCACAGTCTATTGAAGGTTGCAACTCGTACATTCTCACCATCTCAACCTAACACGGAGCCTGGCGATCATCACACAACAGGTACCACAAGAGCCCACATTCAACAATAAAGGTATTCCCATGTCATGCGACACGCACAGTCAATGGACGGTTGCAACATGTACAGTCTCACAATCTCAACCTAATATGAAGTCTGGCGGTCACCACACAACAGACACCCTTATCATGTAACTAACAGAAATTAGGTCCAGTCCGATACCATCTCCACATTCATATAAGCTGCAACTGCCTCATACGGGCACCTCACACCATAAAACAAGCCTGGTATGCCATTAACTTACGATAGTCAGGTCCCATCTGACTATAGATCACTGTGTATGTACGTCACCAGCAAAGAAGCTGTTTTCAAATAAAGGGACATTTTAAATATCCCCTGGATTGACCTCACTTCACATCAGTAGAGGAAAACTTCTCCTGTGGTGAATGAGTTGGCCATTTTAAAACGATACTCTTAACCTTGCTAGCATTCAAATGTGCTATATTGCATCGCGCTCCACCTTAAGGAATATATTTAATTCGCTCTCTAGTAAAATGTTATCACTAGAAGGATACTATAGACTACCTCCCTACCAAAACACAAGTGGAGAGAGTTAAGCAATGAAGTAAAGGATATACTTGGGTTATAACCCATATGTCCATCTACAGTTTCAAGCAGTTGTCAAGTTGAATGCATTAGTCATTTAAAACCTTGCCTATGATCATTTTAGCACTTGATGACATTATACCGCGTCCCGCACCACCTTAAGGAATACATCCAATGTGCTCTCCTGAACAACATTATAACTGGAAGGCTACCACAAATGGAAAGAATTAACCCATGAAAGAAGTACCATACTAACGTTATCGCCAAATATACATCTACAGTTTCTAACAATCTCTACGTTATTCCCTACAATTGGCAGCCGTCTTGAAACGGTGATACTCCAAGTGGAAAAACCTAATGGGCATATAAGATTCAATGTATTTGTCTAACAAAACCAATAATATACAATTAACAATCAATCTTTCATTAACTTATCATATTCATCACTACATTAAACAAAACCATATTGTAAAACATATTCATAAACTGACTGTGGCACAGGTGTGACTATCACAAATCAGCACAACTAAATTCAAACTTAGCCTTCTCAAAATCCTCAATTAAAATCTGTTTATTCAATGCCACCACCAGAGGTAAACAGGACATACAAGAATTACAGTATTATTAAAAGCTGGTACTGGAAGGAGGCAACAACCCAGTATCTGACTCATATACAGGCAAAAATGTCAGGCAAAGTGCTAGCCTATTCTCACTGAAGAGCACTGCTGATCCCATCCATTATCACACACCTAAACCATCCAGATTAGTTCCCAAATCGTTATAGAAAGTGATGAAATTCATTCTCTTTGTTGACACCAAATTCTACAGTTCGTAAACGCGAAATCCTTTTGGTCTCACTCTACCAAAGTTTGTTTTCACTGTATCTGTTCCATGAAACTTTCAAATACATTTTATATTTCTGTTCCATGCATAAGAAGACAGTGGGTACGATGTATCCCTATTGTGGCTGACCCTAATATGTTCAGCTATTCTAAATCTGAGTTTCCTTGTAGTACTGCCTACAGACACCTTACCACAGTTGCACACAATTGCATAGACTACAAAGAGCGTCAGTCAGTTGATAAAAGTGTTTAGTTTATGATTAACGATGGTGTTGTATTCAAAAGTAGTTGTCTTGTCCATGCTTCATTGACACATACTGCATGTAGGATATGTGTAGAAACCACGTGTTTGTTGAGGTATCCAGCCCGTCGTCATGTGCTTGTTCGGAGGCATGTAGCTGGTACTCACAATAGCCGTATTATTGTGTCGTCTTCTATACTTTACACTCCGTTTATGCATTAGTACGGTTTCTAGACCAGGTACACTATGTTGTTGGAATTTCAGTAACAACATTGTCGGACGAATAGCCATAACGTCTTGATTATGACTTAGGGCAAGCAAATAATTTTTTCATTGTGAAGAATTCTTGTGTCTGTGACCGTTGTAGTGATGCATGATGTTTTGAAGACTTATATGATTTCAAACCACTTTCTCCTTTTTCCTTCCATCTGATAGCGCTTATTATTAGGCAATTGAAGCTGTTTAAGTTGTAAATGAATCATTTGCCTAAATATATTCTAATTTAACCCTTTTTGTGGATGTTGTAGTGTCCAACAATGGGGTGTCTTGTTGCTATGTTAAAAATGTAATTTAGAATATAGGGTGGACCAGAGTTACGACATTGGCTATTATCACAGAATTAATTCTCATTCATGAATGTGCATTGACATGAATGTGTGGATAAATAATGATATGTGTATGGAACTTGAATAGGTGATTGAAAAGTATATTTAATCAACTCACTTAAAGATCTTTGAAAGCGGAGTACTGTACGTTTGCTTACTGATTTAGGATTGGGTTTTTCTAAACAAAATATTTGTAATGATGTCTTGTGTATCAATATTGTCATAGTTTTTTTTTTTTTAAATGATGCTTTGAATGTTGCCTTTTGTGCATTTGCTGATTATAATTTGCATTCATCAATGTTTTGTATGTGGCTTAAGTCCTGTCATATATCTTTCTTAACAGCCCTGAAGACGTACTGTTGCCATTGAAACACGTTGGCTGTGTCCAAATAAAGGATGAATATTTCAACTAAAGTTGTTTCTCAGCATCTACATGAAATTTAACTTGATGATACATAACTCCGAAGTATAACGTACTAGGAGTTTCAGAAGATATCAGAAGAAATAGTTTTGTGGCAACTACTTCAGCTACAAATATTGGGATTTTGGAATATTATTAATTGTCCTAAAATTACAGAAGTGCTGACAGACGGTTTGGGGTCTATGGTAAGTGCTGAGCGCTTGGTAAACCACTTTAAAGCTATTTATTCCTATTTGGATCCCTTGGATCACAGTTGCAAAAATCCTCTCCTGCTTTTTCCATTGTCTGATAGATTTGATGCAACAGAAGTCTGGGATTTGTGCCAGTCCTTCAAGAAATCCCCCTGGGCCAGACTAGGTACTGATGGCCCTTTACAAGGAGAATGTGGAGTTTTGGGCACCCGTCATTACCAACGTAGTTAATAATGCTATCAAAGGTATCCTGCATTCCTCGTACAAAACCGTGGTCATCCCCATCCACAAAAGGTTGTAAAAATGATCCTCGATGTTACTTGCCAATTTCTTTGCTAGACTCCATGGTTAAGGGAGGGCTTGGCACCACACAGAAATGTCTTAATCTCAATCTAATCACTAATGAATACACGGTTGCTAAGGGGGAATCATTACTTCTCTCCTTCATGGATCTAAGTAGCACCTTTGATAGAGTTAGTCGAAACAAACTCTGGAAAATTCTCTCTGACCTCGGGCTTGAGAACAACTTGGCTACTTTTTCTCGAGCCTCACATTGTAGAGTGTGCACATCTCTCAGATATGAGCCAGGAGGAGAATGTACGGACGTTTTTGAGCTTCAACAAGGTGTTAGCCAGGGCTGTATCCTAACACACATCCTATGCCTCCTCTACATTAATGGGTTAAATGAAATGCTTGCAAAAAGATGATGCCTTCCTGATGTCTCCTACCCCTATCGGTCTGAGGTCACTAATTAAAGTGTAGCTTTAATGGATAAACTGGATTTGGAAACAAACACCCTAAAATGAAATACATGGTTTGTTGCCAAAGAACAGTCAAAGAGGGAACCTTTTGGATCAAGAGAAGGTGAGTCAAGTGGGTTATTTAATTTCCATATGTGGTCAAATGTTTTTGCCCCCAAATGCTCGTGGTTGCACTGCATAGCAAATCACTGCATGCGATTCAATCACTCTGTTGGAACCCTGTGTGATTTTGCAAAGAAAGTGGGTAATAAACCAATTCATTACTAGAGGTTCACTTGTGAAAGTGTTGCCTGTGTTAATGCCCGGTGCTGGTGTTTCAGACTATCGGAACATCGCTAAGGTACAGGCAGAGGAGAACCGCTATTATCTGCGTTTCCTTGACTCCCTATTTCTATTTGCATGAGGAACTAGACTTATTATACGTATCCAATCAAATTAAAGTGGCTTCCCAAGTTCTCTGAGTAGCATTCTGGGCCAAAAACGACAACACTCTCCCCAGGGAGATCATAGGAGAATGTCTGAAATGTGAAAAGGGTCTTGCGATTCTCTGGCTGCATGATGTGTGATTAACGTTTTAAAGCCATTGGCTGGGGGGAATTGTTTACACCTCCACACTCTCTAACTAAAACTGATACTTTGCTTGTCAGAAAACTATTTATGGCCACAGCTTGTCAACTAGGGAAGTAGTGGAGCTGAGTACACCTATTTAGCAAAAATATGTTATTGACTAACATCGAATAATCTCGAGCTGTACTTGACTTGGTTTCTGCGCTTTTGGGAAAGATCCCTCCAAACCAAATTTCATTTGGGAACTGTGAGATCTTTACCTTGCTTTCCCATGGCCAATATGATAACGGATGTGTTTAAGTTTGACAATGTGAAGAGTCTTCTGTGCAATCCTTAGAACACTTTGTTTTTTTTGGAAATTTTATGAATTTCAAACTAGAAATGTTTTAAAACCTGTTCTTAAACTTTATGGCTTTCATCAATCTAAGCCCACTTTGTATTTTTTATGTATGTTCCCAAACTTGATGATTTGTTTTAATGATGGGAAGTTTTTAAAGCCAGGATTATATAAACATAAATTATTGACAGTCTGATTTGTAATTTTGACTTATATACTCTTCTTGATAATTGTGATTTTATGATTGTAATACTTTTAAGGTTGTTTTTAATAATCAAACAAATCTTTTTGAACTGAACATCCCCTTAATTCCTTCCCCACTCACCTTTAGTCACCTACAGAAATTCTGGAGCACATCACAAGCAACTTCATAGTGTTAACTTGAACAAAGTTTTCTATTTGAATCAATTATAGACACCTTACATTATTATATCATATCCATAAGGTCATTAATATATTGAGCACTACCTCCATTTCCCATATACTTAAAGAGATATAGGGAAGAGTGAAACTAAAATAAATAAATGTAATGAAAAAATAAAACATTTACTACCCATCAAGTCTGCCACTGGTTTCCTAGCGCTCCTCACTAACCCTTCTTCTGCAGTAAGTGTGGTCGCAGGGTGAGTACATAAAACCAAGCATTGAAAGCCAGTGGGCTTGGCCTTTATGTGCTGTAGCATAAGCCTTTTCCAGAAATAATAGGAATGTAGGGCCAGATGTATGAAACATTTTTGCACTCGCAAACGGTGCGAATCGCAAAATTCGGCTGTTTGCAAGTGCAAAAACGTGGTCTGCGAAGCATGAAAGGCATTCTCAGACCAAAAATAAGAAATCGCAAAAATAGCGTTTTTTTGCATTGCGACCTGGTTTTGCGAGTCGCATTTTGCGAATCGGTATTTCCAGTAGGAAATTGCGAGGCACAAATTGCGAGTCGCAAAATCCAAGTCGCAAAGAGATGCATCAAAAAATCGCAAATTGTCATTTTTCGCAGAATTGCATTTTGCACATGCAAAATACCACTAAGTGAAACCAGGTGGTAACCAGGTGCAACCTATATAAAGAGGCCCAGAATGCCTCAGACTCTTTCCCACAATGGCTGCACTCTACGTCATGGCGAGGAGGATGAGGATCTTGGCAGGTTTCAGGAGAGGGATGAGGAGACAGGAGCGCATTTTCAGAGTGTGCATTACACTTTTCAACCTGACAGAGGAGGGAATATATGAGAGGTAAAGGTTGAACTCGGCCATGATACTTGATCTGATAGCTGAGCTACAACCCATACTGCAGCGCAGAACACTAAAGACTCACAGCATACCCACCCATGTGCAGGTATTATTCTCCCACCACCTACTCGCCTCAGGGAGCTATCAAGGGGTCATAGCAGCAGCTGGAGGGGTCTCACAGAGCACCCTCTCCAGATTTTTCAATGCATTTATCAACGCCATGCTGAGCAAACTACACCAGTACATCAGATTCCCCCACACCCCACGGGAAATACAGCAGACAAAATTTGAATTTTACCAGATAGCACAGTTCCCCCATGTCCTAGGTGCCATAGATGGGACACATGTGGCAATCTGTCCACCATCAGCCACAGAGTATTTGTACAGCAACCGGAAATACCAACATTCAGTGAATGTACAGGTGATTTTCAATGATTACTACATCATAACTGATCTCGTGGCCAGGTACCCAGGGAGCACACATGATTCGTACATCTTTCGCCACAGTGGCATACACACAAGACTGCTAGCTGGGGAGTTTGGGGAAGGATATCTACTAGGTATTGTCCCTCTATACAATGGCACATTGATGGCATGCTGATGTCAGATGGCTCACTTCTTACCCTCTGTCCCTTCCAGGAGGCAGTGCCTACGCAGTGCGCACCTACATGATGACGCCCTACCTCAATCCTGCAACACCTGCTGAACGGAGATACAATGCAGCACACAGGGCAACCCGCAATGTGGTGGAGCGCACATTTGGACTGCTGAAGAGTCGCTTCCGGTGCCTCCACAAAAGTGGAGGGGCACTACAGTACAGTCCAGAGACGACATGTAGAATAGTGGCTACTCGAGCTATCTTGAACAATATAGCTACCACCAGGGGCATACCTGTAGAAATATGTGATACTGAATCTGATGAGGATGATGATCCCATCCCACCCCTACAGCCAGCAGACAGGACCAGTGCAGCAGAGGGAAGGAAAAGGCGTGCTGACATCACACACAACCATTTCAGACGTAAGTATGAATGACACAAATCCTCTGACAACTGTACCTGTAGTGAAATAAATGTATTTCCTTAAGTCAGGTAATGTTCGTTTGAAGAATTGCAAAAAAATATTAAGTGGAAAACTAGAAACAATGAAGGACCTGAGTAATGCACTATTGCGTCATAGTGAAAACATGAGTCCACTGGAAGCTACAGTCATTTTTTGCGGCCACGCACACCACCCGGGTGCCCAGTTACCTCACTGGCACCTCTATTGTCCGCCTCAGTGGCAGTGCTGTGCCTGGCACTGCGCCGTCTGGTGTCCAATGCTGGTACAGCTACACTGCTGAGGCTGGAACTGTCCTCTGTGTCCCCCAGTGCAAGCTCACTAGGTGTGGCTGACCTCTGTCCCATTATGTTGTCGATCACATTGGTGATCTGTACCAGTCCGTTCGCAACATCCCTGCTGCTGCGTGCTGCCTCCACTTGTGCAGCCACTGCATGACGGGCAATCAGTGACTTTGCATTTGCCACCCTGTTCACAGAACGACAGAGCCGCCAAATATTTTCATAAATCTGCGCTCCTGTCTGCGGTGGGTCACCCTCTCATGGCGCAGCTCCTGGCATAGTTCACGAACAGCACTTGTGAGCTCTCTGGTGTCCTGTGATGCCTGCACCTGTCCCTCATGCAGCATTTCTATGTTAGAATTGAGGGACTCAAGCTGACGATGCAGGCCCCCCCATGTTGGTGTTATGTTGGCGCAAATTCTTTTGTAATCCCATGATCCTTTTATTTTGTAGGCGCTGCTGCTGCAACATAGCAGCTTCCAGCTCACTAAAGAAGGAGGGACCCTCACCTGCCTCATGCTGCTGTACCCCGCAACTTGTCGCCATCCTGCGGGGTGCTGTGGTCTGCTGACACCTGACCTCCTGCATCTAGCTGCGCCTGTCTGTTGGTGATGGGGAAATTGGCCCTTCCTGCTGCTCATCTGAGTCTTGGCTGAGCTCTGCAAGTGGCAGTGCCCTGGGCCTGCGTCGGACTTGCGCAATGGTGAGAGGCCCACTGGTGTTGGAATCAGAGGCCGGATGGGTGTCAGTCTCGCCTACGCTTGCTGATGCTGTGGCTGCTGGGCCTGGCCCACCTGCAACGACAATACGCATCATGTCATTTATGTTTGTTACAATTACGGTCACACAATGGTAATAAAGGTACACGTACTTCTCTACACTGTGTTGTGGGTGTTGTGTTCCTCCGGGTGTCGCTCTACTTAAATACATTGTATGTGCTACGTTCAGCTCTGGGTTGTGGACTGCCACTCTCATAATGCATTGTTGTGCTGCTTCTAAGATGTGGACTCCACTACTTCTCACAATGTTTAACATTACTTGCTAATTCCTAAGGGGCTTTTGTGCATACACATGTGGGGTTACAAATCAATATTGCACTTACCTTGGCTGGTACTTGGTGTGCCAGAGGTGTCTATCTCTGTGACCCCTGTCACAGCTTCAGGGAGGAGTGTGGACTCGACTAGGTCCTCTAATGGGGTGGATGGTGCCTCTGTGGGTGGACCGCCTCCTGTGCCCCTGGCCGCCTGCAGTCTCCTTGCCACCCTCTCCTTCGCACGGGACCACAGGTCATGCCACCTCTTCTTAATTTCTTCTACGGGGCGCTGTGCCACTCCAATTGCACAGATTTTTGATTGGATATGCGCCCATGGTCTTCTTTTCTCACTCTCGGGCACCTGGAGTGAGCTTTTGCCAAAAAGGCGGTCATGGCTCCTGACCACCTCCTCTGTCAGCACCTCAAGCTCTTGCTCACTGAATTTGAGCTTCCTCTTTCTCTCTCCCTTCTCCTGTCCTTGGGCTGAGGTGTCCATCCTTACTCAGGTGTGCTGCCTCCTTCAGAGTGCTGCTCTATGTGGCTGGGCTGCTCTCTCTCTGGATGTTGGTTTGGGTGTGGCACCTGAAACTGCCTGGGATGACTCGCTTCCTGCTTGTGATGTCATCAGGCTCCTCCAGGTGTGCTTTCTCGAAACTTCTCGCAATTTGCGATTTTTTACCGAATCGGTAAAAAATCACAATTTGCGAAAATGCTAATTTCGATTCGGTAAATGGGTCTCGCAAACCACAAATAGCGATTTTTAAGAAATCGCTAATTCCGAATCGCAATTTTGTTACATGGGCAATTGCGACTCGAAAATAGCGATTTCTTAAAAATCGCTATTTGCGATTCGCAAGGCAATTTTTTCATACATATGGCCCGTAGTCACAAAATCCATTGGCAGTTGTCTCTTTAGTCTGTGGAACATGGGGGTTGTGACATAAGCCTTACTGGAGACAAAAGCACAATGTTGCAATCTTACACATTGGTACCAGACAAGGCACAAATGGCCTTCTTATCCTGACCAACCTTCCAGAATTCAGTTGAGTCTACAGCACAAGGATGATATACTACAGGCTGCTACTGGATGTCTCTTTGACTTTAAACTCATTTCTGTAAACAGAACAAAAGGAGAACACTGTAGATTTATTTACAAAATGGATTTTGTACTATGTAAATTAGTACTAAAGTACAACTACTTACGTACTACAACACACTACTGATAAACCTATAGCGAGAGTCTTCTGCTTCTCCTCTATTTTCTATGTAGAGGTCTCTGCCAAGGAGGCAAAGATCTTCACACACATAGGTATTCATTTTTGTAGTATGTAGACAGGCCGAGGGGGAGAGGGTGGAAAATGGGGAATACTTACTGCTAAATGGGAGGGGGTTTTGGGAAAACTTAAGGAGGAGCTTAGGGAGGGACATGCTAATACAAACATACACCCACAAAAAAGTAAGACAATTGCTATTTATAAACTACACTTCTAAAGATAATTCAGCCCTAAAAAGCCAAAGACATGGTGCAGCACCTCTCTCTTCTATTACAATGTAAGCTAGTGTACCCTCCGGCGGTGTAGGCTCTCCTACACTTGCTTTAATATACGTATCTCCCCTTAGAGCACTTTTCAATGCCTTGAAAAACGTAATCTTTTCTACTTTTGTTTATTCAAAATCGAATCAGGAAATGACTTTTAATCCTAAAATTCCTTTCACCCACGTCCTCAACCAATTGCCTCTCATGGACGGCTGCCAATCCATGTGCAACTCTTCGCACTAACTAACCTATCCCAGCATGGCTCCAATGACGTCACACTCACATGTACTACTGCTGACAAAGTCTTGCGGCTCGTCCTCCTAAACTTTGATTCACACAAAACGAATGCAAAATATTGCGAGCAGCAATCAAAAACCAAAAAACAAAACAAATCTGCTGGTTTACTACAGGAAAGGTACCACAATTGCTTCAGAAACTTTACAGATTTTCACTGATGGCTCTTTTTGCGCATGCAGCTATTCCTCTTTCTCGATCTCCCAGATTCGCAAGCAAAATTCGACCCGCAAATTTTACTCTCAACTGATCAATGGGTCTATCCTGGTGCACTTAGGACTCGCCAAATCTCAGTTGAAATTTTCCTCTCGCTCACTTTAACACACACACTGACTTGCTGACCAGGCCCAATCAACCTACTAAACCAGACAAATTACAACATATAACCAAGTGTCCCATACACTTTCAATATACTCCGGAGTCTTAGACCACGCAGGGTCCGTACATCAACAACCACGTGGACAATTTCTTAGCACAAAGCGTCACACACATGTGAAGTTTGATGACTTCTCTACTCTCACACTGCAGAGAATGCACACTCCTTCTAAAACCTCATTTCGAGTACGCAAACTCCCTAAAACCCTCACAAACTTCACAGTTCCCCTTCAATTTGCATAAGCTCATAAGCTGTGCAAGCGCAACCTACTTCTCTCACTCTATCACTAGAACGCCGGAAACATCCCCAACAACCATTAGCAGGATCTGGGAAAGTCATTTCTAGGCTTAAGGGGACATCATTTTCTCTCCAATTATCATTATTGAAACACAAATCCAAATCTCAATAATACTGAATTCTCAAATGGATCAGCTTCAAATCGCTACCATTCCTGGGAACACCTGTCACTGTATACTGCACATCTATGAAAGGCTCATAAGGAGAAGAACCATCGGTCTCTTTACCACAACTGTTAACACCCTATCCTGGATGCCTATGGCAAGCTTTTAAAGAGACTACCCTTCCTCTGTTACCACAACTGTTAGCGCGTCAGACCTTAATAAGTACAATTACAAGGGGACGCGTATAGGTCGATGAACCTTTTGACTCATATTAAGAAGTTCTTACCATAGCTCCAGTACATCATCAATAATCATTAGTAATCAATAAAATCAATAATCAATGGAGTCAGTAAATGTCATGCACCATGACCTTTCAGCAATGAATAACCACACCTTTAGTAAAACTTTAGTATATATATTTCCCTTATATTAACAATGCTAAAATCATGTAGATTAATCTCAATATCAAATGAAGCACTTACAAAAACATCACTGGTCGTCCAAAGCGACAAAAGAAATGCAATCTAATCAAAGCTTGACTCACGACACATTCTAGAGCTACAGCGCAAATCAATAGCAGAGTCAGTTGCGATAAAAGTTATAACGTACATAGAATCCAGCATGATAACTCATCAATCATTAGTCTCTGCAATTTGTCTGTCAATTGTGAGGGCCCTTAACTAACGTCAGATAAGCATCAGCATGTTGGGCTTCATGCAAAACAATTTAGAACACAAATTTAGGAAAACATCTAGCTATGGATCTCTCAAAACAGCGCAGTTGGTACTTAGAAAGAAAAGGCATCAAATGCACAACAGTCATGTATCATCATATCTACCTATCCTCAGTATGGGTCAGCAAAGCAGAATCAGCCTTCGTCCTCAGGTCATCAGTCGATCAGCAAAGCATCAGGCTCTCAGTCAGAAAGTGTGAGCACAAAGACAGAATGAATCTCAAATCTCTCCTTTAAAGTCTCTGCATCTCAAATCGTAATAGGTCTCAAATCGGAATAAGGTCTCAGTCCTAAAGTATATCTCTCTAATTCTCCTCTTTCACGTTGTTATATCAAAGTCACCTAAACTATCCCCTAATTGTCTGTTGGTCAGTTAATCGTACGTTTATACTTTACCGAATAATATTTCTATACCAAATCTATGAATTCTAATATTTCACTCTTCTTATGAAGTTGATTGGTTCACTTTACGATGTTCTCATCATAGGGCTCGTCAGGTAACAATATTGTTGTATCTTCAGCTCCAGTCAGTGTCTTCATTGTTCACATCCTGGGAAAGTACATTTTACACACATTACACAGAAGTTGTTACACTAGCGGGAACATCATCTCCTGTTAGTCGGTTCTCACGCAAAGCTTCTGTTAAGCACTTTTAACTATACAATGGACATTTCACAGTTTAATTCACTCGGTCAGCATTTTTATTAAACACTAAGAAATACAGCTTCTGCATGAGGCCTGGCAGGACTTAAGCCAAGACTCGCTAGGTTAAGGCCTACAATTATTAAAGCTAGAACACACTTCATAACTCGTAATATAACATATTGCTACATTAGTCTAATACATTTTCAATATTTCATAAGTATTAATCATCAATTAGTACATTTCGTGAACACTGGTGCCCATTCTTCGAGGTCACATTTTCAAATGCGTGCATTATCTTTCTCTACGTTATTAATTGTCTACATAATTCATTATTCAAATTACATAAACACTCATTAATAATTTCTAGTTAAAACACCTGCTCTAGTGATCCCTCCTCTGATGACTGTGTCATCAAACTAATTTCCACCCACAAACTTTTACAATTCAATTTCTTCAAAATGTTCTCTTCTCCTTGAATTTTCCCTGTAAATTCTTTCACTTTTTTTTCCCCTCATCTGATTATTCTTAAACCTTCTCAAATTGATCTCTCAGAATAATTTACATAATCCCTATATACCAATAAAATAATCCATGACAATTAATATTCCCTGTAATATTTTCAACAGAACCCCATTCCAAATGTTGCTGAGCCAATTTCCCACTGAAGCAAACCCTTTGCCAACCTTTTCCCAAACACCTGGTTCCTTCAAATCTTTCAAATCAGCACTCACATTAGTCAGATTAGAAAGTATGTATCTTATCTCTTTACTACTATTGGGTATGTATGAACAACAATGCCTAGAGTTAATCATTCTACAGTCTCCGCCATCCATTGCTAAAAGAATGTCTAAAGTAAGATGATTTTGAAGAGTCATAGCTCTATCCGCAGCTAATTCAGTATCTATCAGGAGTATAGCTCCTGAAAAATTTGTCAGCATGTTATCCACCATAGTAGACAACTTTTGAATCTTAATCGAATTCAGGATGACTCCCACTGAAGGAATCAACCGCACCAAATATATCTCCCACTATCGCAGAAGAGGACTCCCTCCTCTGTCTCTTATGATGTAAATCAGTCACTTTCGGAAACTTTTTCAAATCCTTCATCTAGTAAATCTTTGGGAAAACTATCCCCAAATAACATGTCCCATACCATCCTCTTGGAAGACGGTAATAAGCATTAAGTCCACAAACAGTATATCCCTGGAATCGCAGAGTCCTGCCCATTCAACATAAATGTCCATTTACTCTGAAACACATGTCCGCATTCACTCGTACCCACAAATAAAGTGTCAGTGCACGATTTAGGCCTATATATGCAAAGCTTTCCTACATGTAGTGCATCCAAAGCTAATTTCCCTTGCATTTTAATCACACTATCAGCATAATCATTCTTGTAAGTCATTTTCTCTAAGCCTTTTTCTAATTTCTCCTTCAGAGCCTTTCTTCTGTCATCAGTGTGATCTAGGAAGCTCTTCTCTAAAGGTGTAAGCAAGCATGTCAAGTTATTCTTATGCGCATAGGCTGTGCCAAATGTCAATGTAAGTTCAAAGAATCCTCTAACTAATACTATGTCATCATCCTTAGCTATTTTACTCAAATATCTAATTGTAGGAACAAACGAAAACACAACATAATGATTAGAATAGAAGTATTGAATATACTCCTGGTTATAAAACCTTGTAATTAACAGACTACAACTTATTCCATATGATAAGGGCAAACTATGATAGGTGACTCCTTCCTCGACTGACGAAGGAATCTGCGTACACACAAAACAATTCTTTGCATCCATCGTTTCAACATACTCACTCAATAAGCGATAGAAAACATTAGGATAAAGTTCTCCCTTCACATTAGTATTATCATGCATATATTTCTCATCTAACTTAAACTTCTCTAATGCCGTTAGTGCAGTAGTTGTCTCAAAAGCAGAAGTATGGTTGGCTCCTTTCGCATGAAGAACAGACATACCCATAAGCAACACAACAAACAATATTCCACACATAATTGCCAAACCAATGCTCATATATTTACAGCGCCTAGCATCTCTACCTTGTTTATCAAAGTCAGCCATGATCTATAAAGAATCAGAAAGCAGAAGTTTATTAGAAAACGTGCAGCAAAAATAAAAAACAGACATATCTTCTTTCAGCAGTTTAGTTTCTCTTCCAGGAACCCTTCTTCCTTGTCAAAATCAGTTAGCAGCTTGTCAAAATCAGGTTTCAAAAGTCAAATCAGGTTATCAAATGTCTTTTCTGGTTTCTTTCATCAGTCTCTTTCTCCCCAAAAAATTCTCCCAGATTGTTTTAACAGTTCAGTTCAGTACCTTCTTCACATTACTTCAAAATAGTGACTTGGAGCTCTAGCAAAACAAAAAAGACAGAAACTCTTGCTACCATTCGTTTGTAGTTGCATATGCCCATTCAGGACCTGCGTATCTCAACTTGCTATTCTCTTTCTCTTCAACTTTCGATCTCTATTCAGCCCTCTTTCACTTAATTTCTCTTTTCTGATAGTATCTACTTCTTCCTCTATTGTTGGTTCGACAACCACCTCTTTCCTTTTCTCCACTTGCAATTTCGGCCACTTATCTCCTTTCAGTGAGCCTTCTGTCAGTATTCTCTTCAGAATTGAACTCAAACCCTTTTCTTTCTCTGTGGTGTTTTCTCTTGATGGACCTGCAACCGGTTCAGGAGGAGTCAGATCACTTTGACTTTGATCCACCTCAACTCCTTCCCCTTCTTGGTCTGGCAATTTCCCTGCTTCTTTCTCAGAATTGTCTGCTTCTGGGAAAGCCCACTTCTGATTAGGCTCTCCTGCGGCTTCAGTTGAGATTGGTGCTCCGATACTCTCCTGGAGGACTCCACCCTCGCCTCTCTCAGGAGTGACTGAACCGTCCTCCACGAGCTCAGATCCGGTCTCAGTTCCTCTTTGTTCTTCTTCTGGCCCTCAGACTTGTCTCACTGTTGTTGGTACTCTCAACAACGCTTCTTCATGATCCAGTGGACATGCCACTTTCTGCATGTGACTTGCGTGAATCCAGTTCGGGATCCCAGCACACTTCACAGCTGTCGTAGTTGTCAGGACCACTTGATACGGTCCCTTCCAACGGGGCTCCAAACACGTCTTTTTCACATGCTTTCATATGACAACCCAGTCTCCAGCTCTCATGTTGTGCCCTGGGTCATGGATCGGTGGCAGTGTGGTGGCCTCCACCTACTGTGAAAAAGAGCATACTACATCAGCCAGACCCTTGCAGTAAACCAGCACCATATCATCTGTAATGTTGACAAGGGCATTTGCTGGCACCGTTGTTAATCTCATTGCTCTGCCCTTAAGGATCTCATGAGGTGACAGTCTTGTCTTTCTGTGAGGTGTGTTTCTCATTGACATCAACACTAAAGGCAATGCATCGGGCCATTTCAAATTCATAGCTGCACACATCTTTGCAATTCTTGACTTCAAGGTACCATTTATCTGTTCTACTAGTCCTGACGCTTCAGGGCGGTAACTACAATGCAACTTCTGCTCAATGTTCAATGCTGCATACAATAATTTAATCACCTCGTTATTGAAGTGACTTCCTCTAAAGAGATCTGAAACCCGAAATGTGGTATCAGTTCCCTAAGCAGCAGTTTCACTACTGTGACACTTTCATTTCTTCGTGTAGGGTACGCTTCAATTCAGTGACTAAAGATGCAAACAATCACCAGCACATATTTCAAACCTCCACACACAGGCATCCAAAAAAAATCCATCTGCATTCTGCTGAATGGACCTCCTGCTCTTCCAATGTGGCTCAAATTAACCACTGTCCCTTTCCCCGCATTCAACTGCTGGCAAATGACACAACAATGGCAAACTGCTTCAGCAACTTGTCTAAACTTGGGGTGGAACCAATCACCAATCAATTGTGAACAGGCAAACAATGGCATCCCTCCCAATGTGTGCCTGACCATGATAGTACCTTGCCATTTGCGAAAACAGGCTATTTGGCAAAACCAATTGACCCCCCTCAGAAACACTCAATTCATCTTGTCTTTCAACACATTTTAATTTGCTCCATGAATGCTTCTCCTCTTTGTTAACATTATTCTGCAAAGATTTTAATTCTTCCAAAGTGTCAATTACTCTCAATGCATAACTCATATATGTTGCGTCTTCTTCAGGTAAAAGTTCCCACTTGTCCTTGAACGATATACAGTTCAATGCACAAAACCTTGCGACTTGATCCGCACATCCATTTCCCAATGACACGTAGTCCTGCGACTTTAGATGTGCACTGCATTTCACCACGGCAATCTTTTCAGGCAATTGAATTGCACATAGCAACTCCTTTATTCTCACATCATTTCTCACTGGTGAACCAGAAGAGGTCAGAAAACCTCTCTGTGACCACAATTGACCAAAATCATGAACTATTCCGAATCCATATCGGCTATCTGTATAAATATTAACTCTCAATTGAGCAGAAACATGTCACGCTCTAGTAAGAGTGACCAATTCTGCTACCTGGGAAGAATACACTCCTCTAAGCCAGGAAGCTTCTAAGGTACCTGTAATCGTGCACACAGCATACCCTGCTCTCAGTGTCCCTGTGTTGTCTCTTGGACATGAACCATCAACAAATATAATTTTGTCATTTTCTTACAATCGGGTATCTCTAATGTCAGGTCTTGGTTTTAGGCACAACTCAATTACTTCGAGACAATAATTATTCAACATCTTCCTCTTTTTCAATTTCAACATTTTCACTCGGAAGTAAGGCTGCCGGGTTCAGTACTGTACATCTTTTCAAGGTCAAGTTTGGTGACCCCAAAATACTCATTTCGTACCTAGTCAACTTAGCACCAGTCAGATATTGGGTTTTCGTCATTGTCAGTAAAATCTCAATTGAGTGAGGGACCATTACAGTCAGGGGATATCCCATCACCACGCCTTCAGACTGTGAAAGACTCTGACCAACTGCGGCCACTGCCCGCAAACAACCTGGTAAGGCTGCTGCAACTGGGTCCAAAGTAGCTGAACAATATGCTACAGAACGATGAGCACCTCCATGGACCTGAGTCAAGACAGACAATGAATATACATCACGCTCATGACAAAACAATGTGAAAGGCTTCATGTATTCAGGCATTCCCAACACTGGAGCTCTGCACAAACTCTCTCTCAACTCAGTGAACGCTCTCGTTTCATTCTGGTCTAGCACTATGAGATCTGTGACTTCCTTATGAGTCAGTTTCTGCAATGGTCTTGAAATGACTGAAAAATTTGGGATGAATTGGTGACAATAGCCCACCATCCCTCGGAACATCCTGACATCTCTCTGTGTAGTCGGGGGACTTATTTGCAGTATCATTGCAATCCTTTATCTGGATATTTTTCTCGACCCTTTCTCAATTTGGTGACCCAAATACTTCACTATCTTCTGGCAGCACCGCAATTTCACCGGTGACACTTTATGACCATATTTTTCCAAATGATTCAACAAGGTAATCGTGTCATATTTACACTCGTCGCTTGTCTTGGACACAATCAATAAGTCATCAATGTACTGCACCAAAGTCGATTGGAAAGGCAACTCTATTGAATCCAAATTCTTTTTCAAGATCTGGTTAAACAAGGAAGGTGACTCCGTGTACCCTTGAGGAAGTCTACACCAGCAATAGACTCGATCCAGGAATTTGAAACAAAAGAGAAATTGCCTATCCTCATGAAGAGGTACAGAAGAGAACGCTTGTGACAAATCAATGACCGTAAAACACTCTACATCACATGGAATATAGAACATTATTACAGCTGGGTTGGGCACTACGGGAGAACACTTGACCACATTCTCATTTATTTTTCTCAAATCCTGAACAATCCAAAACTTCCCACAGGGCTTCTTCAAACCCATTATTGTTGAATTACATGGACTGCTCAATACTTCTTTCAGAATTCCCTGCTTCACAAAATCTGCAATTATATGCGCCACTTTCATAAAGACATCTTGTGGCATGTTGTACTGTGGAAGTTGAGGGAAAACTGCATTTGGCTTTAAGGTAACCTTGACTGGCCCCACTCCTTTGATCAGACCTACTTCCTTCCCTGTCAAATCCCACATGTTTTCTTCCCTGCAAATCAGAATGGAGCTCCTTCACTGTGAACATCGGGAAAAACTCAATCAAGGGGTACTCCTCAATTATAGTTTCACACTCTGTTTCTGAGGCTTGGTCTTCCTCATCATTGCTCTTTGTCCGAATCTCTATTCCATCATGTGGACAAGTAATCAAACACTTCGTCTTACACAACAAGTCCCTTCCCAATAGGAATACCGGACTCAAATTGCAGACTACAAATTTATGCAGTCCCTGGAAAATTGCCAATCTCAACTTGCACTGGATCTGTGATCGGGTTTGTCAGATATTGGTTTGCTACCCCCACAACCTGAACTGTTCTATCAGAAAAGGGCAAATTCTGAACTTCTGCACTTCTCACTGTAAAGCATGTAGCTCCTGTGTCCACCAAGAATGAAACCCTGTGACCTATAACCTTTCCCCTCACATAGGGTCCCCTCTGATCTACTTCTAAAGAAGTCGCAAGCACACATGGCTCCTCTTCTGAACTGTCACTCATCCATTCGCCATTTATTTCATTCTCACTGTGTTACGGGAATTGGTGCACTGTGTTACTACTTCTGTCTTGTCTCTGACCTGTGACCTTTTGAGAAAGCATCATCTTTTGCTGCTCCATCGGGGCTTGAGGTATCCGCATTTGCTGTATATGTACCATGGGAACCTGCTACTGCATCGGCTGCAATTGTGACACTTGTGCACAGGTTATTTGCACCTGCTGCATGGGCTGAAAATTCTGCACTTGAATCACATTATTCTGAAAATTTGGATTGGGACCCCTTAGTCGCAGTCCTCTCACATTCTAAAATGAATTGATGTCATTATTTTGCTGAAGAACACCTTCCTGCACCATCTTCGGACACTCCCACTTTCAATGTCCCACGGCTCCGCAAATGTGACGTGGCAATAGCTTCTTCCTCCCCTGCACATAATTATGAACCACTACAGTATTCAAATCTGCATCACGATTCATATTGCCTCCACGACCTCTACCTCTCATCTGAGGCTGAAACATGACATTTCCCTGCTGCTGCGGCAGCTGCTGCACAAAATGTCCTTGCACTCCTGTCTGAGCTGCTTTAATCTGCAGCACCATTGCCTTCTCTTTTAACTTGTTCTGCTTCAACTCAATCTCATCACTACAGTATTTTGCACACTGCAACACCTCATCAATCGGCTTTGCTTGCCAACAAATCAAGTGACTCTTAATCATCTGATCAATCTCAGGTCTCAATCCGTCCACAAATCTGAACACAAAATGCAGCATGTCTTTCGGCTCAATTGCTTCTCTACCACTAGACTCCTTGAACACCTTCAACAATCTCTCATAGTACGCACGTATTGACTCCTTTGCTTCCTGCATCGTCCTGT
Organism: Pleurodeles waltl; assembly: GCF_031143425.1. Taxonomy (NCBI): domain Eukaryota; kingdom Metazoa; phylum Chordata; class Amphibia; order Caudata; family Salamandridae; genus Pleurodeles; species Pleurodeles waltl. Next base: position 1,387,840,149 of record NC_090445.1, read on the forward strand.
CGATCCTCTGCCAGTCAATATTCTTGGGCAAAATCCTTGTTTTAAGAAACTCAATCACCTTATAGTAATATTTAATTACCTCAGGAGACGGTGCATCTGTATTCTTATCTCTCGCCAGTTCACTTGTTGGCCAATCTACAGTCCTCTTACACTAGACCCATAAGTCAGCTGGGACCATTATCTCCAGTAATGTGTTCAAGTCCTCCCACAAACACTTCGCAAGTTTCATGAACCTGACTGTCTGCTGATACCACTCTACTTGCTTCTCTCTCAATTTTGGATAATCATTCGTAAATGACAGAATGTCACTCCTACTCCAAGGGACATGAACAAAATTTCCCCCTGGAATGTCCCTCATTGGTCAAATTTTTACTGGATCCTTACCCTGCTGTAGATTCTCAGTTAGCTCCAAGAAATCTATTTTCTTCTTATTTCTTTTCTTTGCCCATCTGCCTTCCCACTTGTCCAATGCTCCCCAGACCTAAGCACTCTGCAGTATTTCTTTAAAGTGTGCCTTCATTCCGGCTGGCCCCATATCCTCAAAATCCTTTGCCTCAAAGGCTAACCTGTAACTCCTCTTTCAATGTTTCATTTTCTCAATTTCTCTGCCATGTTTCTCTGCCAAATCTGCCAATCTCTGATGTACCTTGCTCACCTCTCTCTTGATCCTTGGGCACAAGTATCTCAATTCTGCCTATGTGTAAAACTCTAATCTATTCACTTCAATCATTCATTCAACTAATTCACCCACTTCCATGTTTAATCTGACAAAATTCAATTGCTCTTCTACCTCAGAGGCATTCTGTGGGGTATTAAGCTTGTCTAACCATTCAGTTAACTGCTGAGTTGTCAGTCCCTGTAATGAAATGTTACTCGCTTGGACCGGGTGGACCTGCTTTGCCACTGCATTTGGAGTCTGCGGTGTCAATAATTTCAGGCTCTGACCTGCATTTGGTCCAGTCACGGCATCTGGAAGTTCAGCAAGTGGACTGAGATCTAACAATAATCTCGATCCATCAAAAGTCTGACCCACAGAAGAGACTACCTGAGCTTGTTCATTATGTTCTCTCCTCATTAGACTCTAAGACATTGCTCCTTGTTTACTCACAGCCAGTTTCTTTTGTGCAAATAATGGTACCACTGAACCAACAGTAATCGGCAGCGACATTGCATCCAGGGCTGCTCTAGAACCTACACTCTGTTGAAGAGTAACTCCCATATTCTGATTCATCACCGGTGTCAAGTCTGACTGTGTCCCTGTCATTGGCGTAAATCTTGGCATTACCTGCGGCTGCACTTGGGGCAACAAAATCGGAGTTGGCTTAGTCTGGACCAGTATATGTCTTGGAACCACCTGGTCTGTAGGCACTACTAAGTTCGAAGTTGCCAATAAAATAGGCACATCAGGATAAATTCTCTGCATCTGTGGCGGGTGGGTCTGTCTCTGCACTACAGGAGTACTCTGCACATTAGAACTACTTTGCACCACATTCTGTGTCAGGTTAGCATTAACCTGTACCGGACTCGCTGCCTCCGTTACCTGTGCCCGAGCTGTCGGATCAGCACTAGTACTCGGACCACTCTCATGTACTGTATACGGTGGTAGTCGGTTTCTCAATATCTGTGTAACAAGATCTTCAGCATCTTATTCCTCCTGTACTGCTGAAGACCTAGCTTCCTTACTATCAGACAAACATTTACTATTCTTCCTAGTAACCTTCTTTCCTTCCGTCTCATCCTCCGGTGTAATAGCTGGAAACAACTTACCTCCCTGCAAAGTCTCTGATCTCCATTTCTTCTGCTTCCAATCCCATCTCGCTTCCGCTAAAGTCTTTTCTACCTTTCTTATTCTTCTCTCGAATTTCAATTGCTGTTGCTGTCTAGCTACCAGTTCCCAAACTGCTAATGCCTCAAACTGTGCTGGTCTTGGAAGGGGCTTCGATTCATCTAGCGCCATCCACAATTGCTCCAGAGTCCACAAATTAAACGTCCCATTTTCAGAAAATGCTAAGTTCCCATTTTTCTCTGTCAACTTGCACCATTGCTTTAGCCAAAGACATGGCACGGCACCTCTCGCTTCTATTACAATGTAAGCCTGTGTACCCTCTGGCAGTGTAGGCTCTCCTACACTTGCTTTAATGTATATATCTCCCCTTAGGGCACTTTATAATGCCTTAAAAAACTTCATCTTTTCTACTTTTGTTCCTTCAAAATCAAATCAGGAAATGACTTTTAGTCCCAAGATTCCTTTTACCCACGTTCTCAACCAATTGCCTCTCATGGATGGCTGCCAATCTGTGCGCGACCCTTCTCATTAACCAACCTATTGCAGCGCGGCTCCAATGATGTCACACTCACATGTACTGCGGCTGACAAAGTCCTGCTGCTCTTCCTTCTAAACTTTGATTCACACAAAAGTTATGCAAAATATTGCGAGCACTAATCAAAAAACAAAAAACAAAACAAATTTGCTGGTTTACTACAGGAAAGGTAACACAATCGCTTCAGAAACCTAACGGATTTTCACTGAGGTTTTTTTTTTGTTCATGCAGCTATTCCTCTTTCTCGGTCTCCCAGATTCGCAAGCAAAATTTGACCCGCAAATTTTACTCTTAACTGATCAATAGGTCTGTCCGGTGCACATAGGACTCACCAAATCTCAGTCAAAACTTTCCTCTCACTCAGTTTAACACACACACTGATTTGTTGACTACGCCCAATCAACCTACTAAACCAGACAAATTACAACATATGACCAAGTGTCTCATACACTTTCAATATACTCCGGAGTCTTAGACCACGCAGGGTCCGTACATCAACAACCACGTGGACAATTTTTGAGCACAAAAAGTTTGACGACTTCCCTACTCTCATCCTGCGGAGTACACACACTCCTTCTAAAACCTCATTTGAAGTATGCAAACGCCATAAAACCCTCACTAACTTCATAATTCACCTGCGATTTGCATTAGCTGTGCAGGCGCAACCTATTTCTCTCACTCTATCACTAGAATGCTGGAAACATCCCGAACAACCATTAGCAGGATTTAGGATCTGGGAAATTCTAGGCTTAAGGGAACATAATTTTCTCTCCAATTATCATTATTGAAAAACAAATCCAAATCTCAATAATACTATATTCTCAAAAGCACCAGCTTCAAACTGCTCCCATTCCTGGGAACACTGCACATCTATGATAGGCTCATATGGAGACGAAACATCAGTCTCTTTACCACAACTGTGAACACCCTATACTGGACGCCTATGACAAGCTCTTAAAGAGACTAACCATCCTCTGCTACCACAACTGTTATCACGTCAGACCTTAATAAGCAAACTTACAAGGGTCGCGTATAGGTCGATGAACCCTTTGACTCGTATTAAGAAGTTCTTACCATAGCTCCAGTATATAATAAATAATCATTAATAATCAATAAAATCAATAATCAATGGAGTCAGTAAATGTCACACACCATGACATTTCAGCCATGAATAACCACACCTTTAGTAAAAGTTTAGTAAGTTACTTCCCTTATATTAACAATGCTAAAGTAATGTAGATTAATCTCAATATCAAATGAAACACATACAAAAACATCACTGTTGTCCAAAGCGACGAAAGAAACGCAATCCATTCAAAGCTTGAATCACGACACATTCTAGAGCTACAGTGCAAATCAATAGCAGAGTCAGTTGCGACAAAGTTATAACATACATAGAATCCAGCAAGATAACTCATCAATCATTAGTCTCTGTAATTCGTCCGTCAATTGTAAGGGCCCTTAACTAACATCAGATTAGCATCAGTATGTTGGGCTTCATGCAAAACAGTTTAGACCACAAATTTAGGAAAACATCTAGCTATGGATCTATCAATACAGTGCAGTTGGTACCTAGAAAGAAAAGGCATCAAATGCATAACAGTCATGTATCATCATATCTACCTATCCTCGGTATGGGTCAGCAAAGCAGAATCAGTCTTCGTCCTCAGGTCATCAGTCGATCAGCAACGCATCAGGCTCTCAGTCAGAAAGTATGAGCCCAATGACAGAATGAATCTCAAATCTTTCCTCTAAAGTCTCTGCATCTCAAATCGTAATAGGTCTCAAATTGGATTAAGGTCTCTCTCCTAAAGTATATCACTCTAATTCTCCTCTGTTTCATTGTTATATCAAAGTCACCTAAACTATCCCCTAATTGCCTATTGGCTTTACCCAATATTATTTCTATACCAAATCTATGAATTCTAATACTTCACTCTTATCATGAAGTTGATTGGTTCACTTTACGATGTTCTCATCATCCGGCTCATCAGGTAACAATATTGTTGTATCTTCGGCTCCAGTCTGTGTCTTCATTGTTCTCGTCCTGGTAAAGTACATTTTACACACATTACACAGAAGCTTCTGTTAAGCACTTTTATCTAGACAATGAATATTTCACAGTTTAATTCACTCTGTCAGCATTTTTATTACACACTAAGAAATACAGCTTCTGCATGAGGCCTGGCAAGACTTAAGCCAAGACACTCACTAGGTTAAGGCCTACAATTAATAAAGCTAGAACACCCTTCGTAACCCTTAATATAACATAATACTATGTTAGTCTAATACATTTTCAATATTAAATAAGTATTAATCATCAATTAGCATATTTCGTGAATACTGGTGGCCATTCTTCGAGGTCACATTTTCAAATGTGTGCATTACCTTTCTCTACATTATTCATTTTCTACATAATTCATTATTCAAATTACATAAACACTCATTATTAATTTCTAGATAAAACACCTGCTCTAGCAATACTTATGATAAACACCATTACTAAAATCACATTACCTCGTGACCCACTGGTGATCATCTTGAGCGATGCTGGATCAGATAAACTCTTTCCCACAATGCCCTTGTAGGGGCGGCCCTTTTCCAACCTACTCTAAGCAGCATGAGTGTGTTAGCAGATCCAATCATGTACACTAAACCTGTGGTGGGGAAAGGTATGGAATCTTCACGCCATGGAAAAGCTTACAGCTATTATCAGGATAGGGTGGCTAAATTCACCACAACATGATATTCCTTTACTACATACATACAACAACATTGAATAGGGCGATTACACTTAACAATGTCCAAAGCACTGAGGGTCTAAGAGATATGGGTGATATCCCTTCAGAAACAAAGCAAAGAGTGACCCATCCTGACCCAAATAGTTACATTGCCTGTCCTCAACACAATGCAACATTATTTCATTGTAGTTTATTCCTATCATGCATGGCTGTATGCTATATGTTGTTTAAATTGTGACAGTGGGGGTATGGTGGCTATTATGGGTCCAGGAACAATGTTGAACTTTCCCTGATCAACCCTCTTGTACAAACCTGGGAAATAATGTGTGCCAAATGTCTGCTGATTCTTGTCTTCACCAATACTTATGATGACTCTGAAATGGGTGTCATGTTTCTTTATACCAAAATGCTAATTAAAGTTGTTAAAGAAGGACTGAACAGTGGGGAATCCTCTTCACATCTGAGGCTGGTCTATGGGATTAAAGGAACACTAATCACCCACAGAAGGATTTCAGCTTTGCTGAACTCAACCATGGATAGTGTGGCTTCAAAGCGCGCCACTGGCATGAGATTTTGCTGAGACCTTCGCAAACTTAGGCAGACCTCTAGATTGTGAATGCCTATAAAGTAGATTAAGGCACCGAGGGGCATATTTACTAATATTGCAAGCAATGCAAGGGCAGTAAACAAAGCTGCTGTGCTGCACTGCGCTCCGTTGTGTGAAAGGGGGAGACCAGAATTGCTCCATATTTACAAAGAAATGAAGCAGTTCTGCTTGCTGTTTGCGCTGGTGCAATGTGTGCGTCTAGCACCAACACAGGCGCCCTTGTACCATAGTGCAAGGGTGCCCACATTACAGTCAGGATTGTTTTTGTGCAAGAATGGACGTCCCTTAGAGACATTTTCCTATTTCTATGTATGCTGCAGAACGGCAGCACATGTGGAAAGAGGAACTAACCAGGAGAAATAAAGATATTTCTTCATGATACACCTGGTTCAAAGAGCCGTAGCATGTTGGTGCAATCCCAGGTTTACTCACCTTCATAAATCTGGAATTGAGTCTAAACTGATGGGTGGAAGCATGGGAACACCCATGTTTCACCGATTTAATGCCTCCATGATGCAGCCTTGTATTACTTTTTGGGAAAAATCCCATGGAAAGCCATGCAAATCTGATTTGCACAGCTTTATAAATAACAAACAGCACTTTGCTTTGTAGCTGCGCCAAAAAAGTAGTGCATCCACACCACAAAATATTAGTAAATCAAGCCCTGAATTCTGGCATGCATTTGGCCGTGCCCTGCCTTCTTGGGACAAGCCTGCTATATAGAGTATTGTGACCTTCTTTCTGGCAAAGGTTGTTGCATGCTCCATCCATAGGCAAACTGGTGGATTTCTTAAGCATCATCTGTGACTACTCCTTCATTGCCTATAGCTGCAGTGGGCATATTTATGACCATGTGGATGGAAGGATCATAGATCTGTTTCTGATATTTCTTAGAGAGAGGTTTGGAGTAAAGAGAGTGACGTTCCCACAATGGATCACTTACTGGCTAGTGGGTGCTCCTATGGCAGCTCTGGAGTGTAGATAAAGTGAGTCAAACTGGTTCTATGTTTTTAAAGTAGTCCTACATGAGAGAACTATGGTCCTGATTTAGAGTTTGAAGGATCAATTAAATTACTCCCTCATAAATGTGATAGATATCTTGTCGGCCTTACAAGTGCATAATAGCTTATGGGCCTTGTAATAGGCAGATGGAACATCCATCACTGTGTGCTGGTGTAACCCATCCGCCAAACTCTATACAAGCCCTATAATTCCAAAATGAAATACTATCTATCACACAGCCAGTTTCAGTAAAAAAATTCCTGTATCCAATGCCACCCAAAAAGTGGATTGTTTGAGGGCGGGGAAGGTTGGTTCTACAATTCACCCTCATAATATGTAAAGTGAAGAAAGTCCGCCAAAACACAGCTGGTAAAACTCACATATAAACATAATAGTAAAATCTAATTGGAAATAATAAACTGCAACCTCTCTGAATTTCAGAAATCAATGTATTTATAATCAAAAATTTGTTTACCTCGTTTAGGTATTAATCATGTGTATGAGACTGAATTCGAGCCTGTTGTGTACTTTCAACTCAAAAGGCCTGATTCATAAAAGTAAGATACATTTTTGTGTAAGTTTACTATTTTTGGTATTCACAAACGCTGGGACTGATTCACAAAGGTAAGTTTACAATTGTTTGCTATTCATAAATTTATTTTACTAACAGTATCTTTCTGACTGTTGAATGTTCGCCAATGAAAAGGTAGGACAGTTCTATCTTTTTATGTGCAGAGACTCTGCAGTTGTAAAGATACTAGTAGTAAGATACATTTGTGAATAGCAAAAGTGTAAGCTTACCTTTCTGAATCAGGCCTGATAGCGCATCCAGTCTTTATAAATTACTTGTACTTGGACATGCCGGAGGTCGGTGAACCTTTTAGCCGAGTTGGGTTCTCCTTATCCAAATATAGTCGGATCTCTCAAATCAATAATCAATAACCATTATGATCAATACCCAATACTTAATTAACAGATCAAACGACACATTAGGAATCAATAACGATCGGTATTTTGATGCACCTTGACCTTTCAGTCGTGAATAACCACACCAGTTTATTTGAAGTTAATGAATTTATTTCCCTATATTAACAAAGCTAGCATGATATAAGTGAGTCTCAAAATCAAATGGTATAATTTACGAACATTACTATCTGTCCATAGCGGCGGAAGAAACGCAATCTACGCAAAATCTGGATTATAATGCACTTGGTTATAGAAATACAAATCACTAATATAAGTAACTGAATTTGACAAATTGCATACATCGGTCAGCATAACAAGATTTCAATTTAGCATGGTGCATCAAGTGAATACCTCAACTAACCTCTAATTAGCATTGGCATGTGGGGCTTCATGCAAAACGAATTTAGTCAACACAAATTTAGAAAACTTCTAGCTTGGGCCCTATCAAAATAAGCAGTTGGAACCTAGGAAGGAAAACACAATGCATAACACAATTATCCTTTCAAATTTACCAAATACAATCAGTATTCAAGAAAAGTCTTCGTCCTTCAGGTGCCGGTTCGATCAGCATGGGGCAGATTTTAAAGGGGGTAAAGTTAAGGGCAAGTTTCCTTGCGGCAGCAAGGAGAATGGGGTAAAAGTTACTGCATGGGCAAGACGGGGCAAATTAAAGTTAAAGTCTCTAGGGTGAGAATTCTCAAAGTCTTTTTCTCTGGAATAGAGAAAAGTGCATCAAGATGTCTGGCATTTGGCTTCAAAAATGGCAACAAGGAAAAATGGCTGACTTCTCTTTGTCCGGTGGGTTTAAGTAAGAAACATTCCAAATTCTTCAGGGTCTTCCATTGGAGGGTTCAGAGGATGGCTTCCTTTTGACCAATGAATAGTGTCTTTCTCCTAGTACTCATTTATGCATAAGGCGTCCTTGGGGCCTTGGAACACAAGTTGCAACAAAGTTTGCCAACTAATTTTATCTTAGTGCCTTTATTGTCTGCACCTGCAGAAACTGACCTTGCATCAAAGAGGATGAAACCAGCATAGCACGAAACCTTGAGATAAGTGTATTAGTCATCTCTACTGGAAAAATACAGTCTTAAAGTAAAATAATGTCTTTGTTAATGCAAGTAAAAACCACGCAGTTAAAATTTCCCACACACTCCACTGTGTCACCTCCCACATCCACAACTAAAGATATATTTCCATGTACGGAGACTCCGCAGTCGCGGTGAGGAACTCCGCATGTATAAGGATAAGCAAAACGTACACTTTGTAGAACATTTTGTAGTATGTTTGTGATACTACAAAATGTACTACAATGTGCAGTTTGTGAATCAGGGCCTCAAGTATTAAAATTCCACCATTTTTAAAATGTGGGCATAAACTTCCCCTGCTGTGTTCACAGTGAGCTAATATTTTAAAGAGGAAACATGACTTCATGATCATTTATTCCATGAGTGGTTACATTTTTGGCCTCTAATAGGTTGGCAGTTCATACATTTTCTTGGAAATGGGCATGGCTTCGATATAACGTATATCAAATAGCTGATGATTAGTAAGCTTCTTTGTCGAAGGAATAGACAGTGTTGTGACAGACTGACTTACTGGAGAAAGCATTGCCATGTCCTTTTCAAAAGAGTGTTAGCAGATTTATGAGTCACAGAGATTTTCAAGGACCGGGCAGCGCAGGCGTGGGACTAATCCCCTCTGACAGCAGAAGGAGGGATAAGCTGACAGCAGAACGGAAAAGTCCTGTTTCGCTTGACAGGATGAGGAGATTCACAGGAAGCCACAGCAAATGACCCATGGAAGGGTTAGGAGCTGCGGGATCCTGGACAGAGGGGCGCTTGATAGAACCGTGTTAAGTATTTCTTCTATGTGTGCAGTTGAAAAGTTCTGTATTATATGGTGAGCAATTTAGGACGGTACACATGCACACAAAAGTGCTGTCCTTTTACTTAAAGCCTGGCGTTTGGGTATCTCAGCGCCCTCAGAACTGCGAGGCGTGAACACTATCTGATAGGCCAGTAAAACCAATCAAGGTGCCTGCCTGGATGCGATGAAATGGGGAGGCGACACGTGAATTGAGGTAAGGTACTATGAGCGTGTTATAATTAGTGGTTGGCTAATGTTTGAGAAGAGATGTGGTCTAATTGCTAAGATTTCAAGTGTGGAAAAAATAAACTAACATTCGAGTTCTTTCTTTACACAGAAAAGGATGAGAGATCTGTGCAAATCATTTGATTCCACTCTGACATTTGCTTCACCATTGCCAATGGGCAGACTGTGTGGTCCCCTTAACGAAATATTTCCCAACACCACAGGTAGCACCAGGCTGAAACCCTGAGTACAGAGGCACCCAGAGGAGTCAGGTATGTGGATGCCCTTTACCCACAACAGCACCTTACTTTAGGAAACAACACACAACTTCTATCACAATGCATTACTCGCATCACTGAACACACTTCAACATAACTCAAACAATGCACATAGTTGATTATCACCAAACTCACAAAAGCACCATCGATGATAAAAATCAATGAATTAATTAGAACAAATACACAATACTGCTTAGGGGCAACAAATAATTAGATCTTCCCAAGCTCACAGCAGCACCCCATTCTTCATGAAAAATGGCATTCCACACCAGCACATAATACCAACAGCTACCCATCACCCCACCTGTAATCTGAGTAAAGAGATACTCTGGGGTCTAACAAGAAGCCATACTCACATTTACCTAAGACACATAGGGCCAGATGTAGCAAAGGTTTTTACCCATTCTGTGTCTATGGTAAAAAGTGTTCGTACATATGACAATTCTTCAAGATGGCACATGCACAAAGACCTTCAGCTACATGCGTAGAACAAAACTAACCATTAAAGAAAACATACAACCAAACACATACACAAAATCAGCATGTGAATTATGCCCACGCTAATGATGTTCCCTTTTACTCATATAGCGGACTCCAGGTAATCTGCCCGTCGAGGTGTCGAGGGAGTGACGATACCCAATCTCTGACAGCTCTGCATGGCAATACTAACAGCAGTACAGCACTATACAAATCTCCGTGACATAGCATGACATAGCAAGGCATATTGAATAGCTCCCTGACGTCACCTTGAACCATATCCTGTTAAGGGTCACCTCGGTTATTTAGGGGCGCGTACTCAAACTTGGAAGCATATTAAACAGCAGCCTACCAATAAGCAGCACCAGCGCACATGATTAGCCCTCTGTCTTGCATCAAACTAACATAATACCTTGAATTCTGATATTCCTGGCACAACTCTGTCTCTTTAACTGCTATCTGAGTAAAGCTACTTTCCTTTTAATCAGCTAAGGATTGCTGTATGAAATGTCGCACAGAAGACAAAATTGGAAGTGTCACTCGCTGGAGTTCAGCAGAGGGACACATTGAGCCTTCACAATAAACTGATTCCAGCCCGGGAGAGACTATACAAATTATATTTTCCCTATGAAGCGCCCAGATTCTCCCCTTTCAAGGTGGAGTTGTTTACACGTATTTGTCAGACTCTGTTTTTCTCGGGTTCACCTGTGCCTTGTGGGAGCACCAGCGTTTTCTCAAACAGTGCTAGGTTTTGATCTGCTGAGCTGTGAATCTTGGTCTTGATTCAAGATATTATCTATTTAACCTAGGAAGGGATAGGGAATTGCTGAAGAGCCCGCCCACCTGTACTCCATCCCCCTTCAGGGGACTGGAGCAGGACCCTAGTTAGAAGTTGTCGCTCTCTTTTAACAAACTGTCCTATTCACAGCTGCCTCCACGGAATCCTTATTTGGATGTTTTATTAATCAAACGAAGAAGAGCAAAGAAATTCCCCGTTTCTTATCGTCCCCTTTCTTCCTTCCCTTTATTGTTTGATTGACTGTCTTCTCTTTTAATTGATGTTACTGCTGCCAGGTCCCCCAGCAGGAGATGGAAGGCAGATCCAGATATAATGATTTCTATGAACAGAGACAGTGTGTCTGGGCATTGGCCAGGGACGGCTTGCCATCATGTACGACAGTTCTCGCTCATTTCAATATAGTTGCGCACAGAGAGTCGAGTGTGACCTTCGTGTAGTTGTTAAATCCATCCTCTTAAGTCTATGACATTCATGAGTACTGGGCGATAGTGATGTCAGGAGTGCCATTGGTCCCGTTATTTAGATTCGACCAGCTACTGAGATACTGCTCAAAAGTTGAAGGGCTTCTACTCTTAGACTTTCCCCAGGGCATAGCGTGGATCTGTAGTTAGAAATATTCAATGTGATTTGGTGGTGTAGAAACTGAAAAAGAGTGCGCAATCAGGGACTTACTATGAGGCTCCCAGATGACATAGTTAAATCTGCACCCCAGGCATAGGTTTCTGCGGGGGGGGGCGGGAGCAATGAAGGTCCTTGCCCCTCCTGGATTTAGGTACAGCCTGGAGTGCATGCTCACAATGCAGTGTAACACTACGGCTGCCGTAGTGTTGCGCTGCCTGCACTAGTAGGGCCGCAGCCCCCGCCAAAAACAGTTTGGGACCCGTCAGACTGGAGTTGATGCTAAAATTATGCCCCTCCCCTGAAAAAAGTTCTGCGGCGCCCATGACCCGATGGGTAACAATGTCTTGAGTTCCTTTAACTATTGGTGATGGAGAATTAACAGTGATTTCAAGTTTAATTTTAAGAATCCTCTCATTATGAGAAAATACCTGGGGAATCAGTAATGCCAAATCCCGATCTACCACAATTTCCTCATACTCCCCTTAGATCTCCCAGAGAAACAAACACAAATTCAAAGAGAAACAGGAGAGGTCCACCGTTACTACAAGACCTCATACTTCCTAATGGAGTGAATAACAGGGTTACCAGCCCCTTGAGAATTAAAGGCCTCTGGGCTGGAGCTGACCAGCCAGATGAAGCCCTTCCTTAAAACATAAAGAACATATTTAACAGCTCTTTAAGTGGGGGTGTTTCCTGTAGTGTCAAACTAAACATCAACCTCATCTAAAAATGTCTTAGTTCCAAATCTAGAACATGATGGACGTCACTGGCTGACTTTGAGATCAGCAGGCAGCTTAATATTCCAAGCCTCAAATTAAAGGAGAGCTGCATTTGTGATCCTTTTTCAGCCTTTAAGGAGAGCAGATAGGGGTGGCAGAAATGGGACAGTGGTTCTGGAATTTTTGTAAGTGGCCCACAGAAAGACAAAGCACTCAGGAAGGCTCAGTGGAAGTGAAAGGCTTCTTCATGGAGTTTCCTGAGACTAAACAATCAGAATGCAATGCCCCAACCAAGTTCATTTTTTCAATTACTCTTTGTGTTTTCATGAAATCAAACTAAATACAGAGTCTAGATCATGACAGAAAATGAGTTATTCTCAAGCTGTCAATCTCCAATCAAATGTTTTCTCTCAGGAGAGATCAAAGTGAAGGGTGGCAGTGAATAACTTACTTCTGTATCCCACAAGAACCTTGATGCCCATATAATTCTGGAATCACGATGTGTTCTTTGCTTGGGTTGGTTAGCTCAGAACAGTTTCCTGGTCTTGGCTTAGTATTTCTTATCCAGGGGATAGCTCATGGTACACTTCTAATTGCAGTTAAGTTTCAGACAGCGTTTGAGAGTCAAGCTTCTAAATGGCAGTCATCCTTCATCGACTTCATGGCAGCCACTGTAGTCTTCTTTGCAGTTTGGACTTATTCCTGATATTGAGCGTCTCTGGCTATGTAGAGAATCTTGACTTCTGGGCTACACTTTCCTCTTGATGATGCTAGTAAAACTGTAAATGAAGAACAACTGCCATAAAAGTAGAATTTCTCCCGCAATTGGCAGAGTTTGAGGGAGTATCATCTTTCCAACTGAGGGGAGAGCAATTATTAAACTCAATCTTGCTTGATAATCATTTAGAAGTCTATTTTCTACCAGACGCTTCCAACAGGGATCAGGGAGATGGCTGGGAACGCTGGCAGCCCCAACTTGTCCAGAGCGCATCTGCTGTATGTAAGCCTTTGGCTCAAAACTACCTTCCTGTAATCAAGGCAAAGGAGGTTGAGCAGAAGGATCTGCGTCAACTTAACCATTTCTACATAGGTCAATAAGGACTTCTATTCTGAGCCACTAGCTACCTGTATACACTTTGCAAAATCAGCACCTGACAGTGGAAAATGATACTTGAAGCACAGAGGACCACTCCAAGCAGAATCATTAAAAGATGGGGGGGGAATAACTGCAGGCTATCTCTTAAACTGTGGTGGTTATTATTTTTGCACTTCTTAAAAAAAGCCACCAAGACCCATGGCCCCTATATATACATGGAGTTCACACCAAAATCAACAAGCACTCAGGATGAAACATCTTTTTAATTAGATGACAGGTAATAGTTTCAATAGGAGTCACCAGTAAAAAGGCCAGCACTCCTTGATATCTAATAAATGTCACAAATAATTGGACCCCTTGTCATAGCTTGGTCTGATAAGGTAGTAGTCACTCACTGCTACGGTAGGAGAATACCACGGAGTGCACCCTTTTCCAAGAAGGTTTCAGCTTTCTTCTTGGTGGGCAATATTCAACAAAACCACGGGTCACCTCTCAACGATTCATGGGCAGCAAGCATCTGTGAAATCACAAAACGGATGCAGGATGGCCAAAAAGGATCATGTCAGAGACCTTTCACTCCACAATAATTACATTAATCCTAGCATAGTATATTTCAGAACTGAGTTAGACCAAAAGCAGTACCTTTCAAAGTAAACATATCAAGTACTTGCAAAATGTATTATCAGAAGGTAAGTAGAAGTCTAATTTACCTCGCTTCTGGTCACATCGGTCAGGAAACTGTGAAACATTCCACAACTGTTCCATTTTTCCTATTTATTTTTGGACCACATTCAGGCACCTAATAGTCCTCTGGGGACAAGCAGCCAGTGCTTAATTTGTGTTTGTTGTTTCGGTGTGGAGCACCAGCACTTATTTTTGAGGGCTGCCACTTATTTTTCTGCCTCAAGCATTTACTGAGAACAAAAGACACATATGGGAAGACTGAGGAAGAGAAAAACAAAAAAGCATCACAATGGGAGAAAGCAGAAAGCTGCAAGAGTGAGATGAAGGGACAGGGAGTGGCTTTAAACGGGTTGAAGAGGCCAGAGATGGCTTTAGGATTACACTGCCTCAGTCTTTTTTGCTCGCACATTTAATTGCAGCAGCGGCATGTTAAGGGCTTTGGGCACCGGCACATTTTTATTTACAAATTAAGCACTGCAAGCAGCACAAATCCAAAGTCCAGACAAAAAACGGGAGAGTGAGAACAAGAGTTAATCTGGAGTCACCATGCAAAATTACTTGAATGTTTTCTGTTTTAGTGCAATTGGCCTGACCACCCATCATTATCAATGTCCTTAATGACCAATATGATAATGAAAAATCAAAACAAAAAGTTAGACATTTGACAACCTCTGTTGGCTTGTAGCATTCACTGAAGACGTCCAGTAAGAATTTTAATGTGAGCTCGTGTTCATTGGCTTCACCAGAAATCTCCATTAGCCTCAATGGCAGTATAATTTCAAGAAAGGATAGCATTCAACTCCAAGTAGTCTAAAACAGGCAAGAGCATTTTTTAGTCACTCTAATACCATATATATATGTATATATTTTTTTTTTCTCACATCAAAAAACAAAGGTTACAGGACTGTTATAGTTAGGTTCACGTTTTACCCTCACAAAACCAAAGAAAATTCAGCAGTTATAACTATGTTTATGTGACAAAACTATAACTCATGGCCTAAAGTTACTTAATGTCACAAGCTATAGTATCTTCAGATAAGTATAACTATAAGTATAATTGTAAATGCTATATTTCCATGTTTTTGGTTGGGGAAAACGTGAACCTAACTATAATGACTCTGTAGCCTTTGCTTTTTTCCCCAGTGGGTTTCTTTGTTTTAGTTTTTTTAACGTAAAACAATATATTATTACCATGTGTTAATGCAATCACACAGTGAGGGTGTGTTGTGTGAGGTTTTTTTTCCATTGGGCTTCAGATCCGCAGATGCATTACTGATTGACACTGGTAGTAGCACTGTGCAAAAACAAAAGGGCACATTTGTGCCCCTAAGGGGTCCCTCAGAGACTTCCCCATGTGTCCTATGGGGTCAGGATACCTCAATCCTGACCCCTTATGTGTGTTTTATTTATGTTTTTTCCCTGGGGCCCAGCTGAGACACAAAATGTGACCACAACTTTCATTTAAGGTTGTGGCCAGCCAATCAGGGCCCTGCTTTTCGTCCTGATCCACGGATCCCTCACATATTCCCTGTGGGTGGATCAGCGTCCCTAGATATCTATATTATTTTTCCTTTAATAACTCCGAAACTATTGACTAGATTTACACCAAATTACAAAAGGACTCTTTTAGGACAATATCTATCTTTCTGCCAAATTTAGTGTAATTCCGTTCAGCGGTTTGGACTGCAGTCATGTCTAAAAACCACAAAAATACCCACAGACATCGCATGGGGAAAAAGCATTTGCCCTCCCCCTCTTTTTATCGGCCCCCACTTGGCAAAAAAAAAATCTTTTCATTTTTGAAGAGTAAGCAGTGGTCTTTGTGAACGTCTGCTGTAAAATGTTTTATGGACACTCACAAAGGTGAAAGGTCCTTCCCATTTGTGAATGGGTTACTACCTACTTGAAGTATGTGGCAAAATGGGAATGCTTTGCGGCTGCATTTCAATCTCAAAACATTCACACATACTACTGTGATTCGGTATTAGGAAGGGACGCCCTAAACACGACCCGTCCTAATACTGAATCACAAACCAAATTTGTGATACAGTAATAGGTTACTTAATCACAAATAGGGCTTTGTAATTTAAAAAAATTCTTTTTGCTTTTGCAAAGCAACCTATTCTGTGAATCAGCCCACTTGCAAGCACAGAAATGCTCTGTGCATCTTCCCTCATGTCTCGTATAGATACCTATTAGTCTAGTGCATGGAGACTCCTGTGTGTTCATTCACCTATACATTTGGATGTTTTTCCCACAACCTAGCAATATGTTCTCGCAACTGCCAATATTTCCTTGCGAGTGCTAGAAGACGCTGTAATTGAATTTTCCTTTTCTCATGTCTTAACGTTATACCCTTTGTCTTCTCATAGGAACTGGATGGATGTTACCAATGTGTTTAATTGAAACCTAAATGAGAAAATCTTTCATCTGAAAACCCAGAGGCAAAGAAATGTACAACACTTTGGGTAGTAAACGTCTTATTAACAAGAATTGTGGGAAGTTCACAACTTTGTACAGGGCTTTGAATTCTGCAACAATGGTAACAATGATCACATGAATCAATCATCAAAGACAGCGGAGGCAGAGGAGTGCTGATCCCATGATCGAAGTGTAGGATATATTGAGCCAATTTCTTGCACACAGGCAGTGCTACTGCTGTATTTAAGCCACAGACAACACATGTTGCAAACATAACCCAACAAAGGTCACTCGCATTACACTGAATGGAAATTACCTTTATTGACAAGGCACAGGTATAATTCAGCTTGCTGATATCTTTTGTTCACTATTAGTATCACACTGACCACATTCTAAGATACTACTTTGTAGTCCTCTTTAAATTTCGGCGTTATAACGTAAAAAATATTGGGGCATATTTACAAGCCCCTAGCGCCACCTTTCGCCACCCTAGCGTATTTTTTTTTACGCTACGGTGGCATTAAGGAGGACTTTCTCCTGCGTTACAAAGTGGCAATTTGCAAGCATTGCACCACTTTGTAAACCCTTGGATCACATTATGCCTGCGCCAGGCATAATGTATGCAAGGGGAGGACGTTCCAACGCAGGAAGGCCCGAAGAAATGTCGCATTAAAATTGATAATATTTCACTGTGCCATTTGTTTTGGCCATTTTTAACTCCTGATCGGACCAGGTGTTAAAATGACGCACCCATTTTAATCAATGTACCTCTTTGTTCTTTGCTGTACTAGCATCAACATTTTTGATGTTAGCGCAGCAAAGTGCCATAATATTATTAAATGTTGACGTTATTGTCCTAACGACTGCCATGGTGCACCATATTGTAAATACAATGCAACAAAGGCGTCGTTAGGAGAGGCAGGGGCGACGCAACAACTTTCTTGTAAAATGCCCCAAAGTTATTAAAGCTAAGGCAAAACCCAATTTTCCATTGTTTCCTCATAGGTAATCTTGAGAGTTCATTTTAATTAACAGCACCTGAAGCTTGTGCAGTGCTTAGCCTGCACTTCTTGTGGTCATGGTGCATGTGTGGCATGTCCTCATCCAGATATAGCTACCCCTATAGTATATAACCGGGAAAAAGGATGTTTATTTCTTTTCTTCCCCTCCTAACAGGTCGTTCATTTTTAACCTTCAGGTTCAACCCCATCATCATAATCTTGTATACTTTTAACCGGCTACACCAGTTTTTTTCCCTGGTCGGCAACAATGTGACTGTGTTTATGTCGTTTTGATAACTCCACTGACATTATTCACTGTAGATGTTGTGTACCACCAGCATCCTCAGCCACTGAGACTAGGTGTGGCGTGGGCTTTTGTTCACTGGTTGCTCCCTCAGGTGCTTCAGATGGGGACAAGGTGGGCTATGCTGACGGCTGTGTACTATAGGTGTGGTCTTGTTTAGCAGGCTCTTTCATCCTCTGCATGTTTGGCACTGGTCTCGGGCAGGATCAGACTAACATTGTGCTGCTTGACCCTGGTATGGCAGTGAAGCCCAAGTTCGTAGTGTGTGAGCCGGTGTTGCTTCCATCTGGAGGGAGCATCTAATTCTGCATGCTTCTCCCAGATGGAAGCAATAAGGTGCAGATTTATGAAAAGTGGTACTGCATCTAGTGCAGCGCCACTTTTCTTGCACCCCTTAGTGCCCCCCTAACACCACCATGTGTGCGCTGTATTTAAAATACGGTGCACCATGGCTTACTACATGGAGCCCCCATAGGACCGAAGCGGCCAGAGAACATTCCACCAAAATACAACAAACCTTTGTTGTTTGGCACATCTCTATGCATCCCTTCATGACCAGGCACAGTATCTAAACAGAAATCTACACTCTAGCGGGACCTGTTTGAGGCAATAGCAGCTGGACATGTTGAGGAAAACCACAACAGGTTCACCCTGCAGATAACTACTCAGGCAAGTTGTGGAGGATAATGCACAATAGTTCCTCTTCCTGTCCAGGTTGATCATCAGATGGTGATTGATATAGCTGGGGACAGTGACAGAGTGACATTGTTCCTTTTCTCAAGCACTTGATGGTGGATGAAAACAAAGATGAGGATCATGAAGTCCCCATTTCTTGGTGCCCAAGTTGGAAAGGTTGTAGTTACAGGACCCTAAGCTTTAGGCGGCTGATAATGTCTACAGCTAATATGTGGCTTTGTTGTGCAGCATTCCCTCTTCTTTCCATAAGAGAATTCTGGAAATGTTCCTAATGGAATGGAAACTCTTCTTCCTCTTCTACTGCTGAAAGCTGAATGTCTTTGTGGAGGAGTTTCTGCAGACACAAATCCCTATTCTTTTCAATATGGTGTCTACTTCATCCTTGGCTTCAGAGAGGGCTGCATGGCAGACCAGTTGGAGAAGAAATTGGAAAGGGTGCTGAATAACTGTTTTGCAGCTTCCAATTTTTTACTGTATTGTGTTTGAGTGCCCCCACTCTCCAGTATCTAGTAAAGGATTTCAGGTTCCTCTTTAAATGCACTCTGAGATATGGTAATCCTTCTGACTTGCTTAATGGTATAAAGGATGCACATCACATGCCAACTTTGATCTGATTTGGTCCTTCACTATGCCAGACATGAGGATGATTATGGTAACTGGGTGGGAGTTAGATGGTTCACCTCGAACCATCTGCATTTCCTAGAACCTATGTTGTTTTTGACATGCAACTGAACAACCTAATTCAGAAGATGGCACATGATAAGAGAATCCTTTCTGAGCCTCATACCTCTTTGTGTAACTTGAGATACAACATTCCTTACATGGCTAGGTGTGAAGCAAATGTTCACATTGGCTGACAAGTTTCCATTGCAGCAACAGAAACCAGAATACCTCATAAAGCATAATTATTGCCTGTCTGAGAGGTGAACAGCAGGTACCAGACCATCAGTTTGACAATGCGTAGCGAACTTCCTTCCTGAAACCTTGTTCCTCTATGTGTGTAAGATCATCCAGTTGATCCTTGCTTCCGTCTATGCCCAGTTTCAAGATTGCTGGCACAGAACATAGTTATACTATGGGAAATCAAGTCCCTATTTTAGAGGACCTTACATTTCTGCCATGCCTCAATTTCATCAGGGTTATTTCATGCAGGTCCCAAATTATTCCAGAGATTTCTGCCCAAACCTGGACCTGTAGTATGTCAAGTGGTTCTTCACTCGCACACTCTTCAGAATGATCATGCTGCAGTCTGCCATCACTGTGTTTTCTCTGGTGGACTTCTTAGTTATGATCAACTTGCAGTATGCCTACCCCCATATTCAATCCCACCCTTACAGCCTGAATTTCTTGTGGTTTACTGAGAGAACATGATGATATCTCTTCCATGTGCAGCATTTAAGCCTGTCAGCAGCTCCCCATGTCTTCACCAGAATTTGCATGAGAGGTGGTTTCTCTCCAATTGGAAGATGTTTAAGTATTTTGTTACTTAGATGACAACCTAAACTATGATCCTTTTTATTAAGGTGGAGTCCAAAACCAAGAACTTCTCAGATGTTCTTGTGGTCCCTTCCCCGGAGAGACTTGTCTTTGGGCCATATATATGGGAACTATCATTCTTTTAGAAGGGAACCGGGCCTGTCTACAAGAGAATAACAGGACTCTGTTGGCAGGCCTGTCTGCCTTGACCAACTAGTGTGTCTGAGTTCAAACAACTACCATGGCTGTTTGTCTGTGGGAACTTCTTGAACTGAAGCCATTAGTAAGGCACCTCTTGTCTGGTGGAAGTGTGGAGACCCTGGTTTCAGATACCCATTACCAAGTGTCATTCATGAGAGCACGTGCTCTATCCGGGTGGTGAATCCCCACTTATTAGCATGTGGGTTTATATCTGTGCCTTCCTGTACTGGCTAATTTGACTAAAGAACTCAGGAATTTGGGGTGGTGGTCCTCCATGTAGGAGCTGTAGCACAGGGTCATTGGTAGAGGCAAAGGCCTACCAATCCTGGAACTGTCAGGAGCTTTTCATCATCTTGCATGCTCATTTGGAAGGGAAGTCTGTCCTAAGACAATGCTAAGACAACCAGCAGGTGAAAGGCAATGTGAACGGTCATGGGGGATGGGAAAGTTGAAACTGAGCCTGGCAGTGCACACATTCTGCTTCCCAGAGATTTGTCATAATCTATCAGCACATCCAAGAATTCTGTTGCTGGATTTTTCTGTGTCTCCTGACAACATACTCCCTACTCAGTTTTTTACAAGACAGTGGAGTCTGCAGGCATACGGGTGGAAGCCATCTCATTTCCTTGGCTTCCTGGTGTTTTCCATGTCTTCTTTACCATTCCTTCCAATGGGTGCTAGAGAAGACTCAA
Organism: Pleurodeles waltl; assembly: GCF_031143425.1. NCBI lineage: Eukaryota > Metazoa > Chordata > Amphibia > Caudata > Salamandridae > Pleurodeles > Pleurodeles waltl. Next base: position 1,387,861,345 of record NC_090445.1, read on the forward strand.
GTGGAAGCAGTGATAGCTATTCCTGTGACGCCTTTTTTTCCTTGTTGCCTATGTTTCATGGTGCTCCACTACCTGGCGGTGGGTACTCCTCTCCATCTACAGTCTCCACCTTTGCCTCTGCTGTGTGCTGTCCTTCTTCCAAAGTCTGTCCTCCATCTTCATCTAATGGCCTGGTAATTAAAAGGGTAGGGCCGCTGAGATGGTGATGTTCAAGTGAAGCAACTCTGTTCATTCAGTTTTCCGGGCATCTGTTTACAGTTCTTTTCATTACCTCGCACTGGTTATATTTTGAGGACTGGGCGAAAGAGCTTTCCCCTAGATCCTTCAATACATATTTTTTAACTTTGGCATGACAGTTTGTTCATGGAGTTGGTCTTCTCCTCCATCGTCATGCAAACGGCAGCAATTTAGCATTACTGTGACTCAAAGGCCCATATTTATACTTTTTGACGCAGTTTTGCGTAAAATTTTTTACCGCCGGCTAACTCCATTTCGTAGCGCCGTGCGGGCGTCAAATTTATACTTTGACGCACGGTGGCGCAATCAACAGGTGGGAGTCATTATTTTTGACGCACATCGTGGCATCAAGTCGTAAAAGAAAACAACGTTAACGCGGCGGAAATGACTGTGGGTCGATTAACGACACCGCAAACCGGATATGCGCCGTTTTTTTTTATGCAATAGCGTCAAAAATACCCGCGAACACTGCCATTTCAGCAGAGGAGAGCCAAAATGGATCCCAGATGCCACAACAGACCCCAGGAAGATGACAGCAGACCAGGAACCAGCCAGGACGATTCATACAAGAACCAGGACATATATAGAAAGAAAAGAAAGTGTCGCTTCAGTGCAGAGGAGCAGGAAATCCTGGTTAAAGAGGTGACGGAACACCAGCACCAACTGTTTATCACCTTTAAGTTGCCAATCAGTAGGAGAGAGGCCATATGGCAACAAATTGGCTGAAGTACGCAGGACAGTCAGCGAGTGTAAGAAACGCTGGCATGACTGCAAACGTAGGACAGAGGAAAAAATGGCCAGGAACAGGAAGGCAGCACTGCAGACTGGAGGTGGAGTCCAGCACACCAGGAGGCCCTGGACCACATGGAGGAGATGGTCGCAGCCGTCATCCCTGAGGAGATCGGCACAGGGATTCAAGGACAGGACAGCGCAGACTACCACGAGACAACGCACATGCAGGGTAAGTCGCATGGGGAATTATAATACAATAATGTTGACTGTAAGCGGGGGGGAAATACCTACTACACATTTCATGTAAGTCATCATATACATGGAGTGGCATGGGTAAAGGGGCACGGCAGGGGGGCATGGCCTGCACAGACAGAAGCTGGGGCACAACATTACACTACACCAACAACAGTCCTTTGGGGGCATGCTGTCATGCCATCAATGGAGCAAAGGGAAAGCCTCGATAGGAGGGAAGGCCCCTACGTCAAAATTACATCCTGGCACTCGTCAGCCAACATATCTCCTACATTAACTAGGGCCCTATTAGCAATCCTCTAGCCAAACCAACAACTGCAATGTAACTGCCACAACAGTTGACACTACCACCTCTGATCTGTTTGCAGCTCAAGTAGCCAATGGCAGTAACCTCCCCATGGAACATACATACCTAAATTAGGGGGTGAGGATGACATCTGCAACAATCTCCTGAAACAAGACAAAGGTCCCAGTACACGCAAATGTCAATGCCCATAGGTGTCACAAACATCAGCCAATGTAAACAACAATAGGAGTGACACAGCACTAAGGACACACCCATGCTGCATATGTCAGGGTCCTTTCCATGCCTGGCAAACAAGGCAACATCCCAAAAGTCATACTGCTCAGACAACAGCATTGAGGAGGGGACACTTGGAACTGGTCAATGAAATACACCTGCACAGTCAGAGGGGGAAATAGGACACTGATCCGACTATCAGGGCAATCCAATGTAACACACATTACCCAACATCAGCAGGACACATTAACAATATCAACATCCATATCACATCATAACATTGCCATGCATAGGATATGCTACATGTCAATTACATTTAAGTCAATGTGAGCGATCAGGGATTGGGGCAGGTCCTGAGAGTCAATTGTGCTGCCAGGACCATCAGAACACCCACAGCCAGTGAAAGGTCCCACCATGAGAATGGATATACACGGAGGGTTGAGTAGGACAAAAAGGTGGCTATTCTCTATTTGGTATAAAGCAACACCTAGAGGCGATTAGGCAGACAAGTCTGATAACTCAATATCATACATGTGACACACAGGTGGGCCATAGGCCTATAACAATGCCCATCTGAAGGACAGCAGATACCAATACCAAACAAGATCACAAAGTGAATTCATCAAAAGGCAGGCACGTCACTTCAAAATTGTCACAACACAGACACACTAATTGCACCCTGTTTCATTGCAGAGGAAGATGGATCACCTGCCGATATGCCTGTCCCAGATTTCCCTGATGACATGGATGACGAGCCCATAAACATTCCCCAGGAGACCATCCAAAAGGTCCTAGAAACCCTCCAGACCCCACCTTCAGTCACAAGGAGGAGCACAGAACAAGCAGCCATCACAGAAGAACCACCCACCACCCCAATTGCAAGACCTGCCAGCTCCTATACAGCTGAGGACTCTGATGACACTGGCACCAACTGTAGTTGGAGTACAGCGGGAGCTGGCCAAGGAGGTGCGGGTGGGGATGCAAACTATGGCAGCCAGCCTTGAGGGGGTGCGCTCGTGCATGATGTCATCTGCAGATCAGGCAGCAGCTATGCAAGCCCTAACATCCATACTGCAAGGACTACAAGAAACTGTCAAGGAATTCACCACTGCAGTAAGGGAGTTGCCACAACACCTCGCACCCCAAACATTCCACTGCTTGCACGAATGCAATCATGACTCCCTCAGGGCCGACCTGGCTGCCTACCATCGTGATGTGGCTGCTATTCTCAAAAACCAGCAGACCCTCCTTACTGCAGTACTGCCCTTACGACCTTCACAGGGAGCAGAGACCGGGATGTCTGACTCCACGTCTTCTAACACTGAGGTGTGTGTTGCCCCTTCACAACCAACAACAAGAAGGACAAAGCAGGCAACACACACATCAGAAGAAGAAGACATGGAACAGATCACATTCACAAGGAAGAGTACCCGGAAGCACTAGTCCCTGCCCCATGGCCTACTTTGACCAAGGTCCTACGTTTTGTCAAATGCCAGTCTCACTACAACTATACTCAATTACTGTTCTGCTAACCACTGTATAACTTGTCAGCATTGCCAGTGAATGTCTCTCTCCTACTAATCGGCAAATCCTGTCCCTCTGCACTGTCTGTAACATCACCCCAACATGTCAGGAGCATTATCCACACCCCTTCTGTAGGATCACAATGTAAGATTGAACTAGAACGGACTCAGCAAACATGGACAATGTACATATTGCACTACAGCACCTATCAATAAATTGCACTTGCACACCAAATATGTCTCTGTGTGATTTGACACATCAACTGTGCAGTAGATAACACAAATGTGCCTGTGTGACAACCATGTAGCTTGTCAATACAACTGTCCTGACATCATGTAGTCAGATACATCTGTGCAGTGGCCACAATTGCATCATAGCCTGCCCATCCTGAGGAGAATAACTCATAAAGTGAGAAACCACACACAATCATGCTGTGTTGGACAGAATAATGCTTCATCAAGAGATAACAAAGTCAGCTAATAGTGGCTGATAAATGTTGTCACCATGCAATACTAACACATTGAATTATGCAGTCTAATCTAAGCAGACACTACAAAACACAGCAGCAAACAACCTTTCTGAGTAAACATCCAAATAGGTAATCATGCAGAATTTTAGCACAAATGATCAATGTCAGTTATGAAGACAAGAAGACAAGATTGTTAAAAAGACCTCATCTTCAAAGATGTCCCTGAACATCACACTGCAGTCCGACCTAAAAAATTTCACACGATACCAAGTCTGGAAGCACACTTTGTGACGTAGAAAACATACTCATCGACTCAAATACTTTGTGATCCATGTAAACTCCCATTGGTGGTTCTAACAAATGGTGGATAATTACCAAGATAGCACAGGGGTAGCTGCCATTTTACACCTCAGTTTGTTTTGGTTTGTAGCATAGGACACAAATGTCATAGAACAACAATCACCTACACTGATGGCAAGGCCATGATCAAGTAGCAGTTAACACATAATGCAAAGGGTTATCTATATATTTATTCATAACTAATCACACCAGAGGCAACTAAGGGAAAAGTCATACCTACACTAATCTAACCTGACTACTCGTTACCCACTACTGTCCCTAACTAACCTAAGCTAAACTTACTCTACACATATAACGAATCGATCTATACATCAACCCCCCACCCACCATTAGTAGACAGGACACATGCAGGACAACACATACTAACCTACACACATACTAGACTATCCTAAACAATCATATATTTTTTTGTTATTTTTTTGATTTTATTTGTGATTTTTTAAATTTTTCTTTATTTTATAAACACACAGGAACCCCAACATTGACCCCCACCCACCCACCCACACACTCAATAATGAAAAGTAGAAAGAATCAGGACCCCCCACCCTCATCCCTAACACTAACTAAGCTAACAACCTATACTAACCTAACACTAATCCCCCAAGCCCCCTAATCATGATAACAAGGAAAGAGGAGGGAGGGAAGGGAATTATGTACATTGACCATATCAGTCCTAGAGGTTGGCCCTCCGGAAGGTCCGCCTGATAGACCTGACCCGCTTCTTGATGTAGGCCACATCCTGGCTCAGCTTGTCCACCTTCCTCATAAATTTGTCCATTTTGCGTTCCAAAGCATGGAATGCCGCAGGGTCAATTGGAGGTGCTGCTGCTGTTTGGGTCCCGGCAGAGGTGCTCTGTGTGGGTGTTGAGCCTAGCCCACTGGACTGTCCTGCAGCTGTCATAATGCTGGGTCCTGGTTGTGCTGAAGAGGCTGGGACAACTGTCCCCGCTGTGGCTGGGGCCACTTGGGGAGAACCGGTGGTTGTGGTGGTGGTGGCTGTAGTGGGCAACGTTGGGCCACCCTGTGGTGAAGCCCACCATGCTCCGGAGGCCCAATCCGACTGGTATTTACGGGCCATCCGTCGGAACCCCGACTGCACATGCAGGATGTGTCGGCACCTCATGGCCTGCCTCTCAAATTCATGCCTCTGTGCGGCACTCATGTTTGCAGCTGTGAAGACAAAGGGCAACTATTTACCATAGGAACTGCATTGTGTGGAATAGCACAAGTGGTCAATCTGACAAGACATTTACTGTACTTGTAACAGCTCATATCACCATATAGATCATTGAAAGTCTCAGAGGAAGTACATGGGAAGTCTGCATACAAAGGTCATCTCACACATAGCATATACAATAATCTACATGATGGGTAACAACTGCCAATAACTCGTCATCAAAGTACTTACAGTTGCAGCTAACAATCATGCTGCACCTCCTCCACCTATTGCCTGGACTACATATGTCAGTGTATGTGATAACAATCACAAACCTCAAGATCTGCAATTTGTAATGGGATTTGCTAGTATAAAACTCATGTGCCATAACTGAGTGTGTACACTGAGGGGCATATTTATACTCTCTTTCCGCCGAATGTGCGTCAAAAATTTTTGACGCACAATCGACGCAAACCCTGCCCCATATTTATACTTTGACCTCCGACCCCGCGGGCGTCAAAGTTCCACCATGTGCGTAATTTTTTGGAAGGGGGAACCAGCCTTGCGTTAATTATATGCAAGGTAGGCGTTCCCTTCCAAAAAATGACTTTAAGGCCTGTGCGCCTTATTTATACTGTGACGTCATTTTGACGCACAGGAGGGGGCAGGCCTTAAAAAACGGCGCCCAGCCTGATGGGCGCCGTTTTTTAATGCCTGGGTTAGGCCAGGCGTTAAGGGACCTGTGGGCTCAGAAGGAGCCCAGAGGTGCCCTTCCATGCCCCCAGGGACACCCCCTGCCACCCTTGCCCACCCCAGGAGGACACCCAAGGATGGAGGGACCCATCCCAGGGAAGTTAAGGTAAGTTCAGGTAAGTTTTGTTTTTCGTATTTTTTTTGTGGCATAGGGGGGCCTGATTTGTGCCCCCCTACATGCCACTATGCCCAATGACCATGCCCAGGGGACATAAGTCCCCTGGGCATGGCCATTGGGCAAGGGGGCATGACTCCTGTCTTTGCTAAGACAGGAGTCATTTCAATGGGGGTTGGGCGTCAAATAAAATGGCGCAAATCGGGTTGAGGCCTGAATTTTGCCTCAGACCTGACTTGCCCCATTTTTTGACGCCCAAGCTCTATTTTCCCCTACGCCGGCGCAGCCTGGTGTGAGTCATATTTTTTACGCACACCAGTCCGCAGCGCCGGCTAACGTCATTCAATAAATAAGGCGCCCACATGGCGCTTTGGAATGGCGTTAGCCGGCGGTAACAATTTTGACGCACAACTGCGTTGGCGCAGTTGTGCGTCAAAAAGTATAAATATGGGCCTAGGTTCAATACCATATTTCATATAATCACAAGTATGTGTAACATACTGGTTGCTTCAGTCCTAGGTACCCTATTCACAAACCCATGCCTGTCTTTGAGGGGGGGTGGGAAGAACAACAAACAATCCCAAAATAGATGCACACCCAGGAGTGTATAGAAAGCTCAACATGTTTTTGCCTCCACACACACACCACCAGTAAGGGCTATCAACAAATTGGAGTCAGCTAAACCTTGTCCTATCCAAGGTCCACACATGTCAAAATGTACTGACCTAGGCCAACATCACATACTTCCAGTGAGGCATATTTTTCTACAGACACAGAGGAGCAAGAACACCCATGATCATGAATAGCATGCACACCTAGGCCGTTGCACTCTAGTCCCACACACTTCTAGTACAACTTGTGGAAGTACATGCTCCCGGAAGATCCAACCTACAGTGTACTCAGTACATCGGTTACTATGGAAGCAGCAGATTTCAGACAAGCCATTTGCAGAAGCTATCTGGGAGAATGTCAGTCTGACATGCAGACTCAGTCCGAGACGAGTCCCAGTGCAACTCTTAAATTAACTAGTGTATTCCACATGACTCACCCCATTTCCCATTGCGGGCCCTACAGGAATGGCCTACAGACCCAAGATCAGACAAATGGATAAGCATAGGTCAACTCAAAATGAAGTGATAACTGAAATCCCACTAATGGAACAAGACTAATGATTGGGCAGCGCATCATACCTTGCAATGTGTTCAACACACAGTAGTCCATCACACATCACCAGCAAACACAAAACATACCACACATGCAACACTCACTGTAGGTGTCGGGGTCCTCAAAACGAGCCACCTCTCCCACTGTGTACGGTGTAGGTCCACCTGTAAAGCATGGAAGGAAGAATATACTCAGAATCCGAGCACTGACAAACAATTTCAAATACAAACACAATGTGATAATATGACATGAGTAATGAAACACTTTCACACATGCTCATACTGCATGGAATAAATCATGTGCAACATTTACATAGGATGGGTCTCCTGCTACAGTTACACACACTTCTACACACATGCAGTGGCCCGGACTGTCATGTGGTGGCAAACATGCACGTCCATTAGTATGCAGAAACAATATAGTTGTGTATTCATGTCATCATGTGCATCCAAGAGAGACATCCAAAAGCTGGTTACTTGAGGACTGCATGACCTGTACTTTGGCAATACCTCATGTTGTTACAGTTTCATAAATTGATGTGTCCAAACAATGGTGATTGGCACCAAACATAGATGTTTGTAACCTGGTCCATACCTTTGGACTGCCATCCCTATTCTGATTTTGGCTCAAGTGACAATAAATACCTGTCTAATATGTTAGCTGAGGGCACCTGAGTCCTTTACACATATGGTTCATGCTCAGATCTGGCATGTATCAATAAAATGTGAAGGAGCACATATATCACGAACAGGCATGGCACTTCCGTGAACACTTTCCCTACACACTAACCAGACACACATGTGACATATGTGTGGGCCTCATTGCTAACTTCAATTGACGTGAAGGCAGCACTCATTTTCAGCATCATGTAGGGTTTTAAATTTCAGTCTAGCTATAGCGTCAACATATGTAGGCATGATGTTACTACATCCATACTTCACTGGCAATTGTGACCTGTAGAGTCCTGATTGTGTCATTAATGTGTTGCATGTCTGACACAAAGGCGGCACTACATTACATTCTGCTACAGGCAACATGTATGTGTGGAAAACCTGAGCTGCCTGACTGCTAGCATTTGTCATCCTTCACATAGTGCATCAATTACCCTGTATGTTTCCCTAGCATTACACACAGTCAGCTTCTTATCTGGCAGATTGTATAACAATCATCACATGTCACTACACAGCTTTAAATTGTGCACATTTACATGATCTGTACTCACCAACATGGCCACCAATCCTGATTCCCAGGTAGTCCAGCAGATCTTGCTCCCTGGAGATCAGGTCAGCCCAGCGGTGCTTCAATTGATGGTCATTCCGTTGGCTCCCATACAGACGCACCAAGTGATGGCGCACCTTCCCCCACCGGACTTTTCGGGCCTCCGTGTGATACCCCTGTATCACCCTACCCCCAGCCTCCAGCATAAGTGGGAGGAAATGGCAAACAAGCCATATAAACCCCCCCAATTCCTCCTCACCCATCCTGGAAAGCCGTGGCCTACCAGACATTTAAGCACTGAAAAAGGTGAAAAAGTAGTAGAAAAAAAGAAAAGGGGGAAATGGGGAAAGTTAGAGTGAGGAAATACAAAGAAAACTTAACAAATAGAAGAGCCCAACTATCCTCTATATCACAGTACCCACAACAGACTCCCACAGACAATCTATACAACACTGGACTGGACAAATTTATACAACACAGACTCAGACAGTATTCTACAACAATATATTGATGGCAAAACAACAAGTAAGATGGCACACTGGACAAAAAAGCACTAATACACAGGACAACACTTTGCACACAGCCACACAGTCTAGAATAATCAGAGACTGCAAAGTGAAAGTAAAAGTACACCCACTGTACAGAATCTGTAAACAGGATATCCTATTACATCACATCCTGCATAAAATGGCCGCCGTTTTTTTACATTATGCGTCATATTTTCACGCATACAGGTTGTGCGTCATATTTTTTGACGCACAGGAGTGCAGATAATGCAGAGTCAAAATATTTTTAATATTTGGTAATTACTATTTGATTGAGGCATAATTTACAGTTCTAGAGGTGAAATTTAAGCCGCTGCCAAATATGATATCTATTTTTGATTTTTTTTTTTACTCTGCATTATTTGCACGCCTGTGCGTAACAAATTATGACGCACAAGCTGTATGTGTGAAAATATGACACATTATGACAAATATGTATTTCCTTTGTCCAAATGAGTATTGGAATTTTGCATTACCAAATGGTGCTAAGTGATAAACTTTGGGGTTAGCTATAGCAAATGTCCCTTATAGGATGTGTAGAAGGTATTCACAGTGCAATAGTAATGATTGGCTAGAATGGATATTACTCATAATTGTGCACATATGTAGGTAATTGCTGATTGTAAATTTCTAAATATGAAAGAGATACCAGGATGTATTCCTTAGCAAAATCGTGAGCACATGTATCAAGCTATTCCAAATTGCATAAAGGCCAATTAGGTAATGCAATTGTCGCCTAAACCTTTTTTGGGGGTAACCATGTCCTAATTACGAGTTAATGTATCTAAAATGTGTTTCACTATTGACATGTAGGGCACACATGTGCCTTATGCATGTGTGTGCTTCACATGTGCATAAAAAAATTCAATTTGTGGTGCAGCAGAGGGGGACTTAGGCCCCCAGCACCCTGGGGTTTGCTGTTCCTGGATTGCAACTTTATCCAAGGTTTGCCCAAATTCAGTTATGCTAAACAATTGGCAGCAGGCCCATGGACGCAAATTGAGTATGATTATCTGTTTGCTAATCTGTAATCCCATTTTCCCATTTGACGTTTGCCCTATTGATTCTTTGGAGAATTCTGACATACCATTTAGCATTGATTTAATAACAAAATCTCAACGTTCCTTATGTCATGATAGCAAATTGGTTGTTGATGTATGTGGCCCTTTATGCATTACCTGGTTTAGTGGCATGTTTCATTCTTCCTGCTAGGTTACAACTGGGACACCACTGTGATAGGCTGCTTGCAACCATTTTGTTGATTGGATGGTACATGTACATGTGTGTGGTCCAATGTTGATCCAGTATCAACTGTTAAGGTGTATGTTGTCACTGTAACATCCACGTCTCATCATGAGTTGTTGGCAGCTAATCGTGTATCTAATGAGTATAGTTTGTGGCTAAATGTGACAAAAGTCATTGAGGACATGGTAACCTACACGTGGATGGTCCCACCCTGTCACTGAAGACGTGTAATGAGACTTTCAACTGGGCAACCGTGGTGTGCTGAGTGAGAGAATGTCTCAGGTGTCTGGATCCGGCATGTGTCATTGCAACATTTGTACTGAAGTTGGCCTCTGTGGATGGAAATGCATCAGGAAACATCATAGCCTCTGTGCAGAAGTAAATGGCTGGTATTCAGCACACACGACTCATCTCTATTATTTGAACAATGTTACTCAGCGTGTGAACTGTCAGGGTCCTCATATGTGTGGACTTTTCATGGACATTATCTGAGGTTGCTGGTTCTGCTGGAGGCCACGTACATCATCAAACGCTATGGGCCAGGTACACTGTCACACTTTGTAGTTTAGGCATTAATGAGGCCCAGACAACGGAAGGGCCATGATTTAGCTATTCAAGGGCACTGTCAAAAATATGATACAAATAACAGTCCGATGATGCAATACAATGTATTTGAGTATACACTGATGAGGCAAATCACAAATTAGCCTCTGAGGTACGAGAGGTTTTGGACAGCAAGTGTGGTCCATAGGTGAACACCGGGTATCTTTAGGGTGACCCACGGACAGGTGCCAGTCAGGCTGACAGGTTGCTGGGTCAATCAGGAGCCAGCTCTTTCACAAATTACATGATCAGTGGTCTGACTAGGACTGGTCAGAGGGAGGAGTAGACAGTTGACATGTCACACTGTGTATGTCCTGTGTTGTCTTGAAGGTGACACATGAACCCTGATAAAGTGTTACAAGGCAACATTAGTAGCAATGCTTAATGGTGTGATTGCCCAAATGTCTACATCTATGCTGTAGGAGGCATCAGCAGGGACGGGGCATGTAAATTTGGGTGGTGTGCATGGAGGGGATCACTGGTGTGGCCTCCATCAGTGTCTCACAAGTCCTGTCGGATGAGATTTGCTTTAAAATGGCCTACAGTACCTTTCACACGAGAATCAATCTACAGGTGATACCAGGCCTTCAAAACTCCAAGCCAGTGTACAGTATTATATGAGCTGAGTTCCATGCAGTGAGATGGTACTATGACAATGGTAGGCATAGGAAAGGGTGTGGCACACTGGATGACTCTTGTGAGTGTGTGTATGTAGATGAGGGAATCTCAGGATACACATATCAGCATTCCAGGGACCTCTTCAGACAGGTGTGGTGTGACCAGCCGCATGGGTGTGTAAGGTTTTTAGAAAAGGGCTGACATGTAGATGGGATGTGATGTGCTGGATGCTTGTCATATGTGTGCCACTTGTGCTGTGTATGTTCTGCTTATGTGTAACTCTAGTGACAGATAGTCATTGCAAAGATTGTAAGTATTTGGAATTACTGCTGTCAAGGGTCTGGTCATTCATTCCTGTTCCTGAAGCAAAAGCATGTCAACTGCCTGATGTATGAGGCCTGTTTTCCCCTAGTTGAGTGATGGTGTTTTAGTTGTGTGCCATCTGCTGCGATGAACCATGTTTCCTACATGTATGTGTGTAATAGGTGTTGTCCTCAGCTATTGCCCTTCAAAGGTGAACTGTACAGGATGTCAGTCATTTACATTGTGTGTGTATGTGACCGTTGTATGATAGGCATTACATTTGTAGTGTATTTTTCTGTGTCCTGATTGTTATATCATTATTGCTCCATGAGACGACATTCTTCTTCTGATATTTAGAGCTAAAGGTGTGAAGAAATGAATAGGCCAGACCATGATGTGGTGTTTGTTATTAGTGTTTATTTACAATAGTTCATCAAGTGGTGATGGTGATAGTTATGAAAAGAAATTGTTCACAATGTGTTGGCGCCTACGCACTCCAGCTGCCGTGTTGGGTTGTTCACCCTCCTGTTGCAGGGCAGCATCCTCCTCTTCCTCGTCTTCAGGCATGTATGGGTCTGGTTCGAGGAGGGGAATGTTCCTTTTGACACAAATGTTGTGCAATATTGCACATGTGAGGATGATCCTACAGACCATCTCGGGGGAATATAGGCCCTCATTCTGACCTTGGCGGGCGGCGGAGGCCGCCCGCCAAAGTCCCGCCGTCAGGTTACCGTTCCGCGGTCGAAAGACCGCGGCGGTAATTCTGACTTTCCCGCTGGGCTGGCGGGCGGTCGCCTTCAGACCGCCCGCCAGCCCAGCGGGAAAGAGGCTTCCACGATGAAGCCGGCTCGGAATCGAGCCGGCGGAGTGGAAGCTGTGCGACGGGTGCAGTTGCACCCGTCGCGTATTTCACTGTCTGCGCAGCAGACAGTGAAATACATGTAGGGGCCCTCTTACGGGGGCCCCTGCAATGCCCATGCCAGTGGCATGGGCACTGCAGGGGCCCCCAGGGGCCCCACGACCCCCCCTACCGCCATCCGGATCCCGGCGGTCGGACCGCCGGGATCTGGATGGCGGTAGGGGGGGTCGGAATCCCCGCGGCGGTGCAGCAAGCTGCGCCGCCGTGGAGGATTCAATGGGGCGGCGGTACACTGGCGGGAGCCCGCCAGTGGTGCCGGTCCGACCGCGGCTTTACCGCCGCGGTCGGAATCCCCATTGGAGCACCGCCGGCCTGTCGGCGGTGCTCCCGCGGTCCTCCGCCCTGGCGGTCTTTGACCGCCAGGGTCAAAATGAGGGCCATAGTAGGCTACCACCAGTGATGTTGAGGCAGCGGAACCTTGACTTGAGGATGCCGAAGGTCCGCTCGACAAAGCTGTGTGTCCTCTTATGGGCGTCATTGTATGCCCGCTCTGCAGCAGTACTCGGGTTGCCAAATGGTGTCATTAGCCATGGCTGGATGCCATACCCCTGATCAGCTGAAAGAGAAAAAGAATGGGATCATGTTGATGTAGCTTGCACTATTGAAAAGACCTTCAATAGCAGTAGTTGTCTTGTGTTGTCTGTGACTATTTAGTGTACTAATGTGACATCCTATACTTGTAGGCTATACCATCTGCATTGTGTTGTTTCCTTGGCTGAGCACGTGTCTGTCTGCTAACAGTTAGTCATCAGTATGTTTTGGGATTTTCAGTGCAGTGTGCCTCCCTAGCATTGTGACTTGTTATACAGGTGTCCTTGTGTCTTCACTTGGGGTGAGTAGATAGTTCAATGTAGAGTTTAATTTATAAGTGTTGTTAGCACGTACATATGAAAGTACCCTGGACATCCCATACCTTTAGACTTAGGCAGTGTATTAATGTAAAGGTCATTGTGACACTTACAATTTGCAAGGTGACATTTCGGCCACCACACTCATTAATGTCTTCACATTAGGCTGTACATTAAATTCCGATGTGTGACAGGTTCAATGGTGACTTAAGAAACATGGCTAGTGATGTCAGGACCTCAGTGTGTTCCTGTCTAGATGTTGCTGTTGTGGTGTATGTGTTGTGTGTCCTAGAGGGTTGCTGTGCAGTGTGTATATAAGTAGGTTTTTGTACTTACCAACAAGTAGTCCATTGCCATACCGTCCATCCTGGAAGTGTTGGTTGATGGTGCAGTGACGGAAGATGAATGAGTCATGGACACTCCCAGGATATTTAGCCACGATGTTGGTGATCAATCCCTGGTGATCGACTATGGCCTGCACGTTGATTGAATGTGTGTTCTTCCTGTTGCGGTAAAGGTGTTCAGTTGCAGCAGGTGGCACAAGGCGTACATGTGTGCAGTTGATTGCACCAAGGACGTGTGGGAAGCCACTGATTGCGTAGAACCCCTGTTTAGTTTCCTGCTGCTTCTGCAGTGTGTTAGGGAAGCAGATGTGGCGGGGTGTCAGGCGAATGATGGCATCCAGTACTTTGGGCAGAAATGCGGAGAATGATGGTTGTGATATTCCGCCAACCAGGGCACCAGTTGTTTGAAATGAGCCACTTGCCAGCATGTGAAGTACGGCAAGCAGCTTTGTTTCTGTTGGTATGGTGTGGGGTGTCACCAAAGTGGGTGCCAACTGCTGTTCAATGTTTCTCAGCAGCTGCTGAATGGCCTGCCAGTTCAACCGGTACCTCTGTATGATGTCGTGTTCCCTAAGGCCCTGAAGGGTTGTTCTTGGGCGGAATATCCTCTCCTGCCTTCTGCGCTGCCTTTGGGGTCCCTGCTGGTGTTGTTGTAGCTTCTGTTGTTGCTGCTGGGCTCTGCGTCTGCGTGCACGCTGGATAAGAATCACCTCCATGTCTCCCTTTTGCTGCTCTGATGCTCTGCTGTTTGTTCTGTGTGTTCTGATTAAATACAGGTGTGTTTGCCCCATTTTAATGCCTGCCCTGACCCAGGCATTAAATTTTGACGCAAACCGGGCTGTGCGTCATTTTCTGGCTCCGCCTCCCAGCCGTGCGTCCTTTTTGCCCGAATGCATAAATACGACGCACGGCCGTTTGTGTCATTTTTTGGACGGGAACGCCTACCCTGCATATCATTAACGCTGGGTGGGTTGCCGCATCCAAAAAATGACGCACACGGCGGAATTTTGTCGTCCGCGGGCTCGGGCGTCAAAGTTTAAATACGGGGCAACGTTTGCGCCGAGTGTGCGTCAAAATGTTTGATGCACACTCGGCGCAAACAGAGTATAAATATGCCCCAAAGTGTTCTGGGGTGTACTTGTTCTCTTGGCAGACAGGTACTTCTGTAGTGTGCTTAACCACGGCCATAGTTTCACTCACATATCCCTTCTGGGAATCTTCTGTCTTTTCAGAGGATTTTCAATGCCCCCTTTCAAGGATCTGTATTTGTCTCCTCTGCCTGGTCTTACAGCAAAGGTCACTTTCATAGTGCTGCCTACTTTGGCGCACTGGTTGGATGTACTGCGAGTTTAGAGATAATTATATCCTATCATTGCTCTTCTTTGTCAGGACTGTGTTTGAGTCCTAGGTTCATTCCCAAGCTCTAGTTTTATGTAATTTGTTTCCTGACCATTCCTCGAAGGTGGGCCGGAATTTAAATTCTCTTGAAATTCACTGGGTCCTATTTACTTTGCTTGGTCCCTGGATTTCTTGCACACGGATTTCATTTTTGTTACTTATCGGCCTGCTGTCAAGGTAAGAAATATGAACGACTTCTACTTTGATTAGATGGGTTCATATTTCGATATTACAGGTGTATGTTAACTTGGGTATAACTGCTCAATTCGGATGCAAGGGAGCCTAACTAATGGCATGGAGGTCTATTGGTCGAAGGCAAGGGGAGTTTTCTGACACAAAGGCCCTCATTATGACATTGGTGGTAAATCCCACTTACTGCCAGGCTGACTGCTACCAACATACCGCCGCAGCAGATATCCCCTCACCTACAAACCACACACAACACCCATGGCACCAAAAATACACCCCTGATTCTCAGAGGAGGAGCTAAAGGTCCTGGTAAAGAAAATCATCAGGGTAGAGCCACAGCTATTTGGAGCACAGGTGCAGCAGATATCTATAGCTAGGAAGATGGAGCTATAGCGGAGGATCATGGACAGGGTCAACGCAGTGGGACATCACCCACGAACTAGGGATGACATAAGGAAGAGGTGGAATGACCTACGGGGGAAGGTACGTTCCATTGCAGCAAGACACCAACTCGCTGTACAGAGGACTGGCGGTGGACCCCAAGGTCCTCCCCCACAACTCACAGCATGGGAGGAGCAAGTCTAGGCAATCATGCATCCTGAGGGCCTGACCGGAGTAGGAGGAGGACTGGACTCTGGTAAGTCAACTCTATACTATTATCATCCCCCTACCTGCATGCCATCACATACCCTCACTCCCATCACTCCACCACTTCCCACACACCCCACCATCATATCTCACTCATCCCAATGCCAAGCCCTGCATGCTCTACCAATGCATGGACATCACTCACAGCCCTGCATGGACACCTATCACTAAAGCATGCACCCTAGAGAGAATCAGCTAGCCCACCACATACCAACTTACACAAGTTAAAGCTTCTAGGGCAAATACAACCAAAGAGTGCAAGCCACCCATGACATATGTCACACACAGAAACAACATAATTTACACCCCCACAGGTATCCCAGCCAATGACACCAGAGTGGAGGTGCCAGCAATATCCAGTCCCCCAACAGAAGAGGCCAACATTGATGACAGTAACTCTGGTTGCCTGAATCTGCTTGACCAACCTGGCCCGGTTACCCAAGCCCAGTCACAGACAAACACAGAACCTCCCCCATCTGGAAACACCACCACAGCACCTACCCAGCATACACACACCTCTGTCCCCAGGACACGTCAATCAGCGGTGTGTCCACCTCTGCAGGGACCCCAGGACACACCTCATACCCAAGACAATCAGGGACCGGGACACGGTTCAGGAGACAGAGGCACATGCCAAAAGGGAAACTGGGAGGAGTGCTGTGCGCCAGGGGGAGGACAGGCCCAGGGAACCCACTCTCCAGGAGGTACTTGCAGAGATCCTCGGAGCATATCAACATTCCCAGGACACGATGGGCCAGATCGGGACAATGTGCAAGAGAACAGGCAGCTGCAGGAGGGACAGTACCAGGGGATCAGGGAGGACTTGCAGGCCATCAACAACACCTTAGTCTCCATAGCAGGGGTGCTGGCAGACATGGGCAACATTATGAGGGAGGCAGTCACACAACAGCGGGCCCCTGCCACTAGCCAGACATCTGAACTGCCTTCCACCTCCGCTGTCGCTAGTGGATAGGAGGCCCCGCCACAGGACCAACAGGCCACCAGCACCCCTCCCCCTGCAGAAGGAAAACCACCCCGCAAACATTCTCTGTGATCCAGGCAGAAGCCAGAGACTATTGGCAAGACCCCCGCCAGGAAATGAGACTCTCCTGCTTGTCACCCTTGTGTCCCACTCTGTCACCCTGTCCACCTTGAACTGCCATTGCCCTACTTCCTATGTCCCCATGGACAATGCACCTGTGCTACAGACTGGAACAATACCCTGGAATTTCCTCCATTATCACCCCATTGCATTGCACTTGCCCCTCAATATCTTAGCACTTCAATAAACACCCTTGGAAAAAATAGAAGTATGGAGGATGTCACATTCTTTCAAGTAAGTATATGTTGAACCAGGTACAAACATGGCAATTCAACTGTATAGTAAATGAGCACATATGAACGACCTGTAGTTGGCTGCAGTGATCACACCAGGAGCTATTGTGAGGCACCAACATCTGTCAAATGAATTGCCAAATGGTACAGTAAGTTGGCATAAAAGTGGGAAATAACGGCATACCAGTGCCAATGAATTTAAAAATAATGAGAATGAAATGTAAAGTAACACTGTCTTACCCGTGTGTCTTTGGAACTATTGTCTGATCACTGCTGTTCTGTTGTCCTCATCCTTATCCTCCTCATTCTCACTGTCCACAGGGTCCACTGCTGCCACACAGCCATCTCCAGCCTCTTCCTCCTGCAGAAAAGGTACATGGTGTCTCAGGGCAAGGTTGTGCAACATGCAGCCTGCCACTATTATCTTTCAGACCTTCTTGGGTGAGTAGCACAGGGATCCACCTGTTAGATGGAGGCACCTGAACCTGGCCCTCAGGAGGCCAAAGGTTCTTTCTATGATCCTCCTGGTTCACCCATGTGCCTCATTGTAACATTCTTCTACCCTTGTCCTGGCATTCCTCACAGGGGATCAGTAGCCATGATAGGTTGGGGTAACCACAGTCACCTGCAAATATTGAGGGACAAAAGTTAGCCACACACTATCCCATATGGCCCACGCCATACCAATACACCAACAACTACTGGGTGGGGATGATGGCTCACCTATTAGCCACACACCTTGCCTCCATAATTGGGCCACCACATTTGGGATGCTGCTATTCCTCAAGCTAAAGGCATCATGCACTGACCCAGGATACTTAGCATTGACATGGGAGATGTAGTGGTCCGCCAAGCGCACCATCTGTACATTCAGTGAGTGGAAACTCTTACGATTTCTGAGCACCTGTTCATTTTGACAGGGGGGACACAAATGTAATATGTGTTCCATCAATCACACCAATTATGTTTGGGGATATATCCCATTGCATAGAAGTCCTCTTTGGTTAACATTGGGCCCTATGGGGTACAGTGGCCAATGGTGATGTACGCCGGCGGTGACGGTATGCACCGCCGCGGACGTATCTGGCATTTTCCATCTGACTCCTTGCTACCTGACCTTCAACAAGAGAGGACCTACACTGCATGTACTGCTGTGACCTGTGTCTGGAACCTACCATGGCCCGTGTGATTGGGGAAAGGGCCCCTACCTTCACTTCAGGGGGGTTGGAGAGACTAGTGGATGGGGTCTCACCCCAGTATGGACTGTTGTCTGGGCATCCAGACTAACAGGTGAGTATACTGTGGGCATGATGCATGTGGCATGAATGCATGGAGTAGTGTGTGAAGGCCATGTGTAAGGGGGGTGGGTAGATGTCCCCTGGGCAGCGTACAGGTTGTGTGCTGGGCCAGGTGTGTGGAAATGGTGATGTGAAGGGGTATGGTGGGCTAAAGTGTAGCAGGCAGGACAGTCTGACTAATACTATTTTCCTGTGTATATTCCCTCTGCAGGTCAGCGCCCATCAAAAGAAGGGTATATGGCGTGCCATCGCCAAGTCAATGTGAACCCTAGCGGTCTATGGCAGTCGGAAACAGTGGGAGGACCTGAGACACTGGGCACGGATGACGGCAGAGGCCCAGCTGGGGATGGCCTCCCAACGAGGAAGGGGTGCCCGTCGAACCCTAACCATCCTGACTGCCCGCTTACTGGTGGTTGCCTATCCAGAACTTGGTGGGCGCTTGAGGGCATCACAGCAGCCACAAGGAGGTGAGTACAGTGCCCATCATTACAACTTACGCATGGTGGGATCGTATCCAGGTGGGGGGTGTGTGTCAGTGGGTTCCCCTAGGCCAGGCCTGAGATTGCATCGTAGGTCCCCAGGTGGCAAGGGTCCGGAAGGGATAATCCTGCTACCTATCTGATATGCATCCACTACTGGTCAAGGCTGTGTGGGTCCTGGGTGTGCTGGATTTGCCGGTGTGTGGCACTCCTCATGCCTTCGTGGCTAGCAATATCACTGGTAGTGCAACGCATAGTGCGTAGGCCTGTTCCCTGTGTGTGAGTGTGCTGTGTATGCTAACGGTGGTGTTGGTGCAGCTATTGACCCAGTGTATCCTTTGTCTCTGCCCCCCTTTTTGTTTTGTTACTCTGTCCTTATGTGCATTAGCATCATCTGGCGGAGGAGCAGAGGCACTGACGACGGAGAGAGCTGCATCCCACAGGAACCATGAGGTGGAGTCCACCGACAGTGAGGGCACCAGTGGGATGGAGGGCGAGATGAGCACCACGGCGGAAACTGGAGGGGATAGTTCTGACACAGATACCTCCCCTGATGGAAACTCCCTGGTGGTGGCGGACACCTCTGGGACCACCCCAGCTACAGGTACAGCCACCACCCCCGTACTAGCACAGCCCTCCCAGCAGCCCCTCATCGAGTTGCCCGTGCCCGCTCACCCAGGAGGGTGAGTGCAGGAGGCTGGCCTGGTCTGTAGTGGGTACCTTGGGTACTTACACCTTATACCAGGTCCAGTTATCCCTTGTTAGTGAAGTAGTAGTGTTATAGCAGCTTAGACTGATAGAAGTAGCTATAGCAGAGCAGCTTCGGCTGAACTAGGAGACATGCAAAGCTCATGCAATACCACTTATAGTTACACAGCACTTATACACAAGGAAAGACAAAACTCAGCATTATCAAAAATAAAGGTATTTTTTGGGGTGACACAGTACCAAAAATATCTTAGAGACAATACTCCTTCTGGAGGTAAGTATTATACACAATAAATACACTAGACACCAAAATTAGACAAGTGAATAGTCATAGAACATTGCAAACAGTAGGAAATCCTATAGAATGCAATGGGAGAAAATAGGTCTAGGGGCAACACAAACCATATACTAAAAAACTGGAATGTGAATCACACATTCCCCCCTAGACAAGTGTAGTGTGTGCAGAATCACTGGGAGAGTAAGAATACAGTAAATGTAAGTAAATTACCCCACCCTAAGCCCAGAAAAGCAGGAGTAAAGTACTGCAAGTTTCCTTAGGACACACTACACCTCGGTTTTGGGATTTTGCAGCAGCCAACCAAGTCTGCAAAGAACAACTGCTGGATTATTGGACCTGAAGACCTGCAAAGGAAGGGGACCAAGTCCAGAAGTCGAAAGAAGTTCCAGGAAGGACAGAAGCCCCTGCCAACCCAGAAGAGGATGCAAAAGAAGAGTCCCTGGTTAGTTGAAGACTGTGGAAATGCACCCTAGAAAGATGCCAGTGGGTTCCTGCCTAATGTAAAAGATGTCCCACGGCATGAAGATTGTTGTAGATGAGATTTTGTGTTGGAAGTCGCCAACAAGCCTTGGCTATGAGAAAAGTGCATTTTTCATCAAAATGGCACTGGATGTACCAAGGAGGGACCTGGGGGCTTCAACTCTGTGTGAGGAGGAAGAGGGGATACTCAGCACTTTAAAGAGTCCTCAGGATGCCAGCCATTACCCCCAGGAGCTACAGGACCCAGGTTCAAAGGAGGGTCAAAACACAGTTGATGCAGCACAAAAAAGAAGGTCCCACACCGCCAGAGAAAAACTCAGTGAGTTGTGCATTGATGGAAGGAGTGCTGGGGACCTGTTACTGGCCATGCCCAAAGGAATTTTGCAAAGAGTGCACAGAGGCCTCAGGAGGCGAAGAAGACACAATACACAGGGTTACTGTTGTTCTCGGGGAAGACAAGTTCTTACCTCCTCCAAATTGCATCAGCAGGACCTCAGGACAGTCTATGTCGATGATGTCCATACTCTGTGTCCTTAGGAGCACGCTCGTTTCAGTGAGAGGAGTCCCAGGGTACCGATCATCGTCTTGGAAGGTGCCTGTTTGGAGAAGGGAAATGACTCCGTCACTCCATGGGAGATTTCTTCAGTCATTCTGGTGCAGGATGAAGAAAGGGAGTCCCCAGAGCGTGCACACCATGGAAACATTTGCAGTTGCTGACTTGGAGCTGAGGTTGCTGAAGAAAAGTGTCTCTTGTAGACACTTTGTTGCAGTTACAGTGTTTCTTGGAGCAGCCTGTGGTTGATCTGAGGTCAGAAGAGTCTGAAGTTGTTGCAGAGGATTCCTGAAGGAAACTTGCAAGCAGAATCTGAAGAGAACCCAGAGGAGAGACCCTAAATAGCCCTGAGAGGGGGATTGGCTACCTTATCAGGTATGGACCTATCAGGAGAGATCTCTGACATCACGTGCTGGCACTGGCCACTCAGAGCCCTCCAGAGTGCCCCCACACCTTGCAAGGCTAGATGGCTGAAGTCTGGGAAACACTGGAGGAGCTCTGGACACCACCCCTGTGGTGGTGATGAACAGGGGAGTGGTCACGCCCCTTTCCTTTGTCCAGTTTCCCACCAGAGCAGGGGAGAAGGGGTCCCTGAACCGGTGTAGACTGGTTTATGCATGGAGGGCACCATCTGTGCCTTTCAAAGCATTTCCAGAGGCTGGGGGAGGCCACCCCTCCCCAGTCTGTAACACCTATTTCCAAAGGGAGACGGTGTAACACCCTGCTTTCAGAAGAAATGCTTTGTTCTGCCTTCCTGGGACTGGGCTGCCCAGACCTCAGGGAGACAGAACCCTGTCTGTGAGGTGGCAGCAGCTGTAGCTGCAGTGCAAGCCTCAGAGAGCTGGTTTGGCAGTACTGGAGGTCCATGGTGGAGCCCCCATGATGCATGGAATTGGCTTCCCAATACCAGATTTGGAATGGGGGGACAATTCCATGATCTTAGACATGTTACATGGCTATATTCGGAGTTACCATTGTGAAGCTACATATAGGTACTGACCTATATGTAGTTCAAGCGTGTAATGGTGTCCCCGCACTCACAAAGTCCGGGGAAATGGCCCTGAACTATGTGGGGGCAACTTTGCTAGTGCAGGGGTGCCCTCACACTTAGTAACTTTGCAACTAACCTTCAGCAAATGAAGGTTAGACATATAGGTGACTTATAAGTTACTTAAGTGCATTGAAAATGGCTGTGAAATAGTGTGTGCACTATTTCACGCAGGCTGCAATGGCAGTCCTGTGTAAGGGTTTGTTTGAGCTCCCTATGGGTGGCAAAAGAAATGCTGCAGCCCATATGGATCTCCTGGAACCCCAATGCTCTGGGTACCTAGGTACCATATACTAGGGACTTATAAGGGGGGTCTAGTATGCCAATAGAAATTTATAAATGAAGTCACTGGCCTACAGTGACAAATATAAACGCAGAGAGAGCATAAACACTGAGGTTCTGATTAGCAGAGCCTCAATGACACAGTTAGGCACTACACAGGCTTACACATTAGGCCACAAACTATGAACACTGGACTCCTGGCTAGCAGGATCCCAGTGAGACAGGCAAAACACACTGATATATAGGTTTTTAATATGAGCACTGGGGTCCTGGCTAGCAGGATCTTCGTGACACAGTAAAAACACACTGACACACACTCACAAACAGGCCAAAAGTGGGGGTAACCATGCTAGAAAGAGGCTACTTTCTCACAGTGGGCATCTCCTTCGCCCCAGGCACCTCGGGTCCTGCCCCAGTTAGCCCTGCTGCCCTGAGTAAGGAGGCTATTGACCTCCTGAGATCCATATCTGTAGGGCAGTCAACCATTGTGAATGCCACCCAGGGGCTGGCAGCCCAGATGCAAAAGACTAATGCATTTGTGGAGGGCATTCACACTGGCTTGGTGGCCCAACAGAGATCGATCCAGGGTCTGGCCTCCTCTCTGATGGCAGACATTGTCCCTGTTTCCACCCGTGCCCCTCCTACTTCCTCTTCCCAATCCCATTCCCCTCAAACCCCAAGCACACAGGCAGACAAGCATGCAACAAGACAACACACAAGAGTGGCAGGGGCAAACACAAGCACCACACATTATCCCACAAGCACTCACACAAACACCATCCAGATGCAGACATACCAAAATCCACTATTTCCACTGTCTCCCCCTTCTCTTCCTCCTCCTCCTTCGTCCCAGTTCCGTCTACACTCACACCTGCATGCATTAATTCCTCATCCACTACCAACATCACCACCACACCAAGCAGAACACACACCTCACTGGCAGACACCTCCACAACAGCCATGCACACATCCCGTGTGTCCTCTCCCAATGTGGCTGTCCCCCCCCTTAAAGTACACAAACGCAAGCACTCAGACACCTAACAGCCATCCTCCTCATAACAGCATCCAGCCCATGCTCCTGCACCCAAAATCAGTAGACAGACACCTCCTACAAACACTCCCTCTTCCTCCACTCCCAAACCTTATCCCTCTTCCCGCCCCAATGTCCCTAAAAGCTTTTCCTTTCCACCATTGACCTCTTCCCTACTCCTCCATCCTGCACGTCTGGCCAGGGTGGCAAAAACGCAGCCAAGGACCTCAGCCACCCAGTTCACGGGCCCAGTAGTCACCATACCCACTCATGGTGGGAAAGGATCCAGGGCACATGTCCTGAGGGTGAAGGAGCCTGCACCAGGCAGCCTCAAAGGTAAGGAGCCTGCCCCAGCTGCTGCCAGGAAGACCAAGGAGCCAGCCCCAGGTGCTGAGAAGAAGCCCAAGGAGTCTGCCCCAGTTGCTGCCAGGAAGACCAAGGAGCCTGCCCCAGCCGCTCCCAGGAAGACCAAGGAGACTGCCCCAGTTGCTGCCAGAAAAACCAAGGAGCCGGCACCAGCAGGCAGGAAGGGGAAGGGGCCTGGGGCAGGGACTCTGACAGAGCCCCCACCACCAACCATGGTTGTGCAGCCATCCGAAGCTGCAGGGGATGGGCTGGAGCCTCACCCCACCAACAGCAGCACCACCACCACTACCACCAGTGAGCAGCCATCTGAGGCTGAAGGGGATGGGCTGGAGCCTCCCCCACCAGCGGCAGCAGCACCACCACTACCACCAGTGAGCAGCCATCAAGGTTGCAGGGGATGGGCTGGAGCCTCCCCCCATCAGCAACAGCAACAACACCACCACCAGTGGGCAGCCATCTGAGGCTGCAGGGGATGGGCTGGAGCCTCCCCCCACCAGCAGCAGCACCACCACTACCACCACTGAGCAGCCTTCACTGCCAGCGGATGGTATGTGGTCCTGCCTCCATGGGCTGCTGTGTGGCCTGCCCCCTGCAAATCCAGTGGGTATGACACCCACCTGAGAGACTGTGACCTTGCACTCCCCAGGATCAAGAGCACAGGGCATGATGCCCCCTCCAGCACCAGTGGGTATGACACCCACCTACCCAAGCCTCTCCAGGATCAAAAGCACGGGGCACGATGCCCCCTCCAGAATCAGTGGGTATGACACCACCTACACCTGCCTCCCCAGGATCAAGAGCACAGGGCACAATGCCTCCTCCAGAAGCAGTGGGTATGACACCCACCAATCCCAGCCTCCCCAGGATAAAGAGCACAGGGCACAATGTCCCTTACAGAACCAGTGGGTATGACACCCACCTACCCCAGCATCCCCAAGATGAAACCCACCTACCCCAGCCTCCCCAGGATCAAGAGTACAGGGCACGATGCCCCCTCCAGAACCAGTGGGTATGACACCCACCTCAGAGACTGTGACATTGCACTCCCTAGGAACAAGCACAGGGCATTTTGCCCCATCCAGAGCATGTGGGCAAGTCACCCACTCAAGAGACTGTGGCCTTGCACTCCCCAGGACCAAGCACAGAGCATGTTGCCCCATCCAGAACCAGTGGGTAAGATACCACCTGAGAGACTGTGGCCTTGCACTCCCCAGGACCAAGCACAGGGCATGTTGCCCCCTCCAGAGCCAGTGGTCTTGTTAAATCTCCTGGCTGAGGTGCCCCGTCACCCCCCTGAGGTGCCTGCCTATTTTCCAACTGATGCCCCTGCAGTGTTCTCTCTGTGTTGATGCAGGTGACAAGTGGGGCCTTGGACTTTGGCCTGTGCCCCTGTGGCCCACGCAAACTGAGGACTGGACACTGTCCCTTTAACTGTACAATTGCAAATATCTGTTACATTGCATAATTCTTATTTATACTGTGTTGATCTTATTCCACTCACTTTAGTATATTCATTTTGTCTTTGCATTATTCAGCCAATTTAGGGGGGTTAACTTGTTTTCTTGTGCATCTGGTTGTGTGTATGGTGTGTGTATGTCATGTGTTTTATGTGCGTGTGTGTGTCACTCTCTTTTTCCTCCTCCCCTCCCTTGTGTCCCAGGTGGCTGTACTCACCGTCATTGTCTTTGCCGTTGTTGGTGTTCGTGGTGGAGCAGCACGTAGAAGAGCATGGGGAAGACATGCAGTTCGGGCTCCATGATGGCGTGGTTGTTCCCTGTGTCTCCAGTGGTGAGTCCTTTCACTTCTGTGCAGTGTTTCCGCCAGGCTTTTGATGTGGGCGGAACATTGACTTCTGCCTGGCTGTAGACGGCTACCGCCGTGGTGCCTCTGGTTTCTGCCCTGGCGGTCTCTGTGGTGAAGTGGCTGTCTATCTGAGATCTATCCGCCATGATCATAATTTGGCGGTAATTACCACTAGCCTATTATCGGTATTAACGCCACTTTTACAGCCAGGGTTGTAATGAGGGCCAAAGTCTGTACAGATACTCCTTTATCAACCTGAAAGTTCAGGGGTCCCAGAACGCTTCATTCGTTGATCAGCTGAAGGTTAGTGCACCCATGTCCTATTATGCTTGACTAACAGGGGTAGGGTTGCTAGCTTTGTACATCCGCATATATAAAAATAGGTATGAGGATGACAGAGAATGTGTTAAGGTGTTACTGTCCAGATTTTGTGCTCATAAATGTTCATTACTCCATGTTCAACTCTTCTTCATCACAGTCCCCTTTCCATTGGTATTCTGTGTGGTTCGTGCTTGATATAGTCAGGTGGTGTCTTACGATGGGCCACTGTGGTGAGATGTGGGGAGAGTGATCCAAGGTTAAAAAGAAAGAAAGGCTCATACAGGAGATGGAGAAATAAATATAGCCTGCTTTTCAGTTATAAGAAATAGGAAGAGCTGTCTCGCAGTAACGACTAACGTTACAAGATGACTACATGTAATCAAGGATGCGCTGTTCCAGTCCTCTAATTTTGTTTAATTTAATTACATTGTGCATTCTGTGAGTTGTGTTCTAGTTTCACTTCACTTCAACCGATTTAACTAAACATCCTAAAAGTAATTCATTAACGAAAAATCCTAGGACTGGACCACTGTGTCTGTGATGACATGGAATCAGAAACACATGAAAATAATATTTACAGTCTATGAGTACTGAAAATAATGTTCTTCCGTAAGGAAACACGCACACTAACAATTCAAGAAATTATTTAAAAACAACTTTACTAATAAAAAAATAAAAAAAATGTCCCACAACTCTGGACAAATAAACACTTACTGAACGTCAGCAATCAACTATGAAATAGAATTAAATAAATAAACCCTATATAATGTAATTTCAAACATTATAAAGTACAAATCAAAATCAGTGTACAACAAAGTAAAATTTTACTGTAGTAGAAGGGAAATGGATGTCGAAAAATTAGTGAACATAAAAAAATCACAACATTTTGTCAGTCTTATTTCAAACACAAAAATACTGCATTCAATCAGCAATTGCGCAGTAACATCCGACACCAAACAATATATTCAAATATTCCCAGTACAATTGTAAAAGAAACAGCATCATTACCTTTAATATTCTCGTTGTGAGGAACTCCAGCTACCTACCTATTGTGAAGTCTTAGGGGCATATTTATACACTGTTTGCACCAAATTAGCGTAATTCTTTTTACTCTAATTCGGTGCAAAACTAACTCCATATTTATACTTTGGCGCTAGACCGGTCTAGCGCCAAATTTATGGAGTTAAAGTCATTTTTTGGACATGGAAACCTACCTTGCCTTAATGAGATGCAAGTTAGGCGTTCCCATGCAAAAAATGACTCTATGGCCTTAACACCATCTTTATACTCTCATGCAAAAATTGTGCATGGGAGGGAGGAGGTGTCAAAAAATGGTGCAAAGCTTGCTTTGCCCATTTTTTAATGCCTGGGTCAGGGCAGGCGTTAGGGGACCTTTGGGCCTATTTCCATGGTGGAATACCATGGAATAAGCCCACAGGTGCCCTCTCCAGGCCTCAGGGACACCCCCACCCACACCATAGGGATACCAGAAGAAGGGCAAGGGGCCTGGGGCAGGAACTCTGACAGAGCCCCCACCACCAACCATGGTTGTGCAGCCATCTGAGGCTGCAGGGGATGGGCTGGGGCCTCCTCCCACCAGCAGTAACAGCACCATCACCCCAGTGGGCAGCCATCCCACAGCAGAGGGTGGGGGACCCCATCCCAGATAAGTACAGGTAAGTACAGGTAAGTATTTTATTTTATTTTGTAAAGTGCCATAGGGAGCCCTGAAATGGGCCCCCATACATGGCACAAGGTTCAATGGCCATGCCCAGGGGACCCTGGTCCCCGGTGCTGGCCATTGTGGTGTTGGGCATGACTCCTGTCTTTTCTAGGCCAGGAGTCATGTGGTATGGATGGTTTTGCATCAGAAAATTACTCTAGGCAGGTTAGAGTCATTTTGTTTTTACTCTACCCTGCCTAATGTCATTTCTTGGTGCAAAACCCCCTTCTTCCACACCGCCAGCCCCACCCAACTAACATCATTTTTTTTACATTAGTCTACCCTTTGCACCGACTTGCACCATTCCATAAATATGGTGCCCGGCTGGTGCACAGAAATGGTGCAGGCCGGTGCTGAACTTTTTGGTGAAAAACTGCGTTAGTGCAGTTTTGCACCAAAAAGTATAAAGCAAGGCCTTAGATTATTTACTTAAATATGTTATTATTTTACACTGCCTGAAGCAACCCAATTTCCCTGTCCTCCTACAGGTGTCTACACCTTCCCAAAAAGTTAAAACCCATTTACCTTCTACTTTGGGAGATGCGGTTCTTCTACCATCCGTCCTCTTCCTGGCAGCAAACAGACTCCCAGCCAAGCACAACGCTGCTGTCACCAGCATGACAGCAGTGTTGTGATTGGTCTGAGTGGCCTGCTTCGGCACTCCGGTTGGGAGTGGAAGCCTGTGCTTGTTCTCCACTCAGCTTTGCAATACAGCCGGGTAGAGAACATCCAACACGGCCGGCCAAACAGACATGCCCACTTTATGGTGAACATACCCCTACTCCGGCCTTCCTCCAGTCGTCTCCAGCCCAGCCCCACCCTGTCCCTTACTTCCAGGAAAAATAAAATGATAATAACATAGCATTATAATCATTTAATTTTCCTTTTGCTAAAATCAAGTGGGGAGATGCTTCTCCACCTTAGGGGAGGATCTGCCGCTGGAGGTGGAATCAAGTTTCCACAAGCTTGTTTTTTGGCACCCCAATCTTTAATAGAGCCAGGTGCAGGTTTTTGAACAAACTTTGGGTCCTAGAACTTATTCTTTTGCAAATTTGCCATTGTCCACCCACTGTCAACATACCCCAATTTTAAGTTCTCAAAAAGCTTACTTCACGGAAATGCTGTCTTACTCATGATGTACTTACAAAGGTAAAGCAGGCCCAGAGTGAGAGTGATTGCAATGCTTGTCCCATGAATCATACAACTTAAAGAAAAAGAAACTTGAATAGAAATTAGCTCATTACAATACCATTATTGATAAATTCATTTGTGCAAACCCAGTCTGTAAGATTGATGAGGTGTGTAACACATGGAAAAAAACCTATATTAATCCAGCAATTAAAATTGAAAATCACTGTCCTTCAAAAGTCAGTCCAGGTAACCCAGTGCATATCTTCAAGGTTTTGCATGTTCAGAAATTATCGAATGGAACAGCATGACTTTATACACTTGTAGGGGTCCATACAAAATAGAAATTCTTATCATACAGTGTTTTGCTGACATGTGCAGCGGCGGCTGCTATCAGGGAAAAGTGGTGAGGCGACACGGGGTACAATACCAAACAAAAAAGGAAATAAAACTTACTTGCTGCCTAACCCCCTCACAGCCTCAGTGCTCTTTTACTCCTGGTGCACAGTTTCCTAGACTCCCCTGTGCCAATCCAAATGCTGCTGTCATGCTGGTAATACTATTAACCAGCATGAGAGAAGCACCGGGATTGGTCTGAGAGGGTTGGTTTTGCACTCCCACAGAGACTGGGAGCTTGTGCCTGCTGTTCTCCACCCGGCTTTGCAACATAGCTCGGGTTGGAGTCTTTAGTAAACTAAGGGGCATATTTATACTCTGTTTGCGCCGAATGTGCGTCAAAAATTTTGACGCACAATCGGCGCAAATCCTGCCCCATATTTATACTTTGACGTCCGACCCCGCGGGCGTCAAAATTCCACCATGTGCGTCATTTTTTGGAAGGGGGAACCTTCCTTGCGTTAATTATATGCAAGGTAGGCGTTCCCTTCCAAAAAATGACTTTAAGGCCTGTGCCCCATATTTATACTCTGACGTCATTTTGACGCACAGGAGGGGGTGGGTCTTAAAAAACGACGCACAGCCTGATGGGTGCCGTTTTTTAACGCCTGGGTCAGGGCAGGCGTTAAGGGACGTGTGGGCTCGGAAGGAGCCCAGAGGTGCCCTCCCCTGCCCCCAGGGACCCCCCCTGCCACCCTTGCCCACCCCAGGAGGACACCCAAGGATGGAGGGACCCATCCCAGGGAAGTAAAGGTAAGTTCGGTAAGTATTTTTTTCTGATTTTTTTTGTGGCATAGGGGGGCCTGATTTGGCCCCCCCTACATGCCACTATGCCCAATGACCATGCCCAGGGGACATAAGTCCCCTGGGCGTGGCCATTGGGCAAGGGGGCATGACTCCTGTCTTTGCTAAGACAGGAGTCATGTCAATGGAGGCTTGCCTTAAAAAAAAATGGCGCAAATCCGGTTTGAGGCCTGAATTTTGCCTCAGACCTGACCTGCTCCATTTTTTGACACACAACTCCCATATTCCCATACGCCGGCGCTGCCTGGTGTGAGTCTTTTTTTTTTACGCACACGAGTCCGCAGCGCCGGCTAACCTCATTCCATAAATAAGGCGCCCACATGGTGTGTTGGAATGGCGTTAGCCGGCTGTAAAATTTTTGACGCACAACTGCGTTGGCGCAGTTGTGCGTCAAAAAGTATAAATATGGGCCTAACTGCCAAGACAGGTCCTCCCTGGACCGGAAACAAGCATCCTTGGACCGGTTTCAGGGTTTCACCCTCCATCAGCAAGGCTAGCTTGAATCCAGTGGCACAGTGATCAAGAGACCCACATCTGGGCATACCCTTCCCACTTAGGGAAACTTTAGCAAAACAAAAGGATGATGGACAGAGTGCTGAACAATGCAAACACTCACGCCAAGTCACATATCTGGGTCTCTGACCCTGTTCCTCATAGGAACAGCCCAGCCCGAACTGTCAAGCCAAGTCCTCCCTGGACCAGAAACAAGCATCCTGGGACCGGTTTCAGGATTTCACCTTTCATCAGCCAGGCTAGCTTAAATCCAGTGGCACAGTGAGCAAGGGACCCACGTCTGGGCACACCCTTCCCACTTAGGGCAACTTTAGGGCAACTTTAGCAAAACAAAAGGATGATGGACGGAGTGCTGAACAATGCAAACACTCACTCCCAGTCACTGAAACGATGGATTTAGGCCCAGATCTCTGTACTGGGGGTGAATGTTTGACATTGTTCAGTGTTCCATCCATCACTTATTCTTTTTGCATTTGCTGCCCCAAGTGGGAAGGGTATGCCCAGACATGGGTCCCTTGCTCCCCATGCCACTGGAGTCAAGCTAGCCTGGCTGATGAAGGGTGATACCCTGAAACCGGTCCTAGAATGCTTGATTCCAGTCCAGGGAGGACCTGGCTTGGCAGTTCGGGCTGGACTGTTAATATAGAAAGGATTCCTCAAGAGACAAGCAAACAATGTGCAGAAAAAATTAAAAAGAGATATTTTGCTATAAGGAAGGACATGACCTAATGCTTACCTTAGCCAAAGAAAATGGAGCTATAGTTCATGGCACTTCAAAGTGCCCAGTTCACTCAATCTGTGAGCAGAGGTACTGGCAACCAAGTGCAGGATCTTTGCAGACAGCAGATCATGAGAAATCTATTGAAGTCTTGAAAGGAGTGAACTGCAGGTTCCCCATGACAAAACACAGGTCCTGTGAAAACAAACATGAATAAATCTGTGATTGACCAAGCTCCACAAGACCGGAGATGCAAATTGCAGCAAGGCAGATAAATCCAACCTGGGCCCCTGAAGGCACAAACTGCAGCCCATTCTACCTTGTGTGTAGAGTCCAATAAATCTAGTAGAAACCAACCTTCATAAAATCAAGTATCCACAAGGGATCACTCTAATGTAGATGTAGCCCATTCAATGTGCATACGAGGACAACTCTTTTTAGTGCTTCAAATAAGACATCAGGGATTTAGTTAAATGTTCCTGCTTTAATGGAATAGCCAACTCACTCAAAACACGTTGGTGGTGGAGTTGAATCTGTTCAACCACCGGACCCCCAGGTCAAGATGATGCAGGACAGGAACTGATAGCAGGAGAAGGCAGAAGGGTGACAGCATCAGTGGTGGAATCCATAGCAGGCAAGGACAGCAGCAAAAGACAGAGTGCAAAGGCGGTAAGACCACATTGAAACCACCAAAATCGGTTCTCCATATTCCTTCTGAAACTTGGCCAGCACCCTGGAAAGGTGTAAAATGTAGATGAAATGTCCAAAAATGAAGCACAGCTCTTCAAGTATTAACTCTTAGTTTATTCTTCACACCTCAGCCACAGCAGCAGTCCCAACTGACATTTCATTTCTCAGTCACCTCAGAGAGGCTGCATCGGAATTCTCATGACACAAGAATTCCACAGACACTGGCCAATCCCCTGAGGCTGTGGGCAGGCTGTCACACTTCTCCCTCTTTATACAATAAGAAATATCTGTACACCAACAGAAAATATGAGGCCTATAGCTTATTGTAAACTAACATCAAGAATCAGTAATAACAAAGAAAATACATTGGAGCATAGATGTGTCTATAACACGCAGAATTATCTAATGAATAAAAGCATTTACACAATGAACAATTCACAAAGGAAAATGTATAAACATAGGAATACTGCTAGATAATACAAGGCTTTCAAGTAATTAAATGAGGGTTGAAACAAAACTTCAAGAAATATGTAGAACTCAGTTGACCTTATAATCTTTAAAATATGTAGGGAGCCTTGTTACAGGCCCACTCTTTCTGATATTAATTTCCGATTTGTTGTTGTTTGACTTCACCAATTTATCACTCTATATGGTATTCCCTAATTGATGTTCATCTCTAATTTCTCTATCCGTCTTTCTCTGAACTGAGATTTCAATCCAACTATCATGTTGATCCGGCTCCACACATTTGACCACTCTACCCTAGTTCCATATTCTTCCATCATGAGTTTTTACTGCATAGTGAAATAGTTTAATTATCTTCAATGGTTCTGTGAATTTAGATCCCTCTTTCTGACCTGTAAGAGATCTCTCTTTAACCCATTGACCAACTCTGAAGTCAATTGCCTTGGTCTTGTGTGTCTTGTCAAAATGTTTCTTTTGTGTATGTTGTGAGTCAAGCTCCTTTCTCCTCCATGCTTGGTTGGTGTCTATCTTTACCCAACCTTTATACCACTTCATCCACCCAGGCACTAATCTAGAGTTATGTCTCCTACCCTTTAGCAATTCAAAAGGTGTCATGCCAGTGGTCTGATGTGGAGTGAGACGATAACTTTTCAATCTACACATTACTTCCTCTTTCCAAGTTTGGCCCTGAGGACCCATGCAGGATGATTACCAACGAACAGTCATCTGTGCTGAAATTCCGGAGGTGAATTGTCTCCTCACTGTTTTGTCGCCTTCTTGCTGTGTTGAGGTGTATCCAGAGGTGAAAAGGTCTTCAGTCGTTGCCAGTGTAAAATGTAGATGAAATGTCCAAAAATGAAGCACAGCTCTTCAAGTATTACCTCTTAGTTTATTCTTTACACCTCAGCCACAGCAGCAATCCCAACTGACATTTCATTTCTCAGTCACCTCAGAGAGGCTGCATCGGAATTCTCATGACACAAGAATTCCATAGACACTGGCCAATTCCCTGAGGGTGTGGGCAGGATGTCACAAAAGGAAAGGTATAAGAGTGAAGGCATACAAAAACTGCAGAAGCTGAAAAGGAATCAATGCGCAAAGCCGGAGACAGGCACGATTAAATGTTAGAATCTAAAAGTCGAACACGTTGTCCAACATAAATGTTGTGTCCTAAATAGCATTTAGAAAGACTTAGGGGGTCATTCCAAGTCTGGCGGGCGGCGGAGGCCGCCCGCCAGACTTCCCCCCTCCGAAATACCGCTCCGCGGTCGAAAGACCGCGGAGGGTATTCTAAGTTTTTCCCTGGGCTGGCGGGCGGTCGCCAAAAGACCGCCCGCCAGCCCAGGGAAAAACTCCCTTCCCACGAGGATGCCGGCTCGTAATCGAGCCGGCGGAGTGGGAAGGTGCGACGGGTGCTGTTGCACCCGTCGCGTATTTCACTGTCTGCCAAGCAGACAGTGAAATACTTGTAGGGGCCCTCTTACGGGGGCCCCTGCAGTGCCCATGCCAGTGGCATGGGCACTGCAGGGGCCCCCAGGGGCCCCGTGACCCCCCCAACCGCCATCCGGTTCCCGGCGGGCGGACCGCCGGGAACTGGATGGCGGTAGGGGGGGTCGGAATCCCCTCGGCGGCGCAGCTAGCTGCGCCGCCTTGGAGGATTCCAAAGGGTGGCGGTACACTGGCGGGAGACCGCCAGTGTTGCCGGTCTGACCGCGGCTTTACCGCCGCGGTCGGAATGCCCTTGGGAGCACCGCCGGCCTGTCGGCGGTGCTCCCGCGGTCCTCCAACCCGGCGGTCATTGACCGCCAGGGTTGGAATGACCCCCTTAATGTTTTTAGGTGTAGTTTTCTATTATTTAGAGTCTCCCTCCCTCCCCCAAGTATAATGAAAGATCCTGAGAAAAGAAGATGATTCTCTAAGCCTATCATCCAAAAAGGGTAAAAACGTACCCCCTGAGCATTCAAAAGAGCTATGATAGAAGGCAGAACCCATGTAAAAATGTCTGTTGCACTCCCTGTAAGAAGACAGGCACTAGATCAAAGAAAGAGTAATTCACGAAATGGAAAATCACCACTTTGAAGGAAAG
Source organism: Pleurodeles waltl (assembly GCF_031143425.1). Lineage (NCBI taxonomy): Eukaryota > Metazoa > Chordata > Amphibia > Caudata > Salamandridae > Pleurodeles > Pleurodeles waltl. The sequence goes on from NC_090445.1 coordinate 1,387,896,029, forward strand.
ATCATATTATTTTAATTTTCTAGCAATGATGTTAGGTGCAGGCCCTATCAAAATTCTTGGTAACGCAGAAAAAGCTTCAGTAATTTTTTGGAATTTCCCGTTGTGCTTGTTATGTAGTGTTCCAGAAATTACACCAACAAGCCTAGTCAGAAAATTTGAGAACATTAAGTTAAAAAGGGCCAAATGTATCAAAAAAGCCTTTTGCGATTCGGAAATAGTGATTTTTAAGAAATCGCTATTTCTGAGTCACAAAATGCTATGTATCATATTTGCGAATCGGTAATAGCGATTTCTTAAAAATCGCAAATGCTATTACCGAATCGCAAATTGCGATACAGCCCCAATTCGCACCTATGGGCCTGTCGGCCCATATTTGTGAATTTTTTGCATTTTCCAAATTGCAAATTCCTAACTGGAATTCGCAATTTTGGAAATGCAAACTCCAGGGTGCTGGGGGCCTAAGGCCGCCTCTGCGGCACCCCAAAATTTTTTGGGAAGACATGTAAGGTGCACACATGCCAAAAGGGCATGTGTGCGTTACACGTCAATTTTAAAAATGCATTTTTAATGCATTTTTAAAATTTGCACATGGTTACCACCAAGTTCAACTTGGTGGTAATAGCGATTCCTTAATGCCCAATTCGCATTAAGGAATTGCTTCATACATGTGCTTAAGAAATCGCAAATAAGGATTCTTTATTTGCGATTTCTTATTTAGACAATCGCAAATTGTGATTCTCTAAATGGGGTCGCAATTTTAAGGAATCGCTATTTTAGCGATTCCTTAAAATTGCACTGCGAATGCCTTTCTTACATTCAGAAAGGTGATTTTGCATTCGCAAACGGCCGAATTATGCAATTCGCACCCTTTGCAAATGCTAAATTCTTTGATACATCTGGCCCAAAATCCTATCACTGGGCTATTGAAACACACAAACTAATAGAATGCTAACAGCTGTGTGTTGCAACAATTTTTAAGTTTTTTGCTATTTTGTTAGAGCAAAATGCTTCCATGTTTTCAACATGAAATGCATTTCACACTAAAATACAGTGCAAAATATCAGGACATTTCCTATAATTTGGTGAAATTTTGCATAAGAATGCAGATTTTGCAGGAGACTACAGTATCGCTTAGAAGGTAAAACGAGCAACACTTTGCCCAAGTAGGTCCCTCAATAAAGTAGGAATTTAGCCATAACAACTGTTTGTCTGGACACATTCGGAAATATTCTAGTACGCAATCGAAACCTTCCTTTCACCCTGTTCAAGAGCATATGAATAGGTGTGTGTGTGAAGTTTGCATAATTGACTTTTGCGTAATTATGAAATATATTGGAAAAAGTAAGCATGACTATGCATATATGTACAAAATGCAAATTTGTCATTTAGGGGGTCATTCTGACGATGGCGGTCACCGACCGCCAGGGCCAACAACCGCAGAAGCACCGCCAACAGGCTGGCGGTGCTTCCATGGGCATTCTGACCGCGGCGGTACAGCCGCGATCAGAAACGGTAGACCGGCAGTGTCCCTCCGCTTTCCCGCTGCCCCAGGGAATCCTCCACGGCGGCGCTGCAAGCAGCGCTGCCATGGGGATTCCGACCCCCTTACCGCCATCCTGTTCCTGGCGGCTTTCACCGCCAGGAACAGGATGGCGGTAACGGGTGTCGTGGGGCCCCTGGGGGCCCCTGCAGTGCCCATGCCAATGGCATGGGCACTGCAGGGGCCCCCTAACAGGGCCCCACATTGATTTTCAGTGTCTGCCAAGCAGACACTGAAAATCGCGACAGGTGCCACTGCACCCGTCGCACGCCTTCAACTCTGCCGGCTCCATTCGGAGCCGGCTTCCTCGTTGAAGGCGCTTTCCCGCTGGGCCGGGGGGCGGCCTTCTGGCGGTCGCCCGCCAGCCCAGCGGGAAAGCCAGAATGGCCGCCGTGGTCATTTGACCGCGGTGCGGTCATTCGCCGGCTCCCGCCGGGCGTGCGGTTACCGCCGCCGGCGGGAGTCGGAATGACCCCCTTAGTGCTGTATTGTAGCATGTAATGCATCCTTGTCTCAATTTTTGGTTGCAGGATTTTGCAGTGAAAAAAAGTGATAAAAATACAAGCTGTGCAAGCAATATGGCAGGCAGACGCTTATGTCCCCTTAACACCAAAGCCACTCCCAACCCCAAACCAACCACTTCAATGAGAAAGGCCCAGTCCAGTTCACTTTTGGGATGGGGTCGTGGGACCCCTTAGTCGTATTTATTAAAACATATACACAAACATAATTTCAAACATTATTGTATAGTAACCCACATTAATTGCACTCTTATTTACATAGTTGAGACCTAGATTTAACAGAGCCACTAGTAAATGGGAGTTACCTACAATAAACTAAGTTTGTTCCTGTTCAACCAAGAGAGAAAACATAAGCATTCTGAGTGAGGTCATGACTGGTTTAGGGTCCCCTCCTCTTTGAACCCCCCTTCCACGAACAATGGAAGGCCCCTCCTTAAACAGAGGGCCCCGCCAACCGCCCTTCCATACCGGGAGTTCCAGTGCACGGGGCCCACCTGGCTACCCTTAGCATTTCAACCTCAGGCACCCCCTACACCAATATTCCTTGTCCCCCCAGGGGCCAGTACCAGCTCATCCCAACGGCACCTGGGTGGGTGGTTACAAGGGAGGGACTGCGTGTCAGTGACTGTCCTAACCCCCAGTCCCCTGTAACCTCCTTTTGGCTTGCTGCCAGCATCCCTTGGAAGGACCTGTGATGATGCTGTTAACTTTGGTCTAAAAGGATGCCGTCTATGAACCCTAAATGTTCCCACCAAACATGGCCCGCAAACCCCTAAAACATGACATGCCATCAACTTGCAAGGAAAAGTTTTAAAACATGACATCCAACAAATAAATGATGACTCCTGATGACTCCTGCAAATGAAAACAAAGGTTAATACCCAGAACATCGGCCCCAGTAAGCTATGCCCCCTCCCCGCCGAACATTCGGCCTCTCTGTGCTCCTCGTTCAGAGGATGGTGGGCAGGAAAAAAAAATCAGGGATCTAAATCCGGCCATGTGAGGTGTGGAAAACATGGCAAGGCTCCAGACTGCTGACTCCAATGGTGAGTGGTAGGCCCGCTGGCTGTGCATGCTGGCTCTTAAAGTGGTGGAGCTGACCGCCCTTTTGTGTCACGACTCCGGACGCACATTAGTATTTCTGCAAGTCACTCCCGGCTGGCAATTCAGCCCGGCCAGCCTCAGAGCCCCTGGCGCTTCTGCACTGCTAACACCTGACGCAGGCCACGGCAACCCCTGACACCCATGCCCTTGTAACCTCCTGTTGACTTGCTGCTAGCACCCCATGAAGGATCACATGATGCCGCTGTTAACTTTGGTCTAAAAGGATGCCATCTATTGACCATAAATGTCCCCACCAATCATCACCTCACCCGCAAAAGGTCAGCATAATTTAGCTGCTATCTGGCCCCCATGGATCAAGGATGTTGTACCAGCCATGCCATTAAACTCTCAAAACATTGCATTATCTTCCTCAGAAAAATGGACTCCAGTCTGCGAGAAACAATGTTTTCCTTTTATGGACCCATGCAGTATCGCTGGCAACCTAGCAGACCTGAACAACTTACCAATCTTGTTGTTCAATTGCTTAGCTGAGTCGTTGAGGGCTCTGACAAACTTTCCACTGCCAGTTCAATCTGTTCACCAATTTGGACCATGTGATCGTGGTCTCCGGGAACTGTTTTGCAAGCCGCCCAACCTCTGAAATAATTGGTTCAAATAAGTCCTTACTTCCAAGTTCAACAAGATTGTTGTCACCCAAGTGCACTATTAGAACCCCTGGGAGCGTAAACTCCCAGGGCAATAGTCTGTTTAAGGCTGTCCTCAAATTAGCCAATCATAGTCCTCCTTGATCACAGAACTGAACCTGTTGAGTCGCATCCCATCCTCATGAACCAAAATAGGGCCCAATATTTCTTGCAGCCTGTGGGAAATCTGCTGGAAATCCCCTCTCCTGTCCCTCTTGTTCTTGGCCAGTAGCTCCCCCACCCAAAATGTCCCACAGAATGGAAGGAAAAGGCTGCCCAGAACCTCATCCCGTGACGTACAAATGACATCCAAACTGGATAAAGATCACTGCCAATTTTGTTACATCTAAGGAGTGCCTGAAGTCCGACTTGTTCCCTTCAGCACCCTCTAAACCAGGAAAGTTTTGGTGCCATCTGTGTAACCCAGCATTTTAGTACAAAATGAAACAGCTGCAATGTGACACTTGACGTAGGACACTGCTCGCCCCTCCTCCCTTAAGGACCCCAGAAACACCATCACTGACCCAGGTGAAAACCACCCTACACCTTGTGTAATAGTCATATGCCCTCTCATAAGCCTACCTTGTTCCCGGCACTAAACTAGCTGTCACAAGGTCTGGTAAGCTGGGGCACCAAGCCGCTGTATAGGCTCTGGGAGTGGCATTGGGAACTCTGCTGCTTCCAGGTGGTAGGACTTGAAGGCCTGCAACTTGCAAGACAGAGCCTCTACTGCATTTTTCAATGCACCTGGCACATGCGTGGCTTTGAAAATGACATTCAATCTCAAACATAGGAGTAAAATGTATTTTAGAAGCTTCAGGATCATCCTACACTTGTCTGCCTGCTGGTTAATACAATGAACCACCCTCATGTTATCCGACCAGAACACACAGACTGATAGCGGGAGTTCCCTGGCCCGAACTTGATGGCCACCAAGATGGGAAAAAGCTTGAGGAAACCAATGTTTGTCACCAAACCAGATTCCACCCAGTCCTCAGGACAATGCTGAGCACACCAGGAGGCACCTAGAATGTCCCTGAAACCCACACTGCTCGCTATTCCATAAACAGACCTATATTCTCGTTAGTCTTGGCCATGCCGCTGTGCCATTAATGTCCCTTAAAAATGCCTCTTAGATTCTGATATCCTGTTGGACCTTTCACGATAGCCTAGTACAATGATGCCTCTGCTTCAACCTAGACATGGTCTGAGGTATTGAGCATGAACATGGGCGATCCAAATTATACAGAGAGAAAAATGGAGCTGGCCCTCCACCACCTGCAACTGATGCAATGTTACCTTCTTGGCTGCCAGGCAGTTCTTCAGTGCCTATGCAAAATTGCTGTCTTTTTCTTCGGGCGTCCTGGAGAAGCCCACCAGAGAGTCCAATTCTATCCACAGGAACTAAATAGGTGTAGCTGGACCACAGGTCTTGCCATGTCCCAGGCATACCCCAGAGATCCTCATCAATTCCTGGGAAGACTGCAAGGCCCCACCGCACTCCGCCGTACCGGGGGCACCCAGAAAAAGGAGGTGATCCAAATAATGCAACACCCACCAGTACCCTGAATACACACTCATGGAAGGTGCTTACCCACTTGAAATAAACACAGGAGACAGAACAACCCATGGTCATGCAATTGCTGAAGTAGAAAGCTCCCTCAAAATGAAAACCCAGCAGTTTGAAATCGTCCAGGTGCACAGGTAGAAGCCGATAAGCGGACTCAATATCTGCCTTTGCAAGCAACACACCTGGGTCCAATTCCTGCAGCATGCACATCGTCTGATCCAGCAAGGCATATTTAATTGAGAACCGTGCTCCGTCAATAGATTTAATAATGGAGTAGGGTCAATCTGTTAATGAAGCTATTAACAAACCACTGTGCTCTGTTGGATATGCCTAAGCTGGATCAGGCAATCTGATTGTTGCTAGGTGTCTGGAACAAGATCTCTTATTGGAGTATCAACAAGACCCTTTCTTTGCCCCCCTCACAACGCACTACTACTCGCCCCTGTCCCTGACTGACAGGGTTGACTAGGGGCAGCACCCAGCCTAAAACACAACCATATGTTAACGTCAGTCTGATCTCAATTCAGGGAGGCCCTATTGGCCTTAATCCTCCTAAATTCCTTGTCATAACCTGTCGAAGTCGGGGCTCTGAACTCGTCATGAGCGCTCTCAATCCTTTTTTGGTAGCGTGCCAACTGCGCCCCAAGGTTGGGAATTGGTCTGCCTTGATTGCCTGGAAGATCGTGAAGCCCTTGATCCAATTCAGCAATTTCTCCTCCATCCTCTTTTTGTTTGGCCAATGGCTACAGTCCTTGGAGTGGGAGCACTCCTTACACCGCTTGCTCTCTTCCCACTCATGTCTATCTGTTATCAGCTCACACATATCAATATAAGTAACTTTCCAAATGTTTTTCTTCACCTCCACTGGTGGACGCCTTCCAAGCTGATCAAGCTCTGAACGCACATCCCCCGACCCGATGCTTGGTAAGGGTGCCACCATACCTCTTGGCACTGTCTCCTGAAGAAGGGACATGGCCCCCACTGGCCTTGCTGAACACTGCTTGAGTTCAGGGAACTGCCCCCCAATGACCCCTGCACCCCTTGTCCAGCTGGCGCCATACCACTGACTGCACCAATCAGTGAACCAGCAGCCTGCGCTTGATCACCATGCCCCCTGTACCTTCAAGCTTGGCTTGCAGCCTTCTGGCTCTTTCCACATTCTCATCTTTGGCCAAACCAGCTAAAGCAACCCCTATCAGAGGCTCAAACAACATCCACACCTGTGACAGTCAAGGCAAAACACTGGCTACATTTGTGACCAAATCTGGCTACCCAGTGCCTCCAGCAGGCATGATCCGAATCGCCATGCAACTGTTGCCATTCTGCACAATGCTATTACTAGTCGCCTGGCCCGTCAAAGTAGAAACACCACCCTGTGCTCTGTCTTTTCATACACTGCTCCCAGACAGGGTGCCTGAAGCAACCATTATGCTTGGACCACATTCTTTGCTGGGCCCCTGTCCACATGCACACTTCTTTACTGAGGAAACTGTCACCCTGGGTTCCACCTCTGGTCTCCTCAGCCTCTCTGCAGGCACCACTGGCTCCTACCTTGCCCCTTTTTGGGGCCTGCAGGTGTAAAAAAGCCAGGATCTGGTCCTTCGCATTCTTTCAAAGCATTAAAGCTTCTATATCAACCCCATTGTGAGCACACATTGAACCCTTCTTTGCACTCCTGGCCATCCTGACGACGGCTGTGAAAGTAACCTCACAAACTAGAAAATCAGAAAGCACACAGCCACGTGACCCCGCTGCACAGACAATACACAATGCAATCAACACTTCCAGGGCCTAGGGATCAAAAGGAAACATTATGCCATAAATCCAGAAAAAGGGGCACTAGAGACTGCACTACTGCTCCCCAGGAAGGCTGTAAAATGTCACCCTCAGCCCTGTAGAATGCACAAATGTTCAGCCAGTACCCAGGTCAAGCACTACACTGCCAGGCCATCAAACATAACAGGCTCCATGAAGCCACTAAAGACACAAAAACAACCCCAAATTGTGTTCCACTCGCCTTTTGGGCCTCAATCTAGCCACCACTGATCAGGGCCACAAAATTCCCTACTAAATGGAATGCTTGCCACAGCTAGGTTGAAGCTCAGAATGAAAAGGACCCCACTCGGCCCCCCATGCAGCTCTTAATGATACCTAGAAAAACACAGCCTGCACTCCAATGCAGCCAAAGCAATGCCCCTAGAAAACAAAGGATGCCTTCTACTGCATAAACACATGGAACAGAGAAGGAAAGCCCACCTAGTAGCCCCCAATGCCCTCACTACCTCAACAGCGTCCTGTGGCCCCATAAGCGCCTATCTGAGCCACCACCCAGTGACTAACAGTTCGGGTCGGGCAAGCAACCTTGAGCCCATGACGCTCCTGGGGCCTCAAACAGATCCGCAGTGCAGATTTGCATCAGATAGCGTGCTGTAGTTCCTAAAGTCAAAAAGAAAATCAGGGCATTAAATTCGGGCATGCACCGTGGGGAAAAAACAGTAAGGCTCAGGTCTGCTGACTTGAGTGGCAAGCGGCCCATTAGGAGGGTCATGGTCCGACGGACACCCCTCGTTGGGAGGACAGCCCCAGCAGGGCCTCCGCTATCTTCCGGGTCCAGCGTCTCAGGTCCTCCCACCTTTTTCTGCAGTGGGCCCTCTGCTGGCTGTGGACCTCCCCATCCCAAACTTTCTATGTGATGGCTCTCCATATCCCCTTATTTTTATGGGATTTGACCTGCATGGATGCAAAAGACAAATCAAGAGATTATGATCACAAGTTTCATCACAAATGGTTGAGTCACAAACATGTCAGTAACATCAAGCTAGAACTTTCCTGTTTGTCAGTACTCCCCAAGTCAGACACTTACAAGCCAATAAGTACAGGGCCATAACTAAAGACATACATTTCCTAATCTGCAGACTAACCCACCACCCTGCTCAGGCCCTACAATGACTAAGCTAGCTTGCTGACATCATGTGGGACATGCTCTAACAACCTGGCTGAGATGTAAGGCACTATGAGACACATCACACCTCTGTGGCTTCTGAAGGGTAAAGTCCTTAGGCATGAATGGAACAACTCATTTACAATCTGTGAGAATTACTCTCTGCATATAGTCTCTACAGGCCACTGCCAGAGTAAAAACTCAAACATCACACATTGGTAACAATGAATGGACTGGCATGATGGGTGCAGAAAGTGTCTTTCCTGTCCATGTGTGGACATGTAGACTAACAAATGCAGCGGGTGGGGCTCAGTGGTATGTATCTGTACCACAGGACACTCCTTTGGACATATGTGTCGATCCTTCAGAGATGACATCCAACAATAAATGCATACATTATACAGTTTCTGCTTTGTGACCAGACTACTGAGTCACATATCATAGCCTCCCACGAATCAACACACTGTCTGCACTGTGGGACTGTCATTTATGCAATAAGCCTGTATGGGACAAATATTACCAGTGGGAAGGTGACAACAGGACTCTGGGAGTAAGGGACCTGTCATGAGTCAAAGAGACACATTGACAATGATGCTAAGTGCACATATAGACTAGCTTAATGACTTACTCTGTACCCATTCCTAATCTAATCAAAGGAATGAGGCATCCTGGGCAGCCTCATATTGCCCCCATGCCAGGATCTGCTGGGGTAGAGGGAGTGGGAACAGTGCCACAATTGCAAAGCCATTGTGACTTCACCCCTGGCTAGACTACGACTCATACTGGGAGATCCATTTGTCAGGAACTGGTCTCTGCAGGCTGAGCAGACTGAACCTACATGACATTCCATTTCTATCCCTTCCATACATACTAGTCCAACATGTAGCCAACAGCAATTTGGCATGTGGTGTGTGTGGCAACCTGAAGGGCAGAATGAGTCATGATATGCCTTCAAAACAACAGTTTAGCAAGGCTCAGATGTGTAAAGAAATCGCTGGGCACCAGACACATTGATCAGATGCATTGGGGAAAGTAAGCACTGGGCTTGTGATTGGAGTAAGCAAACCAGGGCCAGTTAGGCTTAGCAGTCATGTTACTCCCTCTACTTCCCAACACTTGACAATAGGTAACCTCCCAGGTGAGTAAACATCATTTGAGAGTTCACTAACAGGTGCATTTGGGCAAGTGGACAGTGGGCTTGTGATTGGAGTTGGCAAAACAGGACCTATGGGGCATTGCAGTCATGTCACTTCCTCTACTTCCCAACACTTGACAAATGGTATACTCCCAGGTGAGTAAACCTAATTTGAGAGTTCACCAACAGATGCTTTGGGGCAAGAGGACACTGGGCCTGTGCCTGGAGATAGCAAAACAGGGCATATTGGGCTTTGCAGTCATGTCACTTCCTCTACTTCTCAGCAGTTGACAAATGGTATACTCCCAGGTGAGTAAACTTAATTTGAGAGTTCACTAACAGATGCATTGGGACAAGTGGACACTGGGCTGGTGATTGGAGTTACAGGGACAGGCCCTCCTGGGAGTTGCAGTCATGTTACTCCCTGTACTACGCACACTATGCACATGGTTTCCTCCCCGGTGAGTACACTTCAATTGAAAATTAAGAAACAGGGGTGTTTGGAGGAGAGAATACTGGTCTTGTGTTTGGAGGAACAGTGCCTCTTGGGAGTTGCAGTCAGGTCCATCTAAATACTCCCCAATACTTCACAAATGTTATCCCCCCAAGTGAGTAAACTTTATGTTGGAATTGACAATCAGTGGTCTTTGGACAAGAGAACACTGTGCTTGGGTTATGGAGTTATAGATAAAGGGCCTGCTGTGAGTTGAAGTCATGGCCCTCACTCTAGTACACCCACTTGACCAATGTTTTCCCAAAGTCAATACACTTCAATTGAGAACAGATGTATTTGGAGAAGGAAACACTGGGCTGGTGGTTTTATTAACAGTAACAGTACCTGCTGGGATTTGTAGGTATGTCAGTCCCTGTACTACACACACTATACAACTGTTATTCTCCCAGGTGTGTACACTTCAATTGGGAGTTCACAACCAAGGGTATTTAGAGAAGAGGACACTGAGCTGGCTAAGCGGAGTAACATTAACAGTGCCTCCTGGCCTTAGCAGTCATGTCAGTCCCTGTACTACACACACTATTCATACGTTATCCTCCCAAGTGAGTACACTACAACTGGGAGTTAACATACAGGGATATTTGGAAAAGGAAACAGTGTGCTGGTGCAGTGTGCTGGTGGCTTGGTTAACAGTGCCAGTGCCAGCTGGGAGTTGTAGTCAAGCCAGTCGATGTAATATACCACTATACACAGATGCTGTTCTCCCAGGTGAGTTTACTTCAATTGTGAGATGCCAGGGAGGGGTCTTTGGACAGGTGGACACTGAGCTGGTGAGTGGAGTGAGAGTGAAGGTGGCAAAACGTGAGCAGTGAGCATGCATGACATGGGAGTTTGGTGACATGTTTTTGTGTTGTGACTTACCAGACTTCACTCCTGCAGGCATTCCTGTCAAGGCCTCAGGATGCAGGATGGCCAAGACCTTCTCCTCTCAGGGATAGAGTTTTTCGGGTCGAGTGGGAGTGCTACCATCAGTCTTCTTGGCCTGCAGCTGGGTCCTGGAGACCAGGGAATGCCTTGCCCCTGAGGTCATTCCACCTCTTCCTTATGTCTTCCCTTGTGTGCAGGTTGGTGCCTACAGCATTCACTCTGTCAACTACCCTGCCCCACATTTCCATTTTCCTACTGAGATGAGTGTGGTGGACTTGTGCTCCAAAAAATGGTGGCTCTCCTTGTGATTTAATCCACCATAACTCTTAAATCTTCATCTGTGAAACTGGATTTTTTTTTTATGTGCCATGGTGGAAAAAAAATGGGTGACAGTGTCTTACTAAAGGGGGTAGTGCAAAAGGGTGTGACTGAACACAAATGTATGCTGGGTGTGAAGAGATGGTGAGAAAAAAGTGCCTAGTATCTGTGCTGTATGGCAAAGAATTCACTCTTTTTTCAATGTTCGGCATTATAAATGCAGAGGATTGTGGTGAGTGAAGGGGTGTGTTTTATAGTTCCCTTTGCAATAGAGTTCAGTGTGGCAATGTGTGTCAGCTGTGTTGTTTCCTAATCCATCCAATGTGCAGTTGTGCATTACTTTGGTGACCATGGACCGCCATGGTTTGGACCTCCATTGGCTGACCGTCAAGGGTGCCCACCACTGCAACTTTGGGCTTTTAATACGGTCTGTGGTTGGTCGCTGTGAAGATGGTGCTGGAGGTAGAACCGCCTGTATCCAGGCCTCTGCACTGCTGCCAGTCTGCCTTTTTTATTTGACAGTCAGCAGTCCTGCCTGTATAACGCATAATTTGGCGGTCTGTAAGACCACCAACATGGCGGTCTTTTTGGGACCACTAACACAGCGACCTGGTGGTAATGAGGCCCCTAGGGATTTGATGATCCTGTAGACTTATGCCCCGATTATGAGTAGGGCAGTTCAGGGACCGCCGTATCCATGGGGGCAGTTCGACAGCCGCATCCTTGGCGGTCCGACCACCAAGTTATGGAAATGGCTGTTGAACCGCCGCACCCACCAAGATCTTCGATGCCGCGGCTGTGTTGGGGAAAGCCATGATCAGTTGTGGCGGTCCCAATGCCAGCACAGCCGTGCTGATCATGACCTGCCTTTCTGCCGACCTTTCCATGGCGGGGGCCGCACCATGAAATGCTCAGTGGGAAGGCAGGGAAGGGGACCCAAGCAGGGCCCCAGGATGATTTCAGCCATTGGGTAGTGTAGCTAGGGGCACATGTTGTGTCCCCCTGTGCCTGCTCTTTCGGTGCACACTGCTACCATGCACAACATTGTGCATGGCAACAGTGTACCCGAGGTGCATTTGGTCTTGCACGGCGGTGACATGTGCTTTAGGCATGCCCCCACAATGACACCGCTGCAGACACTACAGCCAGCCCCTCTGTAGTGTCATATTACGGCGGTGAGGAGGCTGCCAGCTTGGCGGCATCCTCCCGTCCGTGTATTCGGGGTCTGATGGTCGGACCAACAGTATCATAATCAGGCTCTTGATGTCATCCGCCTGCTGTGAACGATTTCATTGTTTTTTTAAGTCAGACTTGGTAGTTTTTGAGAGGGCAATGTCAACGGCTGGACCAACAATTAATTGAAGCAGGTATGCGTTCTAGCATCCCTGTTTTGTTTTTTTCTCTATACCTCTAGGATAAACGGGGTGATTATAATTTACTCCTATATGACGATGACATAGTAGTTCTGAGTTATGTACTGTACATCGATGGGATTGCAAGGAAAACTAGATACATTTAACACCTACTGTAAACGAACGAATTCAGGTGGACATACTTTAAAAATCGAAATAGTGTGCATGGAGAGGAAGAAACACACATTTTAGTTGTTACAAAATAACGGGCTCTTTACAAGACTCTCATCACTGAGATACTTAGGGGTTACATTTTCTTATACCATGTCATTTGAAGATCATGACTAGTTAGTATTTGGTGACAGGATGAACGTTATTTAAGGACAGTGTACCTTTAATTGCATATGTGGTTCGGGGGTTTAATTTAACCCAATATTGAAAGTATATTTGGTGCAGGTTGTCCCACTGATTAGTTATCAGGTTCAATGGTGAGGAATAGGAGGCTGTTTTCTCCCTACTTACAGCACTTGGAACACAAGCTTTACAGCTAGTGTTAGGAATAAAATTGCTTATCTCGGAAGCCACAAATCTAATCCTCACATTTTCAACCTGCCTTACACAGCAAAGTTCACAATCTGTTGTACTAGAATGTTTCGACATTTTGCTTAAAAAAACGTTTGAATCTCATTGCTAAGTGGGACTTGGAATTTGACAAAAAAAGAGTCAGAAAGGGAAAACATTATACGCCCTCAAAAAAGGGTTTACGTCAAAAAGCAGCTGAGTTTTCCTTTATGTAACATAGTGCTTGTGTCAGTAGTATATCATCATTGAAACACCTGTTCAGAATTAAAGATTTGGTTGAAATTCCCATTTTGTTTACCTTGCCTTAATTTACATAGAACTTTATTTTTTGTCAGTCTGGAGCAATTGATTAATGTACAGAATTAAAACATGTTTCTACTTCTACAAATCTGCGCATTCTGTTGGAAATGTGCTGGTAATATTACACATAATGTTGCTACGGCCTGGACACTTCTAAGAAGAAGTGACTTTGAAAGATAATATTGCTTAGATGTGGCATTCTCTCTGTCCTCAGACATTCGGCTATCTATTTTCAGATGCCTCAGAAAAGATTTCAACCTTGGTAGCCTTATTTTTGAATTCATTGATGAAAAATATTATTTTAAACTCCTGGTCTTATGATAACATTGTTCTATTCTCATTCTCAACTACTACAATGGCAATTGCTGTGATATATATATATAAAAATATATATATATAATACCTGGTGGTAACCAGTAGGTATTTGTAGTTAGTTTCTATAGTGAAAGCTGTCTTTGCTTGCCTATATCTTTGGTGCCGCTTGACAAATCTTCACAAACGTTTCTCAAAAAATTGAAGTCATGTGACCTGCTGTCTGAAAAAGTTCTGGGTGGTCCGTCAAGCGGGGCGATATAAAGGGGGGGTGACATTTATATCTCTTCCAATGTTAATTCCCATGAGAAAAATTGAACAGGAAAAAAAAAACACTGAAAGAAATGACCCCAAATTTGGCAGAAAGGTAGCTCTTTATCCAGAAAGAGCCCTTTTCTTATTTGGTGTAAATCTGTTCAGCAGTTTTTGAGAAATTCAAGGAAATTCAAATTTGTATATATAGGGACGCAAAGGATTTGCGACCCCTCCCGATCTCGTGCAGAGATCTGATTGGCTGATAACACTTCAACAACAGAAGTTTTGTCAGCTATATTGGGACTCAGCTTCAGCTGAGTCCCAGAAAACAATAATAAAAAATACAAAAGCGGCCAGGGAACGAACACCCTGACTCCTTAGATCTGGTGGTGGGATCTCAAAGGGATCTAGGGCTATAAAGCATTTTTTTTATTTTATGGTCCGATCTGCGCTTCATTATCATGAAGCCCCCGGTTGGGCCAAGTCCCAGGGGCATTTGTTTAGAAATGTGGGGGTGACCTTCTGGTCCCCTCCTGCTGCCCCGGCGACCACCAACTCCACAGAGCTTTTGATGTATATGCGGGAGGCTAAGTGCCCCCTGCTGCCCTAGGGACAGCTACCTCACCAGGGCTGTCATGATATGTGGGGGGCCCGGCCCCTCTTACTGCCCCAGGGACCACCACGCCCCAGGCTTCTATATAGATATATACAGGGGCGGCTTTGGCCACCCCACACCTTCGGGACCACCACCCCCGCCAAACTGTAAACAATTGATAGGGGGTCTGTTTTGGATCCCCATTACCCCTGGGGACCACCAACCCCGGGGCTATCTTCACATCGGAGGGGCAAACATGTGCCCTCGCCATGCACTGCTAATTAGCCAACAAATTAAAGCACCCATGACATCTTTGATAACATCCTTGATAATATCAATGTAATATTTGCAGTAAAAAAAAAATGGAAAAAACTGTGCAGGGCAGGGCCACAAGTTATAGTTACCTTAGGGCACGAGTTATATTTGCTTGCGGTAACTCTAATTATAACTGCTGAATTTCTATATTTGTGTACGTTTGCAAAGTGAGCCTAACCATAATATCCCTCTAACCTTTGTTTTTTCAGTGAATAAATGTATATATATTTATATGTGTGTCTGTGTGTGTGTGTTATAATGAGATTTCAAAATGTAACAAAATAGCAATTTCATTATGCTTAATGGAGTTATTAGTCTAAATGTATTTATTGAAAGATTGACTTTCTGAGACAGCTACTATAACGCAAAATTATTTTAAAGACCCCGAATAGAAAAAAAAGTTTTACATTCTAAGTACTAAAATATTTCCTCACTAGGGAATTACTAGGAGATTCCATGTGACATCCTTAATAATTTATTCTTGGTGTTTTCTGCAGTACATATCATTCAGTTTTTATTGGTCACATAGTGATGTGATCTACCTGCTGGGATATTTCGAAATGTGTTGTTGCTGCTCAAGAGGCACTTTATCTTAAAGAACAATGATGGGGGCTACTGAGGAATGAGTGCTCATTTTTACAAATAATAAATATCTAAATTAGTACCATAGTTTTTACAGATGTATGACAGAATAATGACAGCATTCACAACAACACATTCTTTACAATACAAGTCTTTACAGCTACTTTTTTTTACAGCAAGTATGTCTTTACCACTAAAGCCTTTGCCACGAAAATGTATGTATTTTACAGGTAAGTATAAACCCTTTTAAAATAAATAATTAAATAAATAAAAAATATACATGTGTATGTAATGGGCTTAAACGTAGTTATAAAATACTTACATTTCCGTTGTAAAACATACATGGTAAGGGCATGCTTATTGTAAACAATTAACAGGTAGGAGTGTCTTTATATTTCACCCTATTTATCCACAACCCCATATCCCTAAAAATACTCTTGCCATCTCAAAAACTCATACCCACCCCAAACTCTAAAAATACCCTTGCTACTTAAAAACCCATACCCACACTAAACCCTTAAATGACCCTTGCCAGACTAAAAAACCCATACCCATCCTAAACCCTAAAAATACCCTTGTTATCCCAAAACCAATCCCCACCCTAAACCTTAAAAATACCACTCCCATCCCAAAACCTATACCAACCCTAAACCCCTACAATTCCCTTGACACCCAAAGACCAATAACCACCCTAAATCCTAAAAATGTCCTTGTCACCCAAAAACCCTTACCGACTAAAACCCCAAACCCACCCTAAACCCTACAATTACCCTTTCTAACCAAAAACCCATACCCAACCTAAACCCTAAAAATACCCTTTCCATCCCAAAACTAATTCCCACCCAAGACCCTAACAAATATCCTCCGCCATCCCAAAACTCATACCCACACCATACCCTAATGATTCTGTTTCCACCCAAAAACATATATTCACCCTAAAACCTAAAAATTACCTTGCCACCCAAAACCCAAACCAACCCTAAACTTTAAAATTCCCTTGCTGTCCACATAACCACCTTGCCGCCCACATAACCATACCCTCTCTAAACTCTAATACCCACCCTAAACCCTACAAATACCATTGTCATCCCATAACCCATACCCACTCTAAACAGTAAAATTACCACCCAAGAACCTACACCCACTCAAAACACACACACACACATATATATATGTATGTTAGAATGGGGGTTACCCCCTGTCCAAGCAAGGACCCTAGTCAGGGTTAGTCACACACAATCCAAATTATCCTGTGCCCACCCACTGGTAGCTTGGCACTGAGCAATAAAGCTTAACTTAGAAGGCAATGTGTAAAGTATTTGTGCAAAAAATCATGCAATGACACAGTAGAACACAACAAAAATACACCAGACAGTGTTTAGAAAAATACATAATATTTATATGGGTAAATGCAGCCCAAAATGATTAAGATGCAATAAGTATATGCTGAGATATCACTGTAAAAATGATATAAAGGGAGTCATTCTGACCCCGGCGGTCAGGCTGGCGGTGCCCCGCAGGGCATTCTGACCGCGGCGGTTTGGCCGCGGTCAGAAGAGGAAAACCGGCGGTCTCCCGCCGGTTTTCCGCTGCCCTGCTGAATCCTCCATGGCGGCGCAGCTTGCTGCGCCGCCATGGGGATTCAGACACCCCATACCGCCATCCTGTTCCTGGCGGTTCGCCCGCCAGGAACAGGATGGCGGTATGGGGTGTCGTGGGGCCCCCGTAAGAGGGCCCCACAAAGAATTTCAGTGTCTGCTGTGCAGACAATGAAATTCGCGACGGGTGCAACTGCACCCGTCGCACCTTCCCACTCCGCCGGCTCCATTCGGAGCCGGCTTCCTCGTGGGAAGGGGTTTCCCGCTGGGCTGGCAGGCGGCCTCCTGGCGGTCGCCCGCCAGCCCAGCGGGAAACACAGAATAACCGCAGCGGTCTCCTGACCGCGGTGCGGTATTCTGGAGGGGGGAACTCTGGCGGGCGGCCTCAGCCGCCCGCCAGAGTTAGAATGACCCCCAAAGTGTCTTTAGTCTCTTAAAAGCAACAAATGTCTCTTGCAAGCACAAAGTACCTGGTTTGCGTTTAAAATCTCCGAAAGGAACTGGAACCGCATAGGAAGAGATGCGAGGAAAACAGGGGGGTGTGCGTCGATTTCTAAGGCCACACCCATCGATGCGTCATTCATTTTTCACGCAGGGAAGGCTTTGCGTCAATTTCAGGGGCACGGACTTGGCTCCTCTTTGGGTTGCGGGCTTTTTGGATGCCCCGGGGATGATGTGTTGAAATCCGGCGCTGGCAGGACGAAGTCACAGGGGCGGGGTTGATCCGTTGGGCGTTGCGTGGAAATTTCTACCACAATGAAGGCGCTGCATCGATTCCTCTCAGGAAGTTGGGCTGCACCACTACAGCTCAGCTTTTTGTCGTTCCAGTGGGCTGTGTGTCGAATTTCCGCACCCTTCGCTGGCACTGCATCGATCTTCTCCTTGCGAAGTCGGGCTGTGTATTTCAGGTTTGCCGTGTGGTGATTTTCTCACTGCGATGCAGGCTGTGCATTGTTTCTGGCAGGCTGTGCGTTGATTTTAGCAGCACAGGGAGTTCTTCCTGCAGGAATGAAGTCTTTTTGAACCTGAGACTTCAGGGAACGGGAGGCAAGCTCTATCCAAGCCCTTGGAGAGCACTTCTTCAGCACAGCCAGAGAGCAGCAAGGCAGCAGAGCAACAGCAAGGCAGCAGTCCTTCTCAGAAAGCAGTCAGGTGAGTCCTTTGGCAGTGGGGGAGACTTCAAAGAGTGGCTTACAAGTGCAGAAGGTCCCCTTTCAGTTCAATCCTGTCTGCCAGGGTCCCAGTAGGGGGTGTGGCAGTCCTTTGCGTGAGGGCAGACCACTGTCCTTTGACATGTAAGTGTCAGGCCCTCCAGGCCCAGGAAGACCCATTCAATATGTAGATGTTTGCAAGTGAGGCTGAGCATCCTGTGTTTTGGGTTTGTCTGAGTGAATGCACAAGGGAGCTGTCAACTGAACCTAGCCAGCCGTGGAATGTAAAGCACAGAAGGTTTTAAGTGCAGAGAAATGCTCACTTTCTAAAAGTGGCATTTCTAAAATTGTAATATTAAATAAACTTCACCAGTCAGCAGCATTTTGTATTACCATTCTGGCCATACTAAATATGACCTCCTACTACTTTCAGATCAGCAGATACCACTCCATCAGTATATGAGGGCAGCCCTTATGTTAGCCTATGAAAGGAGAAGGTCTCACAGCAGTGCAAAATGAATTTAGGAGTTTTACACTACCGGGACATGTAGACTACATAGGTACCTGTCCTGCCTTTTGTCTACACAGCACCCTGCCCTAGGGGTTAACTAGGGCCTACCTTAGGGGAGAAGAAAAAGGGGAGTTTTAGGCTTGGTAAGTACTTTTAAAGGCCAAGTTGAATTGGCAGTGAAACTGCACACACAGGTCTTGCAATGGCAAGCCTGAGACATGGTTAAGGGGCTACTTAAGTGGGTGGCACAATCAGTGCTGCAGAGAGAAAAAGTTGAGGATTCTTGAGTCTAGATATATAATAGCATTCGATACAAAGGAACCAAATGGACTGAACAGGAGTGAGGAATTGTACATACATCTAAAGAGGTGAAATGAGTCATGAAGAATGTAAGAAATGACATTGGTGCATTTTAGTGGGGGAGTATGAAAGATATAGGTAATCCTAATTCGAATATTTTTATTGGTACATTATTACATTATGAACTTTGAATCCAGGGATATGTAATGTATGTTGTTTTGTGGTCAGCTGAGAGTGTCCAATGTATTTATCAAGCAGGCATCTTTGAATTCTGAGGCCAGTTTTTATAGTTATAGGCAAATCAAGTAAAATGTAAATGTGGTCTGCAATTTGCTGATAACTTTACTGTGTAACACATTAGCGCGATCATGATGTGCCTAAATGCGGTGAGAGCTAGGATTTTCACTGTCTGAAAAATCTTTTTGAATCTTTTTACAGTTCGTGTATTCTCACACAAATGCTTGGTCATTCGCTGCTAATTTGTAGCCATCATTGTCGTTTTGACATTTTTAGTTGTATGTATGAACAAAGAAATTAGGTGAAATTGTAAATATACATATATCATAAATACAATGGTAAATGTATTTAATTGTTGCCAAGGAAGGTTGCAATTGAAATGGTGTAAAGTGTTTTGGTTTGACTAATGGAATGATACATTTGTAGTAGTAGATTCGTACATATAACTGGCCTTTCGTAGATATTGTGTGGCTATCACTGTTGTTTTGACCTCTTTAGATGTATTCCCGAACGATGAGTTTTAAATTAGATAACATTGTAAATGATACATATTGAGAATAATGGAATGGTAAATATAATGAAACGTTGCTAATTTTTTTTTAAATAGATATGGAGAAATGCATTTCAGTTCGAACAATTCTAAATAACACGATCTTGTGACCGGTATAAATTGCAAACAAACATGGTGTCCAACAGGGCGATGAAGGCAGAGATGCCGAAAGGCGTTCCTGTTGTTTTTTCTTGCTATAACTACATCGAACATACGCCTTGGAGTGCTGATCCTCTATTTCACAAAGAGGGGAAAGTGGAAACTTATAAACGCTGTGGCGCGCGTTTGTTGTCAAGCACCACCGGCGCTTAGGTGCGGAGCGACCATGCCAGATCTGTGCTCTCATATATATATATATATATATATATATATATACATATATATATATATATATATATATATTTTTCTTACCTAGTAGCAGTTGCCACTGCAGTTGCCAGTTTTTATAGGTACGACCTAGGTCCTCTTTATGACATTGGCAGTAAGTGCCGCTTACCGCCATGCTGACTGCCGCCAACATACCGCCGCCGTAGCGGGTTACTGCTAACCATATTATGACACACACACATGGCAATCCGTCACTATATAGCCACACATACAAGTCCGCCAGCCCAAACGTCAGTGATAAACTGGCGGTAGCAAACCCACACCATTACGCCAACAGAACCACGCCCACAGCTTTATGACCCACAAATCACCGTAGCGGACATTCAATGGTGGTAAACCCTTGGCACTACATACTGCCGTGCTCAAAATACACACACACTAACAAAACAACTCTACATTGGACAATTTGAATAACACACACCGGACACTCATACACACACCAAACCCACACCACTATAAAACACACACTCACATTACCCACAACCCTTTATGACTAAAAACAATGGCCACAAGAGAGATAGCAAGACCACAGACAAGACCACAGCCATACACCACCATCACCTATACACCATCCACGCACCTTACATCACACACCCAAACACATCACCCCACACACCCTAACCCACACCTCTCACACTACATCCATGGCACCACAATGACACCCCAAGTTCTCAGAGGAAGAGCTAAGGATCATGGTGGAGGAAATCATCCAGGTAGAGCTACAGATATTCGGATC
Organism: Pleurodeles waltl; assembly: GCF_031143425.1. Taxonomy (NCBI): domain Eukaryota; kingdom Metazoa; phylum Chordata; class Amphibia; order Caudata; family Salamandridae; genus Pleurodeles; species Pleurodeles waltl. Next base: position 1,387,916,946 of record NC_090445.1, read on the forward strand.
ACAGGTGCAGCAGACATCCATTGCTAGGAAGATGGAGCTATGGCGGAGAATCATGGACAGGGTCAACTCTGTGGGACAGCACCCCAGAACAAGGGATGACATCAGGAAGAGGTGGAACGACCTACGGTAGAAGGTGCGTTCCACAGCAGCAAGACACCAACTCGCTGTACAGAGGACTGGCGGTGGACCCCCCCCCACAACTGACAACATGGGAGGAGCAAGTCTTGGCAATCATGCATCCTGAGGGCCTGGCAGGAGTAGGAGGCGGACTGGACTCTGGTAAGTCAAATCTCTATTACTGTCACCCCCCCATCTGCATGCCATCACCTACCCCCACCCTCACTCCCATCACTCCACCACCTCACACACACACCACCATCACAACCCACCCCTCCCCATACCAAGCCCTGCATGTAACACCAATGCACGGACCCCCATCACAGACCTGCATGGACAGCCATCACTAAAGCATGAACACTAGAGAGACTAACCTAGCACACCAAAAAACTACTCACACAAGGCAAAGCAGCCAGGGCAATAACAACCATGGAGGGCAACACACTCATGCACAAGATGTCACACGCAGAAACAATAACACTGCATTTACATCCCCACAGGTCCCCACCTAATGCCACCGGATAGGAGGTGCCAGCAACATCCAGTCCCCCCCCCCAGGGGAGGCCCACAGTGATGACAGCAGCTCTGGGCACCTGTATCTGGATGGCAAACCTACCCCATCAGGGACGTCTGGACAGTCAGTTACCCAGGCATAGTCTCATACTACCACAGAGCCTACCCCCTTAGGAAACACCACCACAGTATCCACCCAGCGGGCCCATACCTCTGTCCCCAGGACATGTCAATCAGCAGTGTGTCCATCACTACAAGGACCCGAGGCAACCTCACAAACACAGGACAATCAGGGACCTGGCGTCAGTGGACACACGGTTCATGGGACAGAGGCACAGGACAACAGGGAAGCTGGGAGGACTGCTGTGTGACAGGGGGAAGACAGGCCCAGGGAACCGACTCTCCAGGAGGCACTCACCAAGATCCTGGGAGCATACCACCATTTCCAGGAGATGATGGGCCAGATACTGGACAAGTTGCAGGAGACCCAGCGGCTGTAGGAGAGACAGTACCTGGGGATCAGGGAGGACATGAAGGACATAAACACCACCCTGGACACCATTGCAGGGGTGCTGGCAGACATGGCCAACACCATGAGGGAGGCAGTGGCACACCAGCGGGCCCCTGACACTAGCCAAACCACTGAACAGCCTTCACCTCTGCTGCCGCTAGTGGACAGGAGGCCCGCCACAGGACCAACAGGCCACCAGCACCCCTCCCCCTGAAGAAGGAGAACCACCCCGCAAATGGTCACTGCGATCCAGGCAGAAGCCAGAGACTATTGCCAAGACCCCGGCAGGAAATAAGACTGTCGTGATTGTCACCCTTGTGTCCCACTCAGTTACCATGTCCACCTTGAACTGCCATTGCTTCACTTCCTATGCCCCCTTGGACAATGCACCAGTGATCCACATAGACTGGACTCTGTCCTGGACATTCCTTCACCATCACGCCAGCCCATTGCAGATCCCCCTCTACTCATTGGCACTTAAATAATCACCATTTGAATAAATACAAGTATGGAGTCCCTCAAATGATTGAACTATGTAATTGTTTAACAAGCTTTAAACACTGCAATACAACTGTACAGTAATGTATACATAGGAATGACCTGTAGTTGGCTGCAGTCAACACACCAGGAGCGATAGTGGGGCACAAATATCTGAAAATAGAGATGCCAAAGGGTACAGTAAGTGGCCATAGAAGTGGTAAAATCAGCCTGCCAGTGACAATGTCAAACACAAAACTTTCAATGAAAAGTGAAGTTACAGTGTCTTACCTGTGTGTCATTGGAAATATTGTCATATTATTGCACTTCTGTTGTCCTCATCCTCATCCTCTGCCTCCTCATATTCACTGTCCGCAGGGTCCACTGCTGCCACACAGCCATCTCCAGCCTCATCCTCCTGCAGGAAAGGCACCTGACGACGTAAGGCAAGGTTGTGCAACATACAGCATGCCACGATGATCTGGCAGACTTTCTTGGGTGAGTAGTACGGGGATCCACCTGTTAGATGGAGGCAACAAAACGTGCCCTTCAGGAGCCCGAATGTCCTCTCTATGATTCTTCTTGTTGGCCTATGTGCCTCATTGTGACGTTCCTCTGCCCTTGTCCTGGGATTTCTTACAAGGGTCAGTAGCCATGAGAGGTTGGGGTAACCAGAGTCACCTGAAAATATTGAGGGACAACTGTTAGCCACACACTAACCCTTAGGGCCCACACCATACCCATACACCAACACCAACTGGGTGGGAACCAGGGCTCACCTATTAGCCACTCCCGGTGCCTCTGGAGTTGAGCCATCACATATGGGATGCTGCTATTCCTGAGGATAAAGGCATCATGCACAGACCCAGGATACTTTGCATTGACATGGGAGATGTACTGGTCCACCAGGCACACTATCTGCACATTCATGGAGTGAAAGCTCTTTCAATTTCTGAACACCTATTCATTTCCCCGGGGTGGGGGGCAAATGCAATATGTGTACCATCAATAGCCCCAATAATGTTGGAGATCTGTCCCATTGCATAGAAATCAGCTTTCACTTTGGCCAAATCCTCCACCTGGGGGAAAACAATGTGTTTAATCAGGGCAGGCAACACTCTGGTCAGCACTATTGAGAACATTGGCTGAGACATTCCTGTTTCCGAGCCCACTGTCACTTGGAAGTAGCCAGTTGCCAGGAAATGGAGCACAGGTAGGACTTGCACAAGAGGTGGGATCCCAGTGGGCTAACGGATAGCAGAGATTTGGTCAGGCTCCAATTGGGCACACAGCACTGTGATTGTGGCCCTGTACAGTCTATAGGTGAGGATAATGTGCCTGTCCTCCATTGTTGCCAAGTCCACCAGGGGCCTGTACACAGGGGTATGTCTCCATCTCCTATTCAACTGCAACGGTTGCAATCTAGGGGGCAAAACGGTGAGCAGCTGGTCAGTATTCCATGTTTACAAACACTACACTGCATTGCATGTTGTGACTGTAACAGTATATTGTAGGATAGGCCCAAATGGTGCCTATGTGTACTGTGTCACAGTTAGGTGCCACGGCCTGCCCCCCCTGAAATGGCATCTGCCTGTCCTGTATGAAGGGACATGTGGAAATGAGGTAATTCCGCCGACGTTGTGCGCCGTTGCGGGAGGCGGTCGAGAACCGCTATGCAACTCCTCATTAAATACAATTGGACCCTATGGGTTACAGTGGCCAATGGTGATGGACGCCTGTGGTGACAGTACGCACCGCCACGGACGTGACCGCCGTTTTCTATCTGTTCACTTACTTGCTACCTGACCTTTAACAGGAGAGGACCTACACTGCAAGTGCTGCTGTGACCTGTGTCTGGAACCGACAATGGGTCGTGTCACTGGGGAAAGGGCCCCTGCCTTTACCACTGTGGAGTTGGAGAGACTGGTGGATGGGGTCCTACCCCAGTTCTGAATGCTGTGTGGACCTCCAGACCAACAGGTGAGTACAATGTGAGCACGATGCATGGGGCATGAATGCATGGAGTGCTGTGTGTGAGGGGTTGGTGGAAGGGCCCTGGGCAGCGTGCTGCATGTATGGTGGGCAATGTCTGTGTATAAGGGGATGTGAGGGCTATGGTGGGCCATGAGTGTAACAGGCAGGATGGTCTGATTGATACCTTTTCCTATGTGTATTTCTCTGCAGGTCAGCGGCAATCAAAAAAGGATATATGGCGTGTCATTGCCAAGGACGTGCGGACCCTGGAGTCTACGGCAGGTGGATCACCCACTGTTGGAAACGGTGGGAGGACCTGAGACGCTGGGCATGGAAGATGGCAGAGGCCCAGCTGGGGATGTCCTCCCAATGAGGAAGGGGTGGCCATTGAACCCTGACCCCCCTGATGGCCCGCATACTGGCGGTGGCCTATCCAGAGCTGGATGGGTGCTTGGGGGCATCACAACAGCCACAAGGGGGTGAGTACAGTGCCCCAATATACTACTTGCGCCTGGTGGGGTGGCTTCCGGTTTGTCAACATCAAGGCAGTGCGCGCTCTACGGGTGACTGGAATGCAAAAACCCAGCACTTCCAAGATAACGTAATTCATGCATTATGCTGATGTGCTGTTGTTTAACCTTTTGCATTGCAGAGTTTAATCCTGAAGACTTATATTCAAGGTGCTTATAAATACTGTTCATTTGCAATGTATTGCTGCCGGCTTTCAGAGTGTGTCAGGGTGTGGTCCCTTTCCAGGGCCTTCTAGAAGCTTCCTCTGCAGCATGACTGGGTGTGGTTTGTGGGCTAGGCCAAGACTCTACATAAGGGAGCCAGCCCAGCTCCACGTGCTCACTATTCAGAGATACCGGTGCAGAGCAGCAGCAACTTCCTGAGCTGCTGTTCCAGAGGCCTACTTTGATCTTCCAGGCCTTGCCCTTCATTGTGTTGGTGATACTTGATCAGGGCGGTAAGACAGAGGTCGGGCTGGGCCCCCGATCCCGTTCTCGAAGACTTTTGAGTTCTTGGGCCTAATTTTCATGAGGAAAGATTTTATCTTGTGCATGTGAATGTGCACTTGTTTTTTTCTGGCATTTGCATGTTGATACTCAAATCGGCAAGTCGCGCAATTCATTTCTTGAGTGTAACTCTTGATATTCATTGTGCGCTACCATTTCTTGGCATTCACATGGTGGCATTCGAATCGGCAAGTCGCGCGATTCATTTCTGGTGTGTAACTCTTGATATTCATTGTGCGCTACCATTTCTTGGCATTCACATGGTGGCATTCGAATCGGCAAGACGCGCAATTCATTTCTTGTGTTGAACTCGTGATATTCAGTGTGCGCTACCATTTCATGGTATTTACATGGTGGCTTTCGAATCGGCAAGACGCGCGATTAATTTCTTATGCTTAATTCATTATATTCATTGTGCGCTACCATTTCTTGGCGTTCACATGGTGGCATTCGAATCGGCAAGACGCGCAATTAATTTTTGGTGTGTAACTCTTGATATTCATTGTGCGCTACCATTTCTTGGCATTCACATGGTGGCATTCGAATCGGCAAGATGCGCAATTAATTTCTTGTGTTGAACTCTTGATATTCATTGTGCGCTACCATTTCTTGGCATTCACATGGTGGCATTCGAATCGGCAAGACGCGCAATTCATTTCTGGTGTGTAACTTTTGATATTCATTGTGCGCTACCATTTCTTGGCATTCACATGGTGGCATTCGAATCGGCAAGACACGCAATTCATTTCTTGTGTTGAACTCGTGATATTCAGTGTGCGCTACCATTTCATGGTATTTACATGGTGACTTTCGAATCGGCAAGACGCGCGATTCATTTCTTATGCTTAATTCATGATATTCATTGTGCGTTACCATTTCATGGCATTTACATGGTGGCATTCGAATCGGCAAGACGCGCGATTCATTTCTTGTTCTTAACTCATAATATTCATTTACACTACCATTTCATGGTATTTACATTGTGGCATTTGAATCGGCAAGACGCGCAATTCATTCCTTGTGTTTAACTCTTGATGCTCATCGTGCGCAACCATTTTTTGGCACTTACAAGGTGACGTTAGAATCGGCAAAACGCGCGATTCATTTCTCACAATTAAACTTGATGTTTTAGATCGCTTGCAGTGTGCACAATCATTTCATGGCATTTGCATATTCTTGTTGAATTCAGCAATGTGCGCAATTCATGTTTCTGCATTTAAAAACTAAGGCCCTCATTCCGACCCTGGCGGTTTCAAACCGCCAGGGTGGAGGGCAGAGGAAGCACCGCCAACAGGCTGGCGGTGCTTCCCGGGCCATTCTGACCGCGGCGGTAAAGCCGCGGTCAGAAAAGGGGAACCAGCGGTTTTCCGCCGTTTATCCCCTGTCCCAGCGAATCCTCCATGGCGGCGCTGCTTGCAGCGCCGCCATGGGGATTCCGCCCCCCTTCCCGCCAGCCTGTTCCTGGCGGTTTACACCGCCAGGAAGAGGCTGGCGGGAACAGGTGTCGTGGGGCCCCTGGGGGCCCCTGCACTGCCCATGCCACAGGCATGGGCAGTGCAGGGGCCCCCTAACCGGGCCCCACAAAGATTTTCACTGTCTGCTTAGTACTGCACCCGTCGCACCCCTGCAAATCCGCCGGCTCCATTCGGAGCCGGCTTCCTCTTTGCAGGGGCTTTCCCGCTGGGCCGGCGGGCGATCTTTTGGAGATCGCCTGCCGGCCCAGCGGGAAAGTTGAAATGACCCCCGCGGTCATTTGACCGCGGTGCGGTCTTTGGGCGGTTTCCGCCCGGCGGCCGGCGCCCGCCGCCCGCCTGGGTCGGAATGACCCCCTAAGTGTTAGAATTCTAGATGTTTCATTATATGTGCATAATAAGCCCCTTAATACAACTCCTATGGTGTTCCAGAAAACTTTCAGATCATTTCCTTGTAATCATGCAAAAAGACTATGTTTGATTCTGAAGACATAAGGGGGGTTTATGTTTCTAGTCAATATGTAACATTTAATTAAGAGATTCACTGAGAAGTTGTATTAATCATTCTTAATTTCTTCCCAGGTAACCAGGCGTCTTGAGGCCTAGTTATTTAGTCCATGCTTAAGTTATCCATGGTTACAGTATGACAATGCTTAGAATCATAGTCTAGTAAAAGTTGAATGAGACATAATCTTGATACTGTGTGTGTTTAACCTTTTGTTTCCTACAGGTCTCCTTCCCAGCTGTTCCCTACCTAATCCCCTTTTCCCCACTTGGACTCTCTTAGACTCTGTGATATTCTAATCAGAGTATTGGAGCTGTCTTGTGGTGGACATGTTGGGAACGTGCGCAGACCCCGAGGATCTGGTGACTCTGACACAGGTGGGGGATGTGGGCCTGTGGGTGCCCCTAGGCAGGCCGGACATTGCAGGGTAGGTCCTATGGTGGGCAGGGCCTGAAGTAAACCTCCTCCAACCAAGGTAGTAGGCATCCACTACTGGGCAGGGGTCTGTTGGTCTCAGGTATGCTGCAATTGGTGTTAGGTATCCCTGTCCATGGTCTGGTCACTGGCATTGTGACTGTTAGTCACATTGCCCAGTGCGTAGGGCTGTTCCCTGTGTGTGTGTGTGTGTGTTGTGTACGTCAATGGTGGTGTTGTTGCCGCCATTGACCAAGGGTATTGTTTGTCTTCCCCCCCCTTTTGTTTTGTTACCCTGTCCTTATGTGCATTAACATCATCTGGCGGAGGAGCAGAGGCACCGGTGATGGGGAGAGCTGCATCCCACAGAGCCCAGGAGGCCGTATCCACCAACGGTGAGGTCACCAGTGGGACGGAGGGCGAGGGGAGCACCACGGTGGAGACTGGAGGGGACAGTTCTGACAGTGATACCTCCTCCGATGGAAGCTCTCTGATGGTGGCAGACATCTATGTGTCCACCCCTACTACAGGTACAGCTGCCACCCCCGTACCAGCACCGCTCTCCCAGCAGCCCCTCAGCATGATTCCCATGCCCGCTCACCCAGGAGGGTGGGCATCTCCTTCGCACCAGGCACCTCAGGCCCTGCCCCGGTTAGCCCTGTTGCCCTGAGTGAGGAGGCTATTGACCTCCTGCGATCCATCTCTGTTGGGCAGTCAACCATTATGAATGCCATCCAGGGGCTGGCAGCCCGTTTGCAACAAACAAATGCATTCCTGGAGGGCATTCACTCTGGCATGGCGGCCCAACAGAGATCAAACCAGGCTCTGGCCTCCTCCCTGAGGGCGGCCATTTTCCCTGTTTCTAGCCTCCCCCCTCCAACTTCCTCTACCCAATCCCATTCCCCTCAACCCCAACCTATCCCAAGCACACAGGCAGACCAGCATGCACACAAGACAACACACAGGAGTGGTTCAGGCAAACACAAGCACCACACATCATCTCATAGGCATTCACACAAACACCATCCAGATGCAGACATACCAACATCCACTGCTTCCAGTGTGTCCTACTCCTCCTTCTCCATCTCCCTCCCAGTTTCATCTACATTCACACGTGCATGCACTACATCGTCATCCACTCCCACCATCACCATCACGCCTATCACTACTCTCCCCTCACTGGCAGTCACCACCCCCACATCCATGCACACGTCCCCTGTGTCCTCTCCCACTGTGTCTGTGCCTCCTCCTCCCACAGTACACAAACTCAAGCACTCAGACATCCAACAGCCATCCACCTCACAACAGTATCCAGCCCATGCACCTGCACCCAAAATCAGAAGACTGACACCTCCTACAACCAATTCCTCTTCCTCCACTCCCAATCCTTTACCCTCTTCCCTCCCCAATGTCACTAAGAAGCTCTTCCTCTCCACTGTTGACCTCTTCCCTACCACTCCCCACCCCCATCCTTCACGTCGGGCCATAGTGGTCAGAACCCAGGCAGGCACCTCAGCCACCCAGTCCACGGCTACGGTAGTGTTGAGGGCTATTGCAGGTGGGAGAGGATCCCGGGCACCAGGCAGCAACACTGAAAGGGTGCCTGCACCAGCAGTGTCTAGGAAGGGCAAGGAGGCACCACCAGCTGCGACAGGGAAGGGCAAGGAGAAATCTCCGGCTGCTGACAGGAAGGGCAGGGGCCTGCAGCAGCAGGCAGGAAGGACAGGAGGTCTGGTGCTGGGACTCATTCGGTGCCCCTACCACCAACTATCATAGTTCAGCCGTACGAGGCTGCAGGGGATGGGCTGGAGCCTCCCCCACCACTGCCAGCACCACCACCAGCACCACTGCCAGCAGCATTAGCCCCAGTGGGCAGCCGTCTGAGGCTGCAGGGGATGGGCTGGAGCCTCCCCCACCACAACCAGCACCGCCACCAGCACCACTGCCAGCACCGCCACCAGCACCACTGCCAGCAGCAGCAGCCCCAGTGGGCAGCCGTCCTCCCCACCACTGCCAGCCTCGACACCAGCACCGCCACTGCCACCACTGAGCAGCCGTCACCACAGGCGGACAGTGTGTAGTCCTGCATCCATGGGCTGCTGTGCGTCCTTCACCCTGCAAATCCTGTGTGTCTGACTCCAAGGTGAGAGACTGTGATCTTGCACTCCCCAAGATCTGCATCAAAGAGCACAATGCCCCTCCAGAACCAGTGGAAGAAGCCATCCACTCACCCCATCCTTCCCAGGATGGAGCACACTGGGCACAATGCCCCCTCCAGAACCAGTGAAAGAAGCCATCCACTCACCCCATCCTTCCCAGGATGAAGCTCACTGGGCACAATGCCCCCCCAGAACCAGTGGAAGAAGCCATCCACTCACCCTATCCTTCCCAGGATGAACCACACTGGGCACAATGCCCCCTCGAGAACCAGTGGAAGAAGCCATCCACTCACCACATCTTTCCCAAGATGAATGACACTGGGCACAATGCCCCCTCCAGAGCCAGTGGAATAAGCCATCCACTCACCCCATCCTTCCTAGGATGAAGCTCACTGGGCACAAAGCCCCCTCCAGAACCAGTGGAAGAAGCCATCCACTAGAGAGACTGTGGCCTTGCACTCCCCAGGACCAAGCAGTGGGCAAACCAGCCACTTGAGATACTGTGGCCTTGCACTCCCCAGGACCAAGCAATGGGCAAACCACCCACTTGAGAGACTGTGGCTTTGCACTCCCCAGGACATCCCACAGGGCATGTAGCCCCCTCCAGGACCAGTGGCATTGTACCATCTTCCGGCTGAGGTGCCCCACACTCCCCTTCCCCCTGAGGTGCCTGTGTATTTTCAATCTGATGTCCCGGCAGTGTTCTCTCCGTGTAGTTGCAGGAGTGAGGTGGGGCCTCAGCCTATGTGTTGTGGCCCTGTGGCCCACGGACATTGAGGACTGGGCAGTGTCCCTCCATTTGTAAATATGTATATAAGTTTATATTTTGATGCACTTATTCATGTTATTTTATCTTATTACACTCACTGTAGGAAAGTAGCATCTTTCTAGCATGGTTACTGTCAGCGAGGCCGGATCCTCGGGGTTTGCGCCTGTTCCCTATATGGATTTGGCAGCTCCAAACTCTACTAGCTATCAATGCACAGAGTTAAAGAATGGCCAAGCGGGGGATGGGGTTTAGGTTGGGAACAGCGGAGAAGGAGACCTGTGGAAGTAAGAGTTAAGAACACAATAGCAAGATCATTCACATTAATCTTCATGAACTTTGTTTTAATTCTTTATGCTCTAATAACATGAGAGATCAAGAACTTTTCAATAACGTGACCTTTTTATAATCATATACTCTGAACATTGAACTCTCTAAAGTTAATCCTTAGAATGGCAATTACATCACAACAAGAGTCAATAAGTACATTTGTTCCCAAAAAATTAACTGCTATAGGATTCATGAATGATACTGTAGAATAGGCAAACTGACTAAACTTGTTTTGTCTAGAAAGGTCACACTCTGTTTGATCTAAGTTTCAAGATTCAATTGCCCAAAAATTATTGCGCACCTTATTGCCAGACTGCGCATCAAGACTCAAGTACCGGGAATGATTGCGTACTCTGCGGATCCGAACTGCAAGGGTTAATTGCCAAGAATGAATCGCGCACACTGTTGCCGATTCAACCATCAAGATTCAAATGCCTCGAAATGATCGCACACTCTGCCGATCCGAACTGCAAGGGTTAAGTGACAAGAATAAATCGCGCACACTGTAAATCACAAAGCCAAAAACTCAAATGTTTCTAGAAACGGAATTGGTGGGCCCACCCCGACCTCCGCCTTACCGCCCTGCTTGAAGATCAGCAAGATAATGAGGACAGGGCCAGGAAATGTCCAAGTAGACCTCCGGAACAGGAGCCCAGGAAAATGCTGCTGCTCTGCACCGGTGCCTCTGAATAGTGAGCACGTGGAGCTGGGCTGGGTTCCTTAAATAGACCCAAGCCCCGCCCACATGCCACACCCAACCAGGCTGCAGGAAAGGCTTGAAAATGAACAATACATTACAAACAGCATTAATGGCATTTCAAGATAGATACCTGCAATGCAAAAAGTTCATATTCAATATCAACACATAATGCATGAATTATTACAGTGCATAAGGTTTGTCATTTTGCATTATGTTGCCCGTAGAGTGCGCACTGTCCTGGTGTTGACAGTTACCCCCACTTTTGGCTGGTTTGTGAGTGTGTGTGTGTGTGTTTTTACTGTGTCACTGGGATCCTGCTAGCCAAGACCCCAGTGCTCATAGATAAAAACCTATATGTCAGTGTGTTTTGCCTGTCTCACAGGGATCCTGCTAGCCAGGACCCCAGTGCTCATAGTTTTGTGGCCTAATGTGTATTCCTGTGTAGTGCCTAACTGTGTCACTGAGGCTCTGCTAATCAGAACCTCAGTGCTTATGCTCTCTCTGCTTTTAAATGTGTCACTGTAGGCAAGTGACTTCATTTCCAATTTCAATTGGCATACTGGACCCCCCTTATAAGTCCCTAGTATATGGTACCTAGGTACCCAGGGCATTTGGGTTCCAGGAGATCCAAATGGGCTGCAGCATTTCTTTTGTCACCCATAGGGAGCTCAGACAAACCCTTACACAGGACTGCCATTGCAGCCTGCGTGAAATAGTGCACACACTATTTCACGGCCATTTTCACTGCACTTAAGTAAGTTATAAGTCACCTATCTGTCTAACCTTCACTTGCTGAGTTACTAAGTGTGAGGGCACCCGTGCATGAGCAAAGGTGCTCCCACATAGTTCAGGGCCATTTCCCCGAACTTTGTGAGTGCGGGGACGCCATTACACATGTGCACTACATATAGGTCAATACCTATATGTAGCTTCACCATGGTAACTCCGAATATGGGCATGTAACATGTCTAAGATCATGGAATTGTCCCCCCATTCCAAATCTGGTATTGGGGAGCCAATTCCATGTATCCTGGGGGCTCCACCGTGGACCCCCAGTACTGCCAAACCAGCCCTCAGAGGCTTGTACTGCAGCTACAGCTGCTGCCACCTCACAGACAGGGTTCTGCCCTCCTGGGGTCTGGCCAGCCCAGTCCCAGGAAGGCAGAGCAAAGCATTTCGGCTGAGAGCAGGGTGTTACACCCTCTCCCTTTGGAAATAGGTGTTACAGGCTGGGGAGGGGTAGCCTCTGGAAATGCTTTGAAGGACACAGATGGTGCCCTCCTTGCATAAACCAGTCTACACTAGTTCAGGGACCCCTTCTCCCATGCTCTGGTGGGAAACTGGACAAAGGAAAGGGGAGTGGCCATCTCCTGTCCATCACCACCCCAGGGGTGGTGTCCAGAGCTCCTCCAGTGTGTCCCAGACTTCAGCCATCTTGCTTTGCAAGGTGTGGGGGCACTCTGGAGGGCTCTGAGTGGCCAGTGCCAGCAGGTGATGTTGGAGACCCCTCCTGATAGGTCCACACTGATAAGGTAGCCAATTCCCCTCTCAGGGCTATTTAGGGTCTATCCTGTGGGTTCTCTCCAGATTCTGCTCGCAAGTTTCCTTCAGGAATCCTCTGCAACAACTTCAGACTCTTCCCACCTCAGATCAACTGCAGCCTGCTCCAAGAAACTCTGTAACTGCAACAAAGTGTCTACAAGAGACACTTTTCTTCAGCAACCTCAGCTCCAAGTCAGCAAGTGCAACAGTTTCCACGGTGTGCATGCTCTGAGGACTCCCTGTCTTCATCCTGCACCAGAAGGACCGAAGAAATCTCACGTGGAGTGACGGAGTCCCTCCCCTGCTCCAAGCAGGCCCCTTCAAGGCGACGACCGGTACCCTAGGACTCCTCTCATGGCAACGAGCATGCTCCTAAGGACACAGAGGGTGGACATTGTCAACATAGACTGTCCTGAGGTCCTGCTGATGCAATTTGGAGGAGGTAAGACCTTGCGACCCCAAGAACGACAGTACCCTTGTGTATTGTGTCTTCTTCGCCTCCTGAGGCCTCTGTGCACTCTTTGCAAATTCCTTTGTGCCCAGCCTGGCCCAGGTACCCAGCACTCTACCCTGCGATGCTCAACTCGCTGAGTTGTTCTCCCGCAGTGTGGGATCTTCTTTTATTGTGAAGCATCAACAGGGTTTTGCACCTCCTTTTAACCCAGATGCTGTGGCTTCTGGGGGTGCTGGCTGGCATCCTGAGGGCTCTCTAAAGTGCTTAGAGCCCCCTCTTCTTCCTCACATAGAGTTGAGGCCCCCAGGCTTCCTGGGTCCATCCGGTACCCTAGGACTCCTCTCATGGCAACGAGCATGCTCCTAAGGACACAGAGGGTGGACATTGTCAACATAGACTGTCCTGAGGTCCTGCTGATGCAATTTGGAGGAGGTAAGACCTTGCGACCCCAAGAACGACAGTACCCTTGTGTATTGTGTCTTCTTCGCCTCCTGAGGCCTCTGTGCGCTCTTTGCAAATTCCTTTGTGCCCAGCCTGGCCCAGGTACCCAGCACTCTACCCTGCGATGCTCAACTCGCTGAGTTGTTCTCCCGCAGCGTGGGATCTTCTTTTATTGTGAAGCATCAACCGCGTTTTGCACCTCCTTTGAACCCAGATGCTGTGGCTTCTGGGGGTGCTGGCTGGCATCCTGAGGGCTCTCTAAAGTGCTGAGAGCCCCCTCTTCTTCCTCACATAGAGTTGAGGCCCCCAGGTCCCTCCTGGGTCCATCCAGCACCATTTTGATGAAAAATGCAGTTTTGTTGTAGCCAAGGATTGTTGGCACCTTCCAAAACAAAATATCATCTGTAACAATCTTCACACCGTGGGACATCTTTTGCATCATGCAGAAATCCCCTGGAACCTTCCTAGGGTGCATTTCCATAGTCCTCAACTAACCGAGGACTCTTCTTTTGCACCCTCTTCTGGGTTGCCAGGGGCTCCTGTCCTTCCTGGAACTTCTTTCGACTTCTGGACTTGGTCCCCTTCCTTTGCAGGTTTTCAGGTCCAATAATCCAGCAGTTGTTCTTTGCAGACTTGGTTGGCTGCTGCAAAATCCCAAAACGAGGTGTAGTGTGTCCTAAGGAAACTTGCAGAAATTTACTCCTGCTTTTCTGGGCTCTGGGTGGGGTAATTTACTTACCCTTACTGTATTCTTAATCTCCCAGTGATTCTGCACACACTACACTTGTCTAGGGGGGAATTTGTGATTCACATTCCTCTTTTTTGGTATATGGTTTGTGTTGCCCCTAGACCTATTTTCTCCCATTGCATTCTATAGGATTTCCTGCTGTTTGCATTGTTCTATGACTATTTACTTGTCTAATTTTGGTGTCTAGTGTATATCTTGTGTATAATACTTACCTCCAGAAGGAGTATTGTCTCTAACATATTTTTGGTACTGTGTCACCCAAATAAATACCTTTATTTTTGGTAACACTGAGTATTGTGTTCACTTGTGTATAAGTACTGTGTACCTATAAGTGGAATTGCATGAGCTTTGCATGTCCCCTAGTTCCGCCTAAGCTGCTCTGCTATAGATACCTCTCTTAGCCTAAGCTGCTAGAACACTACTACTTCACTAATAAGGAGGCAATGTTCGTTGTAGAGCCATAGATAGCACTGAGGACTGGCACATCCCAGGGATGGCTTCTGCTATTTCCTAAGGTGTCCACCCCCAGGACATAGCTATTTCCTGTGGCTTGGTGGCAGCTTTCACAGCTCTCGCCAAGTCACAACACTCTGCTAGCAGCGAGGGAGAGCTGTCAAACAGCTCTCTCTTGCTACGAGTAGAGATTTCCTCTGTCTCTGAGACAGAGGAAACAATTGTTCTCTGTAACAGCAAGGCTGACTTCTGCAGGAGGCGGGGAGCCAGCTGGGACAATGGGGGCCTTCAGGCACCAACTGCGGACCCCAACATTGTGACTGAGTGCCCTGGGTGGCACACAGGTTACATAGCTGGGCCCGGGTCAAGACCGGCCTGGGGCACGTCCCCCTCCCCCTCCCCCAAAAAAATAAATAATCAGACTGCGCATCGGGGGATGTGCTCCCTGGGGTACAAGATTGGCCTGGGAAGGGAGACAAAGTGGCCCCCTCCTCCCAAAACAATAAATAATTAGGCCGTGTCCCAGGAAATGGGGTCCCCTGGGCTGACATCGGCCTGTGGAGGGGGCGTGCAGCCCTGCTACCCCTAAAAAATAAAAATATTTCAGCCTGGCCCTGGGGGATGGGCCTGTGGAAGGAGCCGCGCAGCCAGGCCAAGCCAGGCCCTGCGGACAACCCCTGCTGCACATGGCCAAAGGCTGTGTGCAGCGAGGGGTGGTTATAAGGGTTGGGCGTAGGGTCTGGCCACAGTCCAGGCCCTGCAGCCAACCCCCACTGTGCACGTCCAACAGCCATGCTCCACGCAGGGTTGGGTGGGGGTAGGGGTTGGCCTGAGGGAGTGCAACATCCGCCGTGCACAGAGGCCATGTGCAGTGGTGGTTGGATTAACGCATAGTAATGAAAATTACTTTAAATTATAAGAAACATAGAAATTCACTGTAAAAACACAAAGGTTACAGGGACATTATAGTTAAGAAAGAGAATTTTTAAAAATACAAATTCACAAAAAAAGCAAAGGCTAGAGGGACGTTATATTTATGCTCACGTTTTAAATGTACCAAACCATAAACATTCACCTGTTATAGTTAGAGGTATCTTATGTGACTATAACTTGTGCCCTAAGGTAACTATAACTCGCGCCCTCACCATGCACTGCTAATTACTGCACAAATTACGACACTCATGACATTTTTTATAATATCACAGACAATATCAATATGTGCAGTAAACATTTTGGTGAAAAAACTGTGCATGGCAGGGGTGCAAGTTATAGTTACCTTAGGCCATGAGTTATAGTTACTTGAGATAACTCTAAGATGTGAATTTTTATGGTTTGGTATGCTTAAAATGTGAGCCTAACTATATTGTCCCTGTAAGCTTTATTTTTTTAAGTGAATATATATATATATATATATATGTGTGTATATATATATATATATATATATATATATATATATATATATATATATATATATATATATATAGATATATATACTACACTTACCTGAAAATTATTTACAAATACATGTACATTTTTTACCATGAGTATGCCTTTACCATTCTTGTCTTTACAATAAAATTCGTTATAAAGGCATCCGTAGTAAAGTTATACTCGTGGTAAAATAATTTGTTGTAAATACGAGTTTTTTGTAAAGCCGTCATTGTAAAGGCTTCCACAGCTCTGCTGTCATTAATAAAGCTGTTTCCCATTTATTCCAGTTCGTAACACAGAAGTTAATCTTTAAGAAAGGTGTATTTTATCACAATATCTGAATAGACTATTGAAAGTCAAGTCATAGTAGAACAATGGTATTTTTCACAATTTCATATTCTGTCCTAGACTTTACAGCTTGCTGAAGACATTGCCTTTAGCAGGACACCATTGTTTTCAATAAAAACATTGCTTTGCACTGATTTCGAGTGGCCCAATAATGCTCCCAGTAACCTCGGTCCCCGGAGTTACCCATACGAGGGGTACTGATTACTGGTGATAACAAGTGGGGCCAGGACAGTCTCCTTAGAAATGTTAATTTACTGGGAATCATCGATTCTGAGTTCTATCCCTGAAAATTTCACATTTTTCGCTCGATTTATCACTCACAGATTTTGACTGTTATAAGCCAAATTGGAATTAAGAAGCCACTCGTAATGAGTGCCAAATGTGTCCTCAGCTGTGCAATCTTAGAAATAATTTCTACCTTTCCTTTTGTCAAAGCTTTTACCCAGAGACTCACCACTTCCAGCGTGGCTTTTCTCTTTCGTTAACACCCCCTGATCTTCTACTTCACATGTTCCTGTTGTCTGTGTGGGTATGTTCATTTAAGATCATATATACACCATGTTTGCTTTGATAGTTTTTAAGGGCTGGCTTGAATGCCATCTTTTATTGCTCTTCTGGGATTTCCATTTGCCTTGGTTTGCATCGAGCACCGGCGACAGAACAATTTAGAAGACAGCTTTCAATATTTAGTAATGCTTGAGTTTATTTTGTATCAACTAAGGCCCATATTTATATTTTTTTACGCAAATCAGCGCCAGGGCAGATTTGCGTCAAAAAGTTTACCGCCGGGTAACGTCATTCCAGCGCAATCAGCCGGGCGCCGTTTTTATGGAATGACGTTAGCCGGCGCTGCGGCCTGGTTTGCGTCAAAATAAATTACTCAAACCGGGCAGCGGAGGCGAAGGGAAGACTGGGGGTTGTGTATCAAAGACTGGTGCAAGTCAGGTTAGAGTAAAAAAATATTGGCTCCAACCTGACCTGCAACATTTTTTGACGCACAACCCCCATGGAAATGACTCCTGTCTTAGCAAAGACAGGAGTCATGCCCCCCTGCCCAATGGCCATGCCCAGGGGACTTCTGTCCCCTGGGCATGGCCATTGGGCACAGTGGCATGTAGGGGGGCCCAAGTCAGGCCCCCCATGCCACTCTCAAAAAAAAAAAAAACCTACTTACCTGCACTCACCATGGATGGGTCCCCCCATCCATGGGTGTCCTCCATGGGTGGGCTAGGGTGGCAGGGGGTATCCCTGGGTGCAGGGAAGGGCACCTGTGGACTGCCTTCCATGGTCTCCCACTATGGAAGAGTCCACAGGTCCCTTAACGCCTGCTCTGACCCAGGCGTTAATTTTTTACGCAAATCGGGGTCTACGTCATTTTCCGGCTCCGGCTTTCAGCCGTGCGCCATTTTTGTCCGGTTGGATAAATATGGTGCACAGGTGTTTAAGTAATTTTTTGGACGGGAACGCCTAGCTTGCATGTCCTTAACGCAAGGCGGTTTCACTCATCCAGAAAATGAGGCACACTGAGAAATTTTGACGTTAGCGGGGTCTAACGTCAAAGTATAAATATGGTCTTAGTTTTGCACCAAATTTGCATTAAAAAAAAATGACCCAAATCTGGCGCAAGCAGAGTATAAATATGCCCCTAAGTTTTCTTAGTCTCAGATTTGTATTAATTGTAGAAGTGATTATGGCTAAGGAGTACTGGCATTAGAGATACGAGATACTAAATTAAAGACTTTACTGATACTGAAAGTAAGCCTTAATTGCTATTTGAAAACCTATCTTTTCATGTGAGGCTGCTGTAAGAAACAGTGTGGGTCCTGCGGGTATTTCTAAAACCACTTTGCATTATAGTGATCCCTTGAAATACAAGGAGATAAGAAATCATCTAAACTGGATGTCTTTACCACTTTTCAGTCCAAACTTTTTTAAACATTGAACGTGCTCATTTGCCAATAATTCTTTCATTTCAAGAACTCATAAAGCCAAAGAGCGCAAACAAGTACCTATTTTCTTCAACTTTGTACAGCTTTGAACCCATTCACAATTATTGTGCTGACCATCTAAATCCTAGGAGAAAGCCTGGAGTATGCACATTGAGAAACAGGCCAGTAGTTATGTTGAGTAATGAAGGGTATACAAACAGGCCAGTAGTTATGTTGAGTAATGAAGGGTATACAAACCCATAGGCATTGAATTTCGTTGAATTTGAGTTAGATGATAATAGAAACATCTCTCGTTTGTGGATGGAGTGGTAAATCCTCTGTCAAGGGATATTCCACCGATAGAGAATCATCTGGGAGTATTATCTTTGCCTTAAGTACAGTGTGGTGGAAAGAATCCCACCAGAAGATTATACACTGGAATAGAATTATTGAACAGAGATTCTGTTCACAATTAATAGTTTCTGTTACAACATTGGAAAATCAGGTCCTTTTCAAGAGAACCAGAATTGTGCTGTTTCCAGAAGCCTGAGCCAAAGGAGCAGGCAGAGAGAGCCAGCACAGCACCAGGGAGGCACTCAGGAGAGTCCGCCAGTACCAGAAAATACTATGGCCACTGATGGGAATGGGAAGGACAAAGGAGAAAGGAAGCGCAAACTGAAATTCAGTGAGCAGGAATTGGAGGTGCTCACAGAAAAGGTGGTAAAGAACAATGACCTTGTATTTGGAAAACACTCACTACAGGTCCCAGACAGTGAGAAGGGAAAAATGTGGAATGACATCCAGACCACAATATGCGCGGTGGGTGTTGCACAGAGTTCCATCGAGGAGATACGCAAGCGCTGGTACAACTTGCATTCATGTGCCACAGAGAGGGTAGCAAGCAGGCTGAAGGAGGTAAGAAGAACTGGAGGAGGGCCACCCACCCAGACATCGTTCACCCCCATGGAAGACATGGTGGAGTCAACACTGCTGCCTGAAGCTGTTAGTGGTGTGTAGGAAAGTACCATCTTGCCTGGCATGTTACCCCCATTTTTCACTGTATATATGTTGTTTTAGTTGTATGTGTCACTGGGACCCTGGTAACCCAGGGCCCCAGTGCTCATAAGTGTGCCTGAATGTGTTAAATGTGTAGTGACTAACTGTCTCACTGAGGCTCTGCTAATCAGAACCTCAGTGGTTATGCTCTCTCATTTCTTTCCAAATTGTCACTAACAGGCTAGTGACCATTTTTACCAATTTACATTGGCTTACTGGAACACCCTTATAATTCCCTAGTATATGGTACTGAGGTACCCAGGGTATTGGGGTTCCAGGAGATCCCTATGGGCTGCAGCATTTCTTTTGCCACCCATAGGGAGCTCTGACAATTCTTACACAGGCCTGCCACTGCAGCCTGAGTGAAATAACGTCCACGTTATTTCACAGCCATTTTACACTGCACTTAAGTAACTTATAAGTCACCTATATGTCTAACCTTTACCTGGTAAAGGTTAGGTGCAAAGTTACTTAGTGTGAGGGCACCCTGGCACTAGCCAAGGTGCCCCCACATTGTTCAGAGCCAATTCCCTGAACTTTGTGAGTGCGGGGACACCATTACATGCGTGCACTACATATAGGTCACTACCTATATGTAGCTTCACAATGGTAACTCCGAATATGGCCATGTAACATGTCTATGATCATGGAATTGCCCCCTCTATGCCATCCTGGCATAGTTGGCACAATCCCATGATCCCAGTGGTCTGTAGCACAGACCCTGGTACTGCCAAACTGCCCTTCCTGGGGTTTCACTGCAGCTGCTGCTGCTGCCAACCCCTCAGACAGGCATCTGCCCTCCTGGGGTCCAGCCAGGCCTGGCCCAGGATGGCAGAACAAAGAACTTCCTCTGAGAGAGGGTGTGACACCCTCTCCCTTTGGAAAATGGTGTGAAGGCAGGGGAGGAGTAGCCTCCCCCAGCCTCTGGAAATGCTTTGTTGGGCACAGAGGTGCCCAATTCTGCATAAGCCAGTCTACACCGGTTCAGGGGACCCCTTAGCCCTGCTCTGGCGCAAAACTGGACAAAGGAAAGGGGAGTGACCACTCCCCTGACCTGCACCTCCCCTGGGAGGTGTCCAGAGCTCCTCCAGTGTGCTCCAGACCTCTGCCATCTTGGAAACAGAGGTGCTGCTGGCACACTGGACTGCTCTGAGTGGCCAGTGCCACCAGGTGACGTCAGAGACTCCTTGTGATAGGCTCCTTCAGGTGTTGCTAGCCTATCCTCTCTCCTAGGTAGCCAAACCCTCTTTTCCGGCTATTTAGGGTCTCTGTCTCTGGGGAAACTTTAGATAACGAATGCAAGAGCTCAGCCGAGTTCCTCTGCATCTCTCTCTTCACCTTCTGATAAGGAATCGACTGCTGACCGCGCTGGAAGCCTGCAAAACTGCAACATAGTAGCAAAGACGACTACTGCAACTCTGTAACGCTGATCCTGCCGCCTTCTCGACTGTTTTACTGCTTGTGCATGCTGTGGGGGTAGTCTGCCTCCTCTCTGCACCAGAAGCTCCGAAGAAATCTCCCGTGGGTCGACGGAATCTTCCCCCTGCAACCGCAGGCACCAAAAAGCTGCATCACCGGTCCCTTGGGTCTCCTCTCAGCACGACGAACGAGGTCCCTTGAATCCAGCGACTCTGTCCAAGTGACCCCCACAGTCCAGTGACTCTTCAGTCCAAGTTTGGTGGAGGTAAGTCCTTACCTCACCTCGCTGGGCTGCATTGCTGGGAACCGTGACTTTTGCAGCTACTCCGGCCCCTGTGCACTTCCGGTGGAAATCCTTTGTGCACAGCCAAGCCTGGGTCCACGGCACTCTAACCTGCATTGCACGACTTTCTAAGTTGGTCTCCGGCGACGTGGGACTCCTTTGTGCAACTTCGGCGAGCACCGTTTCACGCATCCTCGTAGTGCCTGTTTCTGGCACTTCTCCGGGTGCTAACTGCTTCAGAGAGGGCTCCTTGTCGTGCTCGACGTCCCTTCTCTCTTCTGGTCCAATTTGCGACCTCCTGGTCCCTCCAGGGCCACAGCAGCATCCAAAAATGCTAACCGCACGATTTGCAGCTAGCAAGGCTTGTTGGCGTTCTTTCGGCGGGAAAACACTTCTGCACGA
Source organism: Pleurodeles waltl (assembly GCF_031143425.1). Classification (NCBI taxonomy): domain Eukaryota; kingdom Metazoa; phylum Chordata; class Amphibia; order Caudata; family Salamandridae; genus Pleurodeles; species Pleurodeles waltl. The sequence continues at coordinate 1,387,938,405 of NC_090445.1, forward strand.
CTCTCCACAGTAAGAGGGATCCGTCCACCTAAGGGGAAGTCTCTAGCCCTTTTCGTTCCTGCAGAAACCTCAGCTTCTTCTGTCCAGTAGAAGCTTCTTTGCACCCGCAGCTGGCATTTCCTGGGCATCTGCCCATCTCCGACTTGCTTGTGACTTTTGGACTTGGTCCCCTTGTTCCACAGGTACCCTAGATTGGAAATCCACAGTTGTTGCATTGTTGGTTTGTGTCTTTCCTGCATTATTCCTCTAACACGACTTCTTTGTCCTTAGGGGAACTTTAGTGCACTTTGCACTCACTTTTCAGGGTCTTGGGGAGGGTTATTTTTCTAACTCTCACTATTTTCTAATAGTCCCAGCGACCCTCTACAAGGTCACATAGGTTTGGGGTCCATTCGTGGTTCACATTCCACTTTCCTACCATGCCCCCAGGGACCCCCCCTGCCACCCTTGCCCACCCCAGGAGGACACCCAAGGCTGGAGGGACCCACCCCAGGGACATTCAGGTAAGTTCAGGTAAGTATAATTTTTTTTTTTTTTATATTTTTTTTTTGGCATAGGGGGGCCTGATTTGTGCCCCCCTACATGCCACAATGCCCAATGACCATGCCCAGGGGACATAGGTCCCCTGGGCATGGCCATTGGGCAAGGGGGCATGACTCCTGTCTTTACTAAGACAGGAGTCATGTAAATGGCGTCTGGGCGTCGTTAAAAATGGCGCAAATCGGGTTAAGACGATTTTTTAGCGTCAACCTGACTTGCGCCATTTTAAGACGCCCTAACGCCATTTTTCCCAACGCCGGCGCTGCCTGGTGTACGTGGTTTTTTTCCACGCACACCAGGCAGCGCCGGTCTGCTTGCGCCGGCTAACGCCATTCAATAAATACGGCGCCCGCATGGTGCTTCAGAATGGCGTTAGCCTGCGCAAAATGTTTTGATGCTAAACTGCGTTAGCGCAGTTTAGCGTCAAAAAGTATAAATACGGGCCAAAGTACCTTTATTTTTAGTATAACTGTGTATTGTGTTTTCTTATGATATTGTGCATATGACACTAAGTGGTACTGTAGTAGCTTCACACGTCTCCTAGTTCAGCCTAAGCTGCTCTGCTAAGCTACCATTATCTATCAGCCTAAGCTGCTAGACACCCTATACACTAATAAGGGATAACTGGGCCTGGTGCAAGGTGCAAGTACCCCTTGGTACTCACTACAAGCCAGTCAAGCCTCCTACATTGGTTGTGCAGCGGTGGGATAAGTGCTTTGAGACTACTTACCACTCTTGTCATTGTACTTTTCATAAGAGAAAAATATACAAAACAAGGTCAGTGTATATACACATAGCCAAAAAGTTTTGCATTTCCTCTTTTCACTCTTTTCTAAGTGCTGAAAAGTACTTCTAAACTTTCAAAAAGTTCTTAAAAGTTTAAAAAGTTTTTTTTCTGTCTTTCTAAAAAGTTCTGAAAACTTTTTTTCTCTTTTTCTATCACTTTAACTCTCTCTAAAAATGTCTGGCACAGGCCAAAATGTTGATCTGTCCAAACTTGCATATGACCACCTTAGCTGGAAAGGAGCAAGGAGTCTCTGTGTAGAGAGAGGTTTGAGTGTAGGGAAGAATCCTTCTTTGGAATTATTGCTTAACATGCTTAGAGAACAAGATAAGGCCATAGGGGCCACATCTGTTGAAAAAGTAGCAAATGGTTCCCAATCTGATCCAGGGACTCCCCCAGGAAAAGATTCAGGAAAGAAACTTCCTAGCCTGCCCATTACTAGACAGTCTAGCATAGTTGGTAATGATGGAGAGCCTCACCATAGAAATAGTGTTGTCTCACATCATAGCAAAAGCATTTATTCTCACCATACTGGTAGTGATGTTTCTGTTAGCCAAGCTGTTAGGGTGGCTTCTGTAAGGGACAGGTCTCCTTCTGTTCATTCTTCTGTGTCTAAGAATGTCCCTCCCACCAACCCTGATGACAGAATGTTAGAGAGGGAACTCAATAAGTTGAGAGTGGAACAAACCAGACTGAAGCTTAAAAAGCAACAGCTGGATTTGGATAGACAGTCTTTTGAACTAGAGAAAAAAAGAAAGAAGTTGGGTTTAGATACCCATGGTGGCAGCAGCAGTATTCCCCATAGTCATCCTGCAAAAGAGCATGATTCCAGGAATCTGCATAAGATAGTTCCCCCTTATAAGGAGGGGGATGACATTAACAAGTGGTTTGCTGCACTTGAGAGGGCCTGTGTTGTACAGGATGTCCCTCAAAGGCAGTGGGCTGCTATCCTATGGCTATCATTTAGTGGAAAAGGTAGGGATAGGCTCCTTACTGTGAAAGAAAATGATGCTAATAATTTCCAAGTTCTTAAGAATGCACTCCTGGATGGTTATGGCTTAACCACTGAACAGTACAGGATAAAGTTCAGAGAGACCAAAAAGGAGTCTTCACAAGACTGGGTTGATTTCATTGACCATTCAGTGAAGGCCTTGGAGGGGTGGTTACATGGCAGTAAAGTTACTGATTATGACAGCCTGTATAACTTGATCCTGAGAGAGCATATTCTTAATAATTGTGTATCTGATTTGTTGCACCAGTACTTGGTGGACTCTGATCTGACCTCTCCCCAAGAATTGGGAAAGAAGGCAGACAAATGGGTCAGAACAAGGGTGAACAGAAAAGTTCATACAGGGGGTGACAAAGATGGCAACAAAAAGAAGGATGGTAAGTCTTCTGACAAGGGTGGGGACAAATCTAAAAATGAGTCTTCATCAGGCCCACAAAAACACTCTGGTGGGGGTGGTGGGCCCAAATCCTCTTTTAATCAGAACAAGGAAAAGAAACCATGGTGCTATTTATGTAAAATAAAAGGCCATTGGACAACAGATCCCAGTTGTCCAAAGAAAAGCACCAATGCTCCTACCACTACAACCCCTACTGCTACACCTAGTGTCCCTACTAATAGCAGTGGTGGTGGGAGCAAACCTACTAATAGCCAATCCAAGGGAGTAGCTGGGCTCACTATTGGTAACTTAGTTGGGGTTGGCCTTGTTAGGGAGACCACAGAGGCTGTGTTAGTCTCTGAGGGGGCTATTGATTTAGCCACCTTAGTTGCTTGTCCCCTTAATATGGATAAGTACAAGCAGCTACCCTAATAAATGGTGTTGAGTTTCAGGCCTACAGGGACACTGGTGCCAGTGTGACTATGGTCATAGAGAAACTGGTCCACCCTGAACAACACCTACTTGGTCACCAGTACCAAGTAACCGATGCTCACAACAACACACTTAGCCACCCCATGGCTGTTGTTAATCTCAACTGGGGGGGGGGTTACTGGTCCAAAGAAAGTTGTGGTAGCTTCAGATTTACCTGTAGACTGTCTATTAGGGAATGATTTGGAGACATCAGCTTGGTCAGATGTGGAGTTGGAGGCCCATGCAGCAATGCTGGGCATCCCAGGGCATATTTTTGCTTTGACAAGGGCTCAGGCCAAAAAGCAAAAAGGACAGGGAAGCTTGGATCCTGGAACAATGGACCAAGTGCTCCCTAAAGCTAGGGCTAGTAGAAGCAAACCACTTCCTACTATCCCTCCCTCTACAGTGGATTCTACTTCTGAGGAAGGAGAATTCCCTCCCTGTGCAGAACCTACACCAGAGGAGCTGGAAGCAGACACTGCTGAGCTTTTGGGTGAAGGGGGGCCTGCCAGAGAGGAGCTGAGTGTGGCACAGCAAACCTGTCCCACATTAGAGGGTCTCAGACAGCAAGCTGTCAAACAGGCTAATGGGGATGTCAGTGACTCTCACAGAGTTTACTGGGAGGACAACCTCTTGTACACTGAGCATAGGGATCCTAAACCTGGAGCTGCCAGGAGATTAGTGCTTCCTCAGGAGTACAGAAAGTTCCTCCTAACACTGGCACATGACATTCCCTTAGCTGGGCATCTAGGACAAATGAAAACTTGGGACAGGCTTGTTCCCCTGTTTCATTGGCCTAGAATGTCTGAGGACACAAAGGAATTTTGTAAGTCCTGTGAAACCTGTCAAGCCAGTGGCAAGACAGGTGGCACCCCAAAGGCACCCCTTATCCCACTGCCTGTGGTTGGGGTTCCCTTTGAAAGGGTAGGGGTTGACATAGTTGGCCCCCTTGACCCTCCTACTGCTTCAGGCAATAGGTTTATCTTGGTGGTAGTGGACCATGCCACAAGATATCCTGAAGCAATTCCTTTAAGGACCACTACAGCACCTGCAGTGGCAAAGGCCCTCCTGGGAATATTTTCTAGGGTGGGCTTCCCAAAGGAAGTGGTATCAGACAGGGGAAGCAATTTCATGTCTGCATACTTAAAGGCCATGTGGAAGGAGTGTGGTGTAACGTACAAGTTCACAACACCCTATCATCCACAAACAAATGGACTGGTGGAGAGATTTAATAAAACTCTCAAAGGCATGATTATGGGTCTCCCTGAAAAACTCCGCAGGAGATGGGATATCCTTCTACCATGCCTCCTTTTTGCCTACAGGGAGGTACCCCAGAAAGGAGTGGGCTTCAGCCCCTTTGAACTTCTTTTTGGACACCCTGTTAGGGGTCCACTCACACTTGTAAAGGAGGGTTGGGAACAACCTTTAAAAGCTCCTAAGCAGGATATTGTGGATTATGTATTTGGCCTCAGATCAAGGATGGCTGAGTACATGAAAAAGGCCAGCAAAAACCTTCAGGCCAGCCAAGAGCTCCAGAAGCAATGGCATGATCAGAAGGCTGTTTTGGTTCAGTACCAACCAGGGCAGAAAGTGTGGGTCTTGGAGCCTGTGGCCCCAAGAGCACTCCAAGATAAATGGAGTGGACCCCACACAATTGTTGAAAAGAAGGGAGAAGTCACCTATTTAGTTGACTTAGGCACTGCCAGGAGTCCCCTTAGGGTGCTCCATGTCAACCGCCTGAAACCCTACTATGACAGGGCTGATCTCACCCTGCTCATGGCAAAAGATGAGGAACAGGAAGAAGACAGTGATCCTCTACCTGATCTCTTCTCTTCCACAGAACAAGATGCTCTGGTGGAAGGTGTAGTTTTGGCTGATTGTCTTACTGCTGAGCAGAAAGACAATTGCATAAATCTCCTAGATCAATTCTCTGAACTCTTCTCTACTGTGCCAGGTACCACTTCTTGGTGTGAGCACACTATAGATACTGGAGACAGTTTACCTGTCAAAAGTAAGATCTATAGGCAGCCTGACCATGTCAGGGACTGCATAAGCAAGAGGTCCAGAAAATGTTAGAACTGGGAGTGGTTGAGCACTCTGACAGTCCATGGGCTTCTCCTGTGGTACTGGTACCAAAACCCCATTCCAAAGATGGAAAGAAGGAAATGCGGTTTTGTGTAGACTATAGAGGTCTCAACTTGGTAACCAAAACTGATGCTCACCCTATTCCCAGGGCAGATGAGCTCATAGATACACTGGCATCTGCCAAGTATCTAAGCACTTTTGACTTGACTGCAGGGTATTGGCAGATCAAATTGTCAGAAGATGCTAAACCTAAGACTGCATTTTCTACCATTGGAGGACATTACCAGTTTACTGTAATGCCTTTTGGTTTGAAAAATGCACCTGCCACTTTTCAGAGGTTGGTGAACACAGTCCTGCAAGGGCTGGAAGCTTTCAGTGCAGCATATTTGGACGATATAGCTGTCTTTAGCTCCAGCTGGGATGATCACCTGGTCCACCTATGGAAAGTTTTGGAGGCCCTGCAAAAGGCAGGCCTCACTATCAAGGCTTCAAAGTGCCAGATAGGGCAGGGTAAGGTGGTTTATCTGGGACACCTTGTTGGTGGAGAACAGATTGCACCACTTCAGGGGAAAATCCAAACAATTATTGATTGGGTTCCCCCTACCACTCAGACTCAGGTGAGAGCCTTCCTAGGCCTCACTGGGTATTACAGGAGGTTCATTAAGAACTATGGCTCCATTGCAGCCCCTCTTAATGACCTCACATCCAAGAAAATGCCTAAAAAGGTATTATGGACAGCAAACTGTCAGAAAGTTTTTGAGGATCTGAAGCAGGCCATGTGCTCTGCACCTGTCCTGAAAAGCCCTTGTTACTCTAAAAAATTCTATGTCCAAACTGATGCATCTGAATTAGGAGTAGGGGCAGTCCTATCACAACTTAATTCTGAGGGCCAGGATCAACCTGTTGCTTTTATTAGTAGGAGGTTGACCCCTAGAGAAAAGCGTTGGTCTGCCATTGAGAGGGAGGCCTTTGCTGTGGTCTGGTCTCTGAAGAAGTTGAGGCCATACCTGTTTGGCACTCACTTCATTGTTCAGACAGACCACAAACCTCTACTTTGGCTAAAACAAATGAAAGGTGAAAATCCTAAATTGTTGAGGTGGTCCATATCCCTACAGGGAATGGACTATACAGTGGAACATAGACCTGGGAGTAGCCACTCCAATGCAGATGGACTCTCCAGATATTTCCACTTAGACAATGAAGACTCATCAGGTCATGGCTAGTCTTATTGTCCTTCGTTTGGGGGGGGGGGGGTTGTGTAGGAAAGTACCATCTTGCCTGGCATGTTACCCCCATTTTTCACTGTATATATGTTGTTTTAGTTGTATGTGTCACTGGGACCCTGGTAACCCAGGGCCCCAGTGCTCATAAGTGTGCCTGAATGTGTTACCTGTGTAGTGACTAACTGTCTCACTGAGGCTCTGCTAATCAGAACCTCAGTGGTTATGCTCTCTCATTTCTTTCCAAATTGTCACTAACAGGCTAGTGACCATTTTTACCAATTTACATTGGCTTACTGGAACACCCTTATAATTCCCTAGTATATGGTACTGAGGTACCCAGGGTATTGGGGTTCCAGGAGATCCCTATGGGCTGCAGCATTTCTTTTGCCACCCATAGGGAGCTCTGACAATTCTTACACAGGCCTGCCACTGCAGCCTGAGTGAAATAACGTCCACGTTATTTCACAGCCATTTTACACTGCACTTAAGTAACTTATAAGTCACCTATATGTCTAACCTTTACCTGGTAAAGGTTAGGTGCAAAGTTACTTAGTGTGAGGGCACCCTGGCACTAGCCAAGGTGCCCCCACATTGTTCAGAGCCAATTCCCTGAACTTTGTGAGTGCGGGGACACCATTACACGCATGCACTACATATAGGTCACTACCTATATGTAGCTTCACAATGGTAACTCCGAATATGGCCATGTAACATGTCTATGATCATGGAATTGCCCCCTCTATGCCATCCTGGCATAGTTGGCACAATCCCATGATCCCAGTGGTCTGTAGCACACACCCTGGTACTGCCAAACTGCCCTTCCTGGGGTTTCACTGCAGCTGCTGCTGCTGCCAACCCCTCAGACAGGCATCTGCCCTCCTGGGGTCCAGCCAGGCCTGGCCCAGGATGGCAGAACAAAGAACTTCCTCTGAGAGAGGGTGTGACACCCTCTCCCTTTGGAAAATGGTGTGAAGGCAGGGGAGGAGTAGCCTCCCCCAGCCTCTGGAAATGCTTTGTTGGGCACAGAGGTGCCCAATTCTGCATAAGCCAGTCTACACCGGTTCAGGGGACCCCTTAGCCCTGCTCTGGCGCAAAACTGGACAAAGGAAAGGGGAGTGACCACTCCCCTGACCTGCAACTCCCCTGGGAGGTGTCCAGAGCTCCTCCAGTGTGCTCCAGACCTCTGCCATCTTGGAAACAGAGGTGCTGCTGGCACACTGGACTGCTCTGAGTGGCCAGTGCCACCAGGTGACGTCAGAGACTCCTTGTGATAGGCTCCTTCAGGTGTTGCTAGCCTATCCTCTCTCCTAGGTAGCCAAACCCTCTTTTCCGGCTATTTAGGGTCTCTGTCTCTGGGGAAACTTTAGATAACGAATGCAAGAGCTCAGCCGAGTTCCTCTGCATCTCTCTCTTCACCTTCTGATAAGGAATCGACTGCTGACCGCGCTGGAAGCCTGCAAAACTGCAACATAGTAGCAAAGACGACTACTGCAACTCTGTAACGCTGATCCTGCCGCCTTCTCGACTGTTTTCCTGCTTGTGCATGCTGTGGGGGTAGTCTGCCTCCTCTCTGCACCAGAAGCTCCGAAGAAATCTCCCGTGGGTCGACGGAATCTTCCCCCTGCAACCGCAGGCACCAAAAAGCTGCTTCACCGGTCCCTTGGGTCTCCTCTCAGCACGACGAACGAGGTCCCTCGAATCCAGCGACTCTGTCCAAGTGACCCCCACAGTCCAGTGAGTCTTCAGTCCAAGTTTGGTGGAGGTAAGTCCTTGCCTCACCTCGCTGGGCTGCATTGCTGGGAACAGCGACTTTTGCAGCTACTCCGGCCCCTGTGCACTTCCGGCGGAAATCCTTTGTGCACAGCCAAGCCTGGGTCCACGGCACTCTAACCTGCATTGCACGACTTTCTAAGTTGGTCTCCGGCGACGTGGGACTCCTTTGTGCAACTTCGGTGAGCACCATTTCACGCACCCTTGTAGTGCCTGTTTCTGGCACTTCTTAGGGTGCTATCTGCTTCAGAGAGGGCTCCTTGTCTTGCTCGACGTCCCTTCTCTCTCCTGGTCCAATTTGCGACCTCCTGGTCCCTCCAGGGCCACAGCAGCATCCAAAAACACTAACTGCACGATTTGCAGCTAGGAAGGCTTGTTGGCGTTCTTTCGGCGGGAAAATACTTCTGCACGACTCTCCACGGTGAGAGGGATCCGTCCACCAAAGGGGAAGTCTCTAGCCCTTTTCGTTCCTGCAGAAACCTCAGCTTCTTCTGTCCAGTAGAAGCTTCATTGCACCCGCAGCTGGCATTTCCTGGGCATCTGCCCATCTCCGACTTGCTTGTGACTTTTGGACTTGGTCCCCTTGTTCCACAGGTACCCTAGATTGGAAATTCACAGTTGTTGCATTGTTGGTTTGTGTCTTTCCTGCATTATTCCTCTAACACGACTTCTTTGTCCTTAGGGGAACTTTAGTGCACTTTGCACTCACTTTTCAGGGTCTTGGGGAGGGTTATTTTTCTAACTCTCACTATTTTCTAATAGTCCCAGCGACCCTCTACAAGGTCACATAGGTTTGGGGTCCATTCGTGGTTCACATTCCACTTTTGGAGTATATGGTTTGTGTTGCCCCTATCCCTATGTTTCCCCATTGCATCCTATTGTAACTATACATTGTTTGCACTGTTTTCTAAGACTATACTGCATATTTTTGCTATTGTGTATATATATCTTGTGTATATTTCCTATCCTCTCACTGAGGGCACACTCTAAGATACTTTGGCATATTGTCATAAAAATAAAGTACCTTTATTTTTAGTATAACTGTGTATTGTGTTTTCTTATGATATTGTGCATATGACACTAAGTGGTACTGTAGTAGCTTCACACATCTCCTAGTTCAGCCTAAGCTGCTCTGCTAAGCTACCATTATCTATCAGCCTAAGCTGCTAGACACCCTATACACTAATAAGGGATAACTGGGCCTGGTGCAAGGTGCAAGTACCCCTTGGTACTCACTACAAGCCAGTCCAGCCTCCTACATGGTGTCACTGACATTGACACAGCAGGCACACTCAGCACCAGCAAAGGTAAGTGCAGTAATGAGTTGAACCACCATATGTGAATGTACAAATGCTCCTTAGAAAAAAGCAATGGCACTATGCGCAGTGATAAGTTGTCCATGCCACATATTACATTCAACACAACAATGCCTTGTGGGAGTTGTAGTCCATACCCCTAATGTGCATCTACTACATAATAAGCAAGATAGTGTAAAACCAAACAGATAAATAACACAACAGACAATTTGAAATCCTATGCCAGGGTATATGTTGATCATTTAAGTAACTGTGGGAGTACAGATCCAAGAATGACATGATGTGCATTGTTGTTGCAAATGTTCCAGGCCCTAACGCAGCAGAAAGTGGAAATGGGGGAATGACGAAAGTCAGCCACAGTCCGAATCAAGCATCAGTGAGTCCATCATACAAGCACCAACTAAATGCAGGGCAAGGGTGCTACCTCTCCCTGAGTTTACCCTTGACTCCAATGAATTTCCAGAAGAAGTACCCACACCACCTCCAGAGGTTAAAAGCACCAAATGACAGAGGTCCCTGTCCCAGCGTCAGTCCACGCCCCTCAGGAGGCATTGTGAAGATGGCAGACAGTGCACAGGGGAAGGTGAGGGCCCATCACTGTTTGGTGGCCTTGAGGCATCCATGCTGAAAGTGCAGCACCTGCATTGTAAACACATGAGATCAATACACTGGCAGTTGGTGTCAATCGATCACAACATGGGATCAATGCACAGGCAGTTGGGGTCTATCAATGACAACATGGGATCAATGCACAAGCAGTTGGAGTCTCTCAATAACAACATGTCGAGCTGCATAATGGACAGCAAGCTGCAGCAGAAAACGTAAGGGAGATGACAAATGCCATTAGGGAACTCTGCACTGCAATGCAGCAGGAGCATGTCACCCACTGTAGGCGCCATCACAATCAATGGGAAGGTTGGATGGGTTCAGCAGATCTGTCAATCAGCTCACTACTACTACTGCTTTGGTGTTACGATGTGCTGTGGGCATGCAAGTGGAGATGGCACATTGCAGTCGGGACATTGAACGAGGATTGGTGCAAATCACAAGTGTATTGGAGACAATGCAGACAGCCAAGAATGTTACAAACAGCGATCTGGGTGGTGGGGATAGTGAGGAACTCTCTAGACTCAGCAGTTTCACAGCCCATGTTATGGATCCTAGGCGTCGCAGTTCCAGACAGAGTACTGACTCTGAACCCGCAACAAGAGGTGCCACTGAGACCACTGACCATTCAAGTGGCGTGCGTGGATGTCAAAAGTAATGTGGAGAAGTACCGGGGACTTGCATTTCATGTAGCAATGCAGTGATACTATGATGTCAATAGCGTCACACTGTAACTGGGAGCTGATTGTGTATACTGTATACCTATGTCCCATTCACACATATATTAACTGAAGTCAAGGCAATACATGTGCTACCTACAACAATAAATGAAAGTAGACGTGGTGTTGTCATTACTTACATCAGAAATAGTTGCATGTAATCTTAGCACGTCTTTGTCTGTCCTCTGCTGCACTGGTGCTGTCTGCTGGGTGAGGGGGTGGCAAGGGATCATCATCCTTATCGGAGTCAGGCTCTATTGTTATCTGTGACATCACATAGACGTTGTGCGACATTGTTAACTGTTACATCACCAAGTAGGTATCCTTCTCCAAACTCCCCAGCAAGAAGTCTTGTGTGTATTCCACTGTGCCTAAAGATGTAGGAATCATGTGTGATACCTGGGTATCTGGCCACAAGATCCATTATTACGTTGGAGGCATTGTATATGACCTGTATGTTCATGGAATGTGTACTCTTTCTGTTCTGATAAACATACTCTGTGGCAGATGGTGGACAGATAGCTACATATGTCCCATTAATGCAGCCAATGACATGTGGAAATTGGGCTTCCCTGTAGAAAGCAAATCCTGTGGGGTGTTTTAATTTTATGTGCAGATGGATTTTGGTTAACATGGCATTTAGGAATGCATTAAAGAAACTTTAAAGCGCACTTTGAGAGACACCTCCAGCTGCTGCTATGACCCCATCTTAGCTTCCTGAGGCCAAGAGGTTCAGGGAGCATAATACCTGCACATGAGTGGATATGGCATTGGTTCTGTGTGTGTTTCACTGCAGACAGGGTTTTAAATCAGCCATCAAGTCAAGTATTATGGCTGAGTTTAACCTGTACTTATCAAAAATCTCCTCCTCTGTCTGTTAAGAAAGGGTAATGCACACTCTAAAAATGCACTCCTGTCTCCTCCTCCCTTTCCTCCAACCTGCCAGGATCCTTATCCTCCTCACCATGACATAGAGTGCAGCCATTGTGGAAAAGGGCTGATGCATTCTGGGTCTCTTTATATAGGTTGCACCTGTTTACCACCTGATTTCAATTTCTGGTAAATTGCACATGCAAAAACCCATTTTGCGACTAATCGCAATTTGCGAATGCTTGATACACTGAATTGCGATTTAGTATTTGTGAATGTGAGAAAACAGGGTTGATTGCAGAGGCCCCCTGACTTTTTTTTTTTTTTTACCCTTTTTTCACTTTTTGCTGGTGTTTTTCTGACTCTATTGGTGTCCTGGGTTCTGCTAACCAGTTCCAAGGCCTGTGCTCTGTGTAAAATCAGTATGCAAAATGGGCTAATTATAATTGGCTAAGTCAACCTACCTATAAGTCCCTAGTATATGGTAGGGCATGTAGGTTTAGGGACCCAAGCATAGGTGGCGCACCCATGGGTGCACTGCTGAGGTGCACAGTGTCATTTTAAAGGCAGGCCTGCCTTGCTTGCTGCTTTTAAATTAAAGTTACATGCAAATTCGACTTTGGAATTATAATTAGTACCAAAGTCTTAAACTACCTTAATTTTACATATAAGTCACCCCTAAGGTGTGCCCTGTGTGACCGTAGGAATGGGTGCCATGTAATTATAAGCAGGGACCTTTTAAAAACTGTTTTAGAAGCCCTGGTGAGGTAAACCAGCCACATTTGTTTTTCCATCATTCTAGTGAATTACCTCCATAGGCTAGAATGGGGACACTTTCTTGTAATTTATAAAGTCCCCTTAAGTGTCAGATACATTAGGTTTGGTATCAAATTAATTGTTAAAATAAATCCCACAACTTTCAATTGTTGGATTTAATATAACTTGTTCAGGTACAGAGTTTTAAACGCTACCTAAAAAGTTGCCAACTTTAGCCCTGTAGTGCTTTGCTCTGATTGTCCAGCCTCTAGCAGCCTGGCCAGGCGGTATTGATGAGGTGTGAAGTAGCCTGGGCTCAGCACAATAGAATGTGCCTGGAGGAGGAGAACTTTCCTCAGCAGATGGAGAGGCAGGAAGGGGGAGGGCTGCCAAACTGGTCTTCAAGGGCAGGAAAGGACATTTGGAGCAACCCAGCATCTCCCTCACATCCTGCACACCCAGACAATTAGTTGCCCCCCTGATTAGATTAGGAGAGGGTAGGAGAAGGGTGTGTTTAAGATTTTTAGCCACACCAGTGGGTGGGCTCAGCCAGATGTAACCTCCAAAAATCACTTTCAGCCATGATAGATTTTTTAGGAAAGTTGCTCCCTGGGATTGATTTTTGCCACACTTCCCATGGAGTGGTCATCACAGGGGAAAGGACCCTATATCTGATTGGGGAAGCAGGGCCCCCCAGTTTTTCACCCAGGGGCAAGGATAAAACTGGCAGACCTGCACCCACACCTCAGTTCCCCACCAGATCCCAACAAGGGAGAACGTCAGAAGAAGGACTGCCCTGCTGCACCCCTGACCTGTACCTGGACACTGTACTCTGAAGGACTGCACCAGCTGAACACTTGGGCTTCACCACTAAAATTACTTTGCTTGTCTTCTACTTCTTCAAGAAGGGACTCCCTGCTTGCTACAGGTGCAAAGGAGCTGCCCAGAATCCCCTGCATCAAGCCTGCAAGCAGGGCCCAGCTGACCAGCGTCCAGTGGCCATTTGAGGATTCTGACAAGGTGCATTCTGGGAATTGTAGTCCCAACTCCCAAGGAGCAACTCAGAGCTTCTGGAACCTTGGATCAAGTTGTGGACACTTCAAGGACCCAAAAAGGACCTCTGGAAGAAGATCCAGAAGTATGGAGACGTTTGGAGCAACTCCACACGTTGAACAGGTGCATTGTGGGAGTTGTAGTCCCAGACCCCAAGAGGCAAACCGGAGCCCCTGAATCCTTGGCTGGTGCTGTGGACCACTTTCCTAAATCAAGAAACACTTCTGAAAGTAAATGTGACAGTGTTACTTCGTGGGTGGCCTGAACTCTGGACTTTGTACCTTTCCAGTGTGACCTTTTTTTTAACCCTGTGAGTGCTAGTTGCTTCTATGCACTAGAAAGCATTAATTCTTTAAAAATTCATATGTCCTGTTCCCTGTATCTCATTTTAATTGTTTTGGTGTCATTCTAAAGATAAAAAATATAATCTATTTTGATAAAATTGGTGCTGGATTTTTGTTGTTTTTTGTGTTTTACTTATTTACTGTTTTGTGATTTTGAAATGCTTTACATAATTGTCTCCTAAGTTAAGCCTGGCTGCTCCTTGCCAAGCTACCAAGGGTTGAGCTGTGTTTAATTTGTTGAGACCTAACTGGACTTAAGAGGAGGTTAGTGGCCTATTGATAAGTCTAGGTACTTACCTGCCCTTATCAATAATCCATTTTCCAACAGCAAATCACAGTGTGCAATTTGCATTATCTACTTGGAATTTTAAGGAATCGCTATTTTACCGATTCCTTAAATTTGCACTGCAAATGCCTTTCATACATTAGGAAAGGCGATTTTGCATTCGCAAATGGTGGATTTTTCCAATTTGCACCGTTTGAGAATGCAAAATTGTTTGATATATCTACCTTAGGTTGTGTCTCCCAAACTGAAATTTGCTGATTTAGCACAGTAACGCAGAGCATGTGCTTAAATATGGAGGCAGAGTCCTCATATTCACATGAAAAGCCATCAGATGCACAGAGATGTAATAGTAAGCTGAGAAGCCATGCCAGGCACAGATTTCCCGAATTGCTACAGTGCTTGTCATGTAACTTTGTTTAAAGCAGCCTACTGTCTGTGTGCAGAATTGTACACAGTGTACTTTTCTGAACACTGTGGTATGGGTATCCGAATGTATAAAAGCATTTTTTTCTATTTCCTCTGCATCCCTCCCCTTAATCTGGGGCGATCATTTTCCCTTGCCCATCCAGGAAAGGAAGTTACTGGTATAGGTTTCCAACCATTTCTTGGATACGAAAGTTTCAGATTTCAATCTCTCAAAGATCACAAACGTCAATGTTTGTGGCTGCTCTCAAACTTACAAGGCTAACCACGCCTTATTCCATTTCCCATAATGGTATATGTATAACAATTATTTTAATTTTTACACGTGAACACATAGGGGCAGATTTATACTTTTTCACACAAAAGTGCTTTAGCACAGTTTTGCGTGATAAAGTTTAGCGCAGCCCGGCGCTAATGCCCTGCCAGCATCCTTGGAAAGGATGCTAACAGTGCTGGGGTGGCATAGGGGAAACCGAGGCTTGCGCGCTGAATTATGGCACTACACTGTTCAGCGGCAGAAAAATTGCCTCTAAGCAGTGTAGCGCCATTTTCTGGTGCACAACCCCCATGGGCATGGCTCCTGTCTTATTAAAGACAGGAGCCATGCCCACCACCCCAATGGCCATGATCAGGGGATAAATGTCCCCTGGGCATGGCCACTGGGGCCAGCGCTGTGCAGGAGGCCCCAAGTCAGGGCCCCCGAGCGGTGTTGGAGAAAAAAAAGAAATATACTTACCTGGGATGGGTCCCCCATCCTTATGTGTCTTCCTGGTGTGGGTGGGGTTGGTGGGGGAGTCCCAGGGGCCAGGTAAGGGCACCTGTAGGCCATTTCCATGGTCCCTGACCATGGAAATATGGCTCAGGTCCCTTTGCGCCTGCCCATCCCCAGGCATTAAATAATGGCGCTAAGCAAGCTTAGCAGCATTATTTAAGGCCCCCATCCCCGTGCTGGATATTAGCACAGGGGATAAATATGGCGCAAAGGCCATATCGTCCTTTTCTGGATGGGAAGGCCTACCTTGCATCTCATTGACGCAGCTTAGGTTTTCCCGTCCAGAAAACAACGTTACCACCATAACTTTGCGCTAGACGTGTCTAGCGCCAAAGTATAAATATGGAGTTAGGTTTGCACTGAATTAGCGTAAAAAAATGACGCAATTCAGCGCAAACCGAGTATAAATATGGGCCATAGTACTTCTATCATGGCGCAACAGAACAACAGCTGCTTGAAATAAACTCATACAGAAAAGAGAAACTTAGTTTCAAAGTGTCTTAATTGCATCCAGGTGGTTGTCAGTTTTCATTTTTGAAAAAAATATTTAACTTCAGCTTCAGTTATGAGATGTAAGCTTTAATTAATTGTTTGAAAGTAACCTCTGGACATAAGGCAGCTAAAAAAGAGCTTGTGTGAATATTTTCTGAAAAGCAGCTCTGACCTGGCCCTCTCGGGTGTTGAGAATAATGCTGGTCAGCCATCCTATTTATTTCTTCATTCATTTCTTTATTTTAAACACTGTGAATTCCGCAGCTTGCAAAGATACAGCTGCTTTGGTGCACCAATCATCATGTGAATTGCAGTGTAGGTTGATGGAATGTGCATTATTGTTATTTGAAGGGTGTTTAACAGGGGGTATCTTTATTAACAAAAGGTTAGTGATTTTTAAATAGTTCAATCAATTAATTAATCAATCAATCAGATCTCGTAAAGTGTGAGCTTGTCGCCCCGGCGGGGTCTCCAGGCATTGGCGTGTCTGTGGGCCTTGTCCGCTGGCGATGGTGGTCGAAGAGCTAGGTTTTGAGCTATTTTCTGAAGTCCATCAGAGAAGAGGCGGTGCACAGGTGGCATCAAACCGGTGTGCCCTTCACTGGATGAGATGAGTACTGGGAGGCAAAATCAGGTCATGGGATGCTTACATGACCCGTAAGGGCAAACCCTACTTTTTGCAGTCATTGTTTGATATAAAAAAGCAGTCGAAAAAGTAATTGTTGGAAGGGTTTTAGCCTTTTTACATTTAATGAGTTTTGAATGTATAATGCTGAATGGCAATATTTCATGCTTTCTAAGAATGTGTGTCAGGTGTTTTTACTCAGCATTGATACTATTATTACCCACATATTAATCCAAACTCTGCAATAAACAAACTTGCAACAAAGTAGTTTCCACAAGAAAAGGTTTTTTTGTCAATGTTGTTGTGTAGTATAACACTGGTTATACACGGATATGGTTTGTAATGCTAACATTTTTAAGATTGTCAGGGGACGCATAAAGATACAAAAAACAAGTGTAAATCCTCTATGTACCTGAGGCCCTAATCTCAGGTTGTTCTGTGCAAAGATTGGGCAGGAGGATTTGCAAGCGTGACTTCACTGTACCTCCTTTCAGCTGTGCTTGCTCTAGCTGCCTGGGAGACCACCTGTAATCAATCCTTTGACAAAGTACAACAAGAAGTACTTAAAGGGAGCGGGAGTGGTAAGTGGGTCAGCTGTGAAATTCAGTGTTTGATGGGATCTGGCTGTTATGTGCCTTCTGTTGCACCTAGCTTTGCTCTGGGGCTTTGGTGCTGGGGCATTCCACTTGCTGGCACCACTCACTGCTTGTAGGTCTGTATGAGCTCTGGAAATACTATATACCAGACCACTTATGCCTGCACTTTGTGCCTATCCCTATTATTGAACAAGAAGCATGATACCAGTGGAGCTTGTGTGCTCCTATGTGGTGCAGGCTTGGTTTGGCCTTGCTGCCATGTGTGCCATGCTTTGTGATGGTCAAGCCCAAAATGGGAAAAGTCAGGGCAGGATGAGACAACATTGAAGGAGGACTGCCTCCTACTCAAGGCAGTGACTCACAGGTCTCTCATGCATTGGAGACTAAGGGGCTGATTTTAGAGCCCCTAACGCCTTCTTGTGCCACATTAGCTAGTGTGGCCCAAAGAGGCCAAAATTGCTGTGCCAAATGTACAAGGTGGTGCAATGTATGCATTGCATCATTTTGTAACCCTTTGCGTTTCATTATGCCTGCACCAGTATAATGTATGCAAATGGGGTGTTCCCCTGTTAGGGAGGGTGAAAAAATGGTACAAATAAATCTAAGAGATTTCTTTGCATCATTTGTTTCAGCACTTTTAACACCTCCTCAGAGCAGGCGTTAAAAGAAGGCACGCCAATGGGCCTGAATGGGCTTTGATGGATTTTCTTCAAAAAATTTTATGCTAATCTGCAAAGCTCTGAGCTAGCATAAAAAATGTTGATGTTATTTTTCTCTAACTACCGCCATGGTGCACCGTATCTTAGATACGGCACACACATGGTGGTGTAAGGGGGGGCGTTAAGGGGAGCATTAAAAGTGGCACTGCACTGGGTGCAGCACCACTTTTCTTAAATGCCTACTTATCCAAGTTTAAAGATATTTTTCAGGCAATTTTGGACACCAAGCGGTGTCTATGATCAACACAGTTTCAATTGACATCAATCTTCTCCAGGAGGACCATAAAAATCTGAAGAATACATTTTTGGCAAACAAGACCTTCCTGATGTATGCTGCAACAGCCATAGGTACTCTAAGGTGTGCAGTGGATAAACATGGGTGGGAGATTGCCAAACAGCAAGCATGTGTCGAAGAAGCCAAAAAGCCGCTCGGAGTGTAATAACAATCAGATTGTCGGGCTTCAGAAAAACACAAAAGGCCCATGCCAGAACTTTATCTCGAAGAAGGGCTAGTCTCAGAAGTGTACAATGGTAATTCCACTAATATGTTCACAGATGAATGAGTGCCTCAGGTTCCTGGAGGATGCCCCCGGGGCACCTCTGAGAGCATTAGTTGCATGCCTTCTCTTGAGAGAGGGATTGTATTTCAGAACTGGCTTTCAAACATGATCCACAGACTGTCAAAAGTGGTATGACACACATTTTCCCTGATTATATGGCTGAAAGTCAGAGACAAAAGAGCTCTTTCCTTTGCGTCAAATAGTAATTGCTCCAGCTGAATCCCTTCTAGCTCATCTCCATGTGGTGTGCAATGCTAGTACAGACTTCTTTGACTCTCTGGAAGATGTATGGCAATGGCTTGAAAGTACTGGACTCATCAATGATGACAGGAACCCATCAGATGCAGATGTGGATGGTCACCACAGAGATGAGAGTCCAGACAGTGGTAACCCAGCTGGAGATATACAGAAGCATAGATAGAGTTAGAGGCGACCCAGGTTATTGAACAGTTGGTACACCAATGGTCTCCTAAAGGCCCAGTTGACACAGACGATGCAACATATGTCACTGACGAGGGACACAATGTAGAAATGGATGATGCTGGCATGATGCCGTGGTCCAGCGTTCACCCCAACATCAGCTCATGATATCTTTTGATAATGTATGGCTTACTGAGTTTAATTATGAGTGGCTGCTTCTCTTTTTTGCTTTGCTCCTCAGTTCTCACTGCCCTCCTTGATACTTGTGGACCCTATACTCTGATACCATCATTAGATCTCATGACCTGTGGAGCCATATAAAATGGTGGTAGACTACAGAGCGCATCCATTATAGTAACTGAGGGAGGGAAGTGGTCCCGTCTTTGTTTACTCCTCAGCCACCACTATCCTGTCCATAGAAATGGTGAGAGCCCAGATAGCCCCTTAGTTAATCCACATACACACCAAAGCACATAGTGATAAATTTGTCCAGATGGATAACTTTTGTTTTTGATACAAATTTGTGTGTTTGTGTTTTTGATTTTAAAGTGCGTGGCATAGATCATTCACAAATCATGGCCAGGGAGTGGATTTGTTGTAGATTCAGGGTCTTTCAAGGTGTGAATAAGAGGGGGTAGTACTCCTTAGAGCTGTTAAGGTGCACAGACTTTAGTCTCCAAACCACGTTAGGCCCCTGGAACACAACTCCTTCGATGGGGGTTGTCTACAGCACCTCCTGGATGAGAGAGCGATCATTGATTCATCATCATGGTGCTACAACCTCAGAGTCTATTACTTGAATGTTAGAGGCATGGAGTCTCCTTTTTTTAAGAGGTATCGGGTCTTCTCATTGCTGCAAATACTTAACATGCAGATTTCTTGCTCTCAACAGACCCATATAACCGCAATTGAGCTTACTAAGTTAATGAAAAAATGGCATGGTCATCTGTAGGGGACAATATAACAGTGTTCTCCAAGGGCACGATGATCTGTTCATGCTAGGTGTCCCATATGTGTTACATGATTCCTGTATAGATGAAGAGGGTCAGTATACAATATTGAAGGGCATGTCAGATGGCATAATCTTGGTGCTTGCCACTATATACAAGCCTAATGCTCACCAAGTGATGTTTTTAAGAGATGGGCCTCTTCTCTACTACATGGGATTCTAACTAGTTCTCTTGCCAGTGCATTGTTAAATTTATGGCATAAGTGCCAGTTTTTAGATATATATATATAGAGAGAGAGAGAGAGAGAGATATCGAACCCTATGTCCAAGAGTTATCCTACTTTTACGCGGTGCACACAAGTCTGGACTTTTTTCTGGGGGATGGGGAGACCGTTCTGTTGATCAATGTGGCAGAGTACTTGGAACAAGTGGCTTGATATCATAGGCCCATTCTGATGTCTTTGGTGTGGACGAGGCCTTGCACCCAAGTCCCTACTTGGTGGCTCCCTATGAAGGCACTTCAAAATATACCATTCTGCATGATGATAGAGGAATACATTGACCGATATTTTGCTGAAATGCTGGCACCGTGCAACTTCGTGAGACTGAGTGGGAGGCCTTCATCGTGGTGATCTGAGGACACTGCATTCAGACCACTTATGGGGTAAAAAAGATGCTCAGTGATAAAAGTCAGACATTGAAAACTCCACTGTTGCTTCAGATGGCACTCTCCTGTACCAAGTTATGTGAGGTCAAGAGGTTTTATCGTGAGCAATTGGCTCACCTTCATCATGTAAAATGGCAAGAATTTATTGGCTGACAATACAGTAAAGGAGATAGATCAGAACGGTTCTTAACCTGGCTACTGACATCAGAAATGGCTAGAACTTCAATTTGTGAAGCCAGGGACCATAGTGTCACAATCAATCTGATATTATCTGATATTGGTTAACACTATTGAATCTCCTTGTACCTCCTCCAAGAGAAGATTGATGCTGACATATTGCAATATATTGCCCAACTCACGTTTAAGCATCTTACCATAAATCAGGTAGCATCACAAGAGGCCCTTATTGCTCTTGAGGGAAATGTAGTTGAGCAACTCCCAACGGGCAAGGCATCAGGATCTGATAGCCTGCACTCAGAGTTTTATGTGACAAATAAGACCGCGTTGGACCAACAATTATTAGATATGTACATGGAAGCGTTTGAAAATTGAATTTTATCCCCTTCTGTATGGGAAGTGGTAATTGTAGTACTACATAATCAGTGATGAGACCCTGCTGATGTTTGATACTTTCGTCCTTTGTTCTTATTTAACATGAATGGGAAAATCCTAGTCAATTTGTTGACCAACAGAATACAGTACTTACTGCCTGCCTTGGTACATGGGGACCAATGTGGGTTTATACCAGGCTGCAATACCTTCCTTAATTTACCTCGCCTGTTCCATGTTATGGATCAGGTGTCACAGGCTTCTGTGAACCCAGTCGTTCTTTCTATGTTATCACTCAGAACCATTCTATGGCCTCATTTATGTGTGGTACTTGGGTTTAGTCATAAGATCCTTTCGTGAATTATACTGCTCAGATTCACCTCAGAGAGGAATGTGGGGAAGGAGAAGGTTCAAAGGGTGGCGGTTGGGGGGACGAGAGTCCGGAGAAGAAGTGGTTGGCATCGGCTCCTGTATTGAACCAACATGTCTTTTAAAAGATAATAAAAAAAGGGAATTGTTCAACCTTATTCGATGTCCATCTTCACAATGGCGACAAGAAGGTAAGGAGCGGTGTCAGTCTACGTGCAGCGCGGTTGGTATCGCCTATTCCGGATTTGTGTGCTGTACGCGGTTCATGCTGTTATTCTGGATTCGTGTTGTGCTGTGTGCGGAGATGTCGGAGATTTGATCCTGAGTGCTTCAACAAAGATATTTTCTGCTGTCGGATACAGTTGAAGGAGCATGGAATTCCGGGTAACAGTGTGCCTGAATTCCTATTGAAAACACGTATGAGGTGTATGGCGGTCATCTTTGAGGAATGGGAAGATTAAAATTTTTCTTCATTGGTTACACGCTGATAGGCACACCATTGTGCCTGTCAGATGCAAGTTAACTATGGTGATAGGCACACCATTGTGTCAGTCGTTCTATATAATTACTGGAACAACCGGTGATAGGCACACCTTTCTGCCTATATAATATTTTCAGCATATTACTGGAACAATAGATTGTAAAAATCCCAGTGCACTCATACAGTGATAGGCACACCTTGTGCCTTTACTGGAGCATCGGTGATAGGTACACCTTGGTGCCTGTTGAATTTGCATATTATTTTAAGCATATTTATGAGAACACTATAATATAGTTAATCATGTGAACATTAAGGGACAATTGAAATTTGCACATTTTGTGCTGATTGTTGGAAATTGTTTTTTTTGCGGTGTTCTTACATATTTATACATACTGAACTATTGTATAAAATGTCTAGTATCCAACCTCCACCATTTTTTTAAATGAACCTGGAGATCCTCCTGTTCAGTGGGAAATGTGGTTGGATATATATGAGGCGTACGTAGATGTATTGGAAGATGGTGAATGTTCACCCTAAAGATATTTGTCATTGCTTAAACATCGGTTGGGGCTGTTTGTTTGAGGGAATTTAAAAATTTGCCACAAGTAGAGAGTGTGAATGGAGAAGATGTGCACAAGTGTGTGTTAAAACAGTTGCAGGAAAGGTATGGTAGGAAGATCAGAATGTGAATGGAGAAGATGTATACAAATGTGTGTTAAAGTTACAGGAAAAGTATGTTAGGAAGATCAATGTGGTTATGGAAAGATATACGTTTTATTCCAGGGAACAGAAAGTGGACAAATCGATTGACCTGTATACGGCGGTATTAAGAGGCCTTGCAGTTACTTGTGCTTTTCATCATCTGACATCTGGCCAAGTTTTAAGAGCTCAATTATTAATGGAGACTAAATCTAAAACAAATACATTAAAAGCTATGGTCTTCAGGAGAAATATCCTTGAAAACAGCTATTGAAGTGGCAAGAAGTATTGAGATAACAGAGAGTTGCATACAAATTAAGAGAAATGAAGTCAAGGACAATGGCACCATATGTAATGTGAGTGGTGATAAGGATGATAAGGAAAAGAAAAAAAGGGTTATTACACGGTTTGTTGGTGGGACTAACAAAACTGGGACAAATAACAATGTAAAAGTGTGTTTCAGATGTGGAGCCAGCTCTATTTTTCACATTTTAGTGGATGTCCTGCTGTTAGAAAAATTTGCAGTACTTGCAAAAAAAAGGGACATTTTGCTTGAGTGTGTAAAAGTTTTGGGAGGACAGTGAGTTGCGTTGTGGAGAGCATGGATGATGGAATTGAGGAAGGTATGCAGAATATGGTGTTAAGTATTCAAAGTAGTAATGTTAAGGGAAAAGACCATCAGTTTCCCAAGTGTTGCTTAAGTATTGATGGTGTTCAGGTGGAAGTCATGGTAGACTCGTGTGCATGGTACACTATAATGGGAAAACCATTATTTAATCAGTTATGGCCTGGAAGAGAATTACAAAATACTAGAATAAGCACATGTAGATATTCAGGACATAAAATTGCGATTGTGGGAAAAATGCAAGCAGTAATTGAGTTTGTGGGAAAGAGGTGTTCAGGAGAGATTCTTATAGCTGAAATGATACGACGATTTTGGGTTGGCCGCATATATGTGAATTTGGGTTAAAAGTGGACCTTAGTGCTAACCTGCCAGTGTACACAGTGAGTGAAGAATGGTTGCAAAATGGTTTGTACTCTGACTTAAAGATGATGTTCCCAACAGTTTTTAGCAGTCAATTGTGAAGCATGAGAAATTTCCAACATACTATTGAATTAAAACAGAATGCTGTTCCAACGAGACAAACGTTGAAGAATGTTCCCTTTAATTATAGAGGGAAATTAAAGGAAATGTTACAGGATTTGTGTAACAAGGATATTATTGAACCCATAGAGTGCTCTGATTGGGTTTCTCCAATTGTAATTTCAGTGAAGTCTAATGGGGATCTTAGGCTGTGTGTGGACCTGCGGGCACTCAATGATGCGATTTGGGTAGATGCAATTCCATTGCCAAATTTGCAGGAATTGATGTCCTCAATTGGAGGTGCTACAGTTTTTTCAACAATTGATTTGGCTAGTGCTTACCATCAAATACATTTGAATCCTGAGTCTAAACATTTCACAGCGTTTATTACACCAGAAGGAATGTTCCAGTATAAAAGAATGCCATTTGGTTTAGCTAGTGCATCCTCAGTTTTCCAAAGGGAGTTATCCAAAATACTTTCAGATGTAAAGGGTGCAAAGATGTTCCAAGACGATATATAAGTATATCGGAAGGATAAAATTGAGCATGACAGTAATTTGAAGGCAGTTTTGCAGGCACTAAAAGACTTCGTATTAACTGTTGAAGAGCAAAAATGCTAATTTGGTGAGAGTCAGGTGGAATATTTAGGCCACATTATTTCTAAGGATAGTATTCGGCCTAACATTAGTCATGTGAAGGCTATTTGTGAAGCTCTGTAACCTACAAGTAAGGGACAATTTCTCTAAGTTTTAGGATTAGCTGAATTGTATTCTCGCTTTATGGAAAATTTTGCATCCAAGGTGGAGAATCTTCGTGCTTTGCTCAGGAAAAATACAACATTTTACTGGAAGCAAATACATGCCAAGGAGTTTGCACCTGTAAAAGAAGACATTGTGAATGCATCCAGTCTAAGATCATTTGATGAGACTGCTGAATGTACCATATCAGTGGATACTCATGGATATGGAATTGGAGCAGTATTGTCTCAACAAAAGAAAGGGAACTCATGTGTAGTTTCATATGCATCTCGTACTTTATCACATGCAGAAAGAAACTATTTAGTGATTGACAAAGAGTTGTTGGCTTCTACTTGGGCTGTGCAACGATTTAGAATGTACATATGGGGGCGCAGATTTAAAATATGTATGGATCACAAGCCTCTAGTTAACATATTGAGTTCAGGAAGTGGAAGGAACCTTACCCCAGGGTTGCAAGATTGGCCTTGCAACTACAAATGTATCATTTTGAGATTGTGTATTTGCCAGGGAAGAGCAATTTTGTGGCAGATGGGTTATCTCTGTTACCATTGTCTCCAGGAATTGTTGAGGAGGTTTAAGATGTCGAGTATGAAGTTGCATTCACTTATGAGGATGTGATGCTCCTGCAAAAAGTGGAAATGGATCGTGAGATATCTGAATGTGCGCGGATAAAGGAAATGCAGAAGGATAACATTTTGTTGAAAGTGAGGGATTTTATTTTGAAGGGGTGGCCATCAGAACATAGTTTGCAAGGTGAGTGCAGTATGTATTGTAAGATTAAAGAAGAGCTGTCTGTGTCGAATGACATCATATTGAGAGGTGATAAAATTGCGCCACCCTATGGTATGAGTAATGTTATTGTCAAAGAGGGGCATGAGGGACATGGTTGAATGGCAAGTACTAGGGGGAAGATTAAGGAAATCTTTTGGTGGCCGGGTCTGGATGGCATGGTGGACAGTTGGGTAAGAGAATGTGATGGATGTACGTTGAATGATAAATCGGTGAAACCATTAGTGGTGCCATTGCAAATGGTAGAACTGCCTGATGGTCTGTGGCGTAAAGTTTCGATAGATTTAATGGGCCCGTTTGTTACCTTACCTGCTAAGGAAACATATGCTATTGTCCTAATTGATTATTTTTCTAAATGGCCGGAGGTTTGTATGGTGGGCAATATAACCATTGACACAGTTATTGAGTTCTTAAAAGATGTGTTTGCAAGGGAAGGCATTCCCGAAACTATTGTTTCAGACAATCGGGTGCAACTCGCTTCTGAAAAAATTCAATCCTGCTTGAAGAGCTGTGGTGTAACTCATGTGAGGGTATCATTGTGTCATCCTGAAGGAAATGGTCAGGTAAAAAGATTTAACGAAGTGATCAAGGAAGCTATACAATTAGCTTTGGCAGTTAAATCATCCTGGAAAGAGGCCATTCAAAGTATATTCATATCTTACAGGACTAAACCACATTTAGTCACTGGCAAAACACCTTTTGAACTATTGAGGGGTCGGAAACCATCTTCTTAATTGATTCCTTGGTAGTTAAAGAATAGGAAACGAAGGGATTTGAATGGTAATGATTTTACTATTGTGAGGAAACGAGTGCAAGAGTATCAAGGTAAAGTTCTGAGGAGAGTTAACGGTGGAAAAACTATGCCGAAATTGGTGGCTGGACAGTATGAACGTGTAAAGAATCATGGATTGATACATAAAGGGGATGCTCGGTAGTCGCGTCCTATGAAGGTTGTGAAGTTTTAGGATGGAGCTGTTCAACTTGAAGATGGGAGAATACGTAATTTGCGGCATCTGAGTTTGTTCAAAGCATGTAGTATTTCAGAAAGGAGAGAGTGTGAGGATCGGGATGAAGTGAATGGATACTTATGGGGAGTCAATTCCATATTGCAACTGGATGAATTGCGCTCAAGTGTTTTTGATGAGAGTGAGTATGGGGTCATGAGAATAAAACACTACCTATTTGGAAAAGTTAAAGAGAACAGAAGCTACCTAGACATTTCAATGAGTTTGTGATGGGAAGTAAATAAGTGGTTATGATGGTATTTCTTATGTGTAAATATAATAATAGTAATAAGATAATTATTTTTTTTGTTTGATAAGGGGAAGATGTGTGGCACGTGTATCTACATTCTATCCACCTAAGAGAAGAACGCGGGGAAGGAGAAGGTTTGAAGGGTGGCGGCTGGGCGGACAACGGTCCGGAGGTGAAGTGGTTGACATTGGCTCCTGTATTGAACCAACGTGTCTTTTAAAAGATAATAAAAAAAAGGGAATTGTTCAACCTTATTCAATGTCCATCTTCACAGATGCCCATTATCTCCCCTGCTCTTTGCAATGGCAATGCAGTATTGGGCTTCTGTGCTTCATTGCAGGGGGCCTAAGTGGGGCATTACCACATCTACTAAATATTGTGGCCATGTATGTAAATTATACTAGCGTGTACTTGTGAGACTGTGAGGATCCGCTACCAGAGGTAATGATGTTACTGACAGCTTTTGGATGCACATCTGGGCTGAAAGTAAACTGGAGTAAACTTGCCTCTAACTGTTGTGATCTACTAGGTGACAACATGCGCCGCTTCAGTGATATGGGAGGCTAAGATGTTTTGGCGTCTGGATGTACAGATAGATCACAACGGGGCCTTGTTGTTTAGCGGGAACATAGGCTGGGTCTTGATAGCGACTATGGCTCTCTTATGTTTTGGTGTGATCTCACTCAATCCCCAATGGACCAGGTGGCTATAGCCAAGATGCTGTACCTCCCGTGGATTCTCTATTGTTTTGCTGTCTTGCCATTACTGTTGCCCAAGGGATTTATTGCAGAGCTTGATACTCTCGTCTGACAGCTGATCTGGGGTAGAGACAGAAGAAGAATTGTGCTCTGTAAGCTCCAGCGCCCCCAGGATGAGAGAGGCCTGGTGGCCACATTACAAGGCCTACTATGTGGCAACTTCAGTGGCCTATGCAATGGTTATCCCCAGGGCAGACTTTTTATATGTGGTGTGAACAAACTTGCACCCTCTCTGACCAGATAGTAATGAAAACGTGCCCCACTTTAGTGAACAAATCAATTGAACCACAATGCCAGTACATCTTTTGCATGCTGGTGGATTCACAATATTACCAGTGTAAAACCCTTTCTTTGTTGCATCTGAAATGCTTAGAGGTTGAAAAAGACGGTCTAAATTCTTAGCTTCAGAAAGAATACTACTCGTCATTCCCACTATATGGGTATTCACAGGTCTGGGTGTAGACAAAGATTATGGTTTTAATGTTGGTCCTGACAAAAGTCTACGGCCCACAGTGACCAATAAACAGACTGAAACATGGCGACTGATATAGGGATATAGGGACAAAAATAACCATAAGCATTCAGATAAACTATTTTTACCCTTAATTCACCCAAAATAAAAGGAAATTGGGGTGGTCATTAGGTATTTTTATTTTTAGGAAACCCCACTAGGATAATATTGAAAATGATGCCTTGAACAAGATTGAGCCCATTCTCATTTATAGGGACCAGAATGAGACCCAGTGCTGAAGCATGCTACTAATAATCAGGAAGGGCCTTAAAAAATGAAAAAACAAAAAGACTATTCCACATACAGGGTCCATTTCCCCAACAGTTCCTTTCAGGATACTTGTTGCATAATTTGCAAATTAAGAATATAGTATCCTAGACCCCAACTTAAAAATCTCTCCACCCCTAAATCTCACAATCACTGAATCAAGAAGGCAATGAAGAATGGATCCACAAGATGCAAGACGTGATTCCGCAGACTCCAAAAAGTGCCTGATGAGTTCTTCAAATATAAATGGCATTAACGGCAATAAGCATTCAGGGGTGGCGGACACAGCCTACTATTTGTAACAAGATGGTCACTCTGCCTGAAATCATGGTTTAGGCAAAGGTGCTCAGAAAATGAGCAGCTTTTGGCACTTGCAAGTCCTACAAAAGGGAGTACATATAAGTTATAGTGACCACAGAGCAGCCCCTGTCATCATTTAAAAGTGGACACTATTCAACCCCTGCTTTGACACAAACACTAGTGGACTAACCCTAGGGTTCTGTGAGCGGTCAGTCAACACTAATTTTAGTATCTCTATGCTTCAACTTACTCTGTACTTTGATCCTCATTTAAGAAACCTTTGCACCCAGCAACTGCAGCAGAAGACCAAGCAAGGTTTCTACCAAGTTGCTGGGTTCACACATATGCTGGGTGCAATGGACTGCACCCATCTCTAACTTGTGCCACCTGCTTCAACATAACACCACTAGAGGAACAACAAGCACAGCCATTCAATAAATGTGCAGGCCATTGTGGACCACCTTGGGCTCTCATAAACATCCAAGCTAAATATCCCGGCAGCTTCCATGATGCCTACATATTCCAGCATTCTGAGCAGTTCCAGGATGGGTAATATGGCAATGAACTACTCGTAGGTAAACCACGATACCACTCATTACACAGACAACACACTAACCTTGTAGGACAGACAATACATACACCACACTAAACACACGTGGACAGGGGAACACAAATGTACTGACAACATCACATATGAAACACTACACCGCACTTATTGCACATCACACACACATACACCCATATCTACATAATACAGCCACAACCTGACTGGCACAAAACGTGAAGAACAGGTAGAGTTATGTCCCCTTTCCATACAGAAGGTGGCCCCAAACCACTACAAGTGTCCACCTGTTGACAATTAAATACACAGATAATACCAAACAACGAATAGCTAAACTATTTGAATTGCATTGGCCGTGTCAATGTAAAGAAAGTCACACATAGGCACAGCCCCACATTTGTCATGGTGTTGAAGCCTCTAACAGCACCAATATCAAATGCCATCCAAGTGGTGCTGTTATCAACTACATATCACCTAAACATACCTGACACACCAGCCATGAAAAACCATGGGGGAGATAAATGAAAAGTTGTGCAGCACCTAGTCTAGCACCACTTTACATGCACCCCTTAGTGCCCCCCCAACACCATCATGTGTGCACCATATACAAGAAACGGCCCACCATGTTGCAGAGTAGGTGCAATACTATCAAGATAATGGATGCCATAATAGGACTCTGTAGGAGTATTGAGAACATACCGGACCTCTCATGCACTGTACATAGGGATCCATTCAAAACTATGGTGTGCCCCTTCTAACGACTGTTGTGTGTATGTGTGGAAAGTGTCTGTGATAAATCATGTCTAGGAACCTTGAAGATCCCTCTGCACCAATTGTGCTACTCCTCCAATTGTGTGAATCTCACCCTTGTACCTATGATGGCTGGCACAGGCATAATCTGCCACAAAGAGTCACTAAGGCCCTCATTACAACCCTGGCGGTAAATCCCACTTTCCGTCGTGCAGAAGACCGCTAACATACCGCTGTGGCCATGGAATTCCGCTACAGGTATTACGACCCACAGTTCGGTATCCGCCACAATACAGACACCCACACAAGTCCGCCACACCAAAGGTCAGTGATAAACTGGCGATACCAAAACCAACACCGTCACGCCAACAGGAATACGCCCACACTATCATGACCCACGAATCAACGTGGCAGTCTTTCAACCACAGAAACCACACCACCGCGCTCAAAATACACACACATTTACAAAACACAACCACATTGGACAAATCGAAATACACACACCTGATACACATACACACACACGACACCCACAATCCAATATAAAGCACACACCCATATCACCCACAAACCCTTACAACCAGAAATTTGAAAGAAGGCCAGAGAGAGAGACTACCCCAAAACAACACCAGCATCCACAGACACACAACACTATCACTTACACAACATCCACGCACCTCAAACAACACACACCAACACATCCACTCACACATCACAACAGACACCACCTCACACATCACCCACACCAAATCATGGCACCTCAACGACACCCCAGGTTCTCTGAGGAGGAGCTCAGGGTCATGGTGGAGGAAATCGTCCGGGTAGAGCCACAGCTATTCGGATCACAGGTGCAGCAGACGTCCATTGCAAGGAAGATGGAGCTATGGCGCAGATTTGTCAACAGGGTTAACGCAGTGGGACAGCATCCAAGAACATGGGATGACATCAGGAAGAGGTGGAACGACCTACGGGGAAAGGTACGTTCTGTGGTATCCAGACACCAGATTGTTGTACAGAGGACTGGAGGTGGACCTCCACCTCCTCCCCCACAACTAACCACATGGGAGGAGCAAGTCTTGGCGATCATGCATCCTGAGGGCCTCGCAGGAGTAGCAGGAGGACTGGACTCTGGTAAGACATATCTTTACTACTTTATCCCCCACGCCCCACCTGCATGCCATCACATACCGCCACCCTTGCCCTCACACCCATCACCCCAACAACCCACAGATACCCCACTAACACAACCCACACATCCCAAAACCAAGCCCAGCATGTAACACCATTGCATGGACACCCATCACCAAAGCATGTCCAGTACAGAGACTCACTCATGCCCCAAAATCACCCATCACACAAGGACCAAGCCAATAATGCAAGCACAGGAGTAGAGGGTCACACACCCATTGCACAAGATGGCACACACAGATACAATAACTATGGATTTACACCCCAACGAGGACCCATACCAAACGTCACCGGACAGGAGGTGCCAGACATATCCATTCCCCCCACAGAACAGACCCACAGTGATGACAGCAGCTCTGCACGCCTGGATCAAGATGACCAGCCCGGCCCATCAGTGACCTCGGGACAGTCGGTTCCCCTGACACTGTCACAAACCACCACTGAACCTCCCCCCTCAGGAAACACAAGCACAGCACCCACCCAGCGGGCCCATCCCTCTGTCCCCAGGAGACGTCAATCAGCAATGTGTCCACCACTACAGGGGACCCAGGCAACCCCACTAACACAGGACGATCAGGGACCTGGGGGCAGTGGCAGTGGGCACACGGTTCAGGGGACAGAGGCACAGGAGAACAGGGGAGCTGGGAGGACTGCTGTGCGACAGGGGGAGGACAGGCCCAGGAAACCCACTCTCCACGAGGTACTCTCCAACATCATGGGAGCTTACCACCATTCCCAGGAGACCATGGGCACGGTACTGGCCAAGTTTCAGGAGACCCAGCGGCTGCAGGAGGAACACTACCTGGGGATCAGGGAGCAATTGAAGTCCATCAACACCACCCTGGTCACCATTGCAGGGGTGCTGGCAGACCTTGTCAACACCAGGAGGGACACAGTGGCACACCAACGGGCCCCTGACACTAGCCTGGATGATGAACAGCCCTCAACCTCCGCCGGCGCTAGTGCACAGGAGGCACTGCCACAGGAACACAAGGCCACCAGCACCCCACCCCCTGCGAACTGCCCCGAAACGGTCCCTGAGATCCAGGAACAAGACAGAGAATATTGCCAAGACCCCCGCCAGGAAATAAGACCCCCCTGAATGTCACCCTTCTGTCCCACTTTGACACCCTGTCCACCTTAAACTGCCATTGCTCCACTTCCTATGCCCCATTGGACAATGCACCTGTGAAACAAATAGACTGGACTCTGCCATGGACATTCCTCCACCATCACCCCAGCCCATTTTACAACCCCCTCCACTTATTTGCACAGAAATAAACACACTTCAATCACAAAACAATCTGGAGTCAGTCTGTGCTTTCACAAATGTGTAATTGCAATATCTATGGAATATAGCAATGTCAATATACTTGTTCACATACCAATGTAACGCAGCTGTAGGCCAGGAGTAAACATAGCAGGACCCAGATCTGTGAAATGGAAAGTCAAAGTGACAAGTCAGTGTCCATACACTGAGTGAAAATGACAGACTTATGCTAGCTCCAACAATAGTATGAGATGTGGAAGCAGTGACATCTTCTTACCTGTGTCCCACAGGAAGTATTACAAGATGATGTTGTTTCGGTTGTCGATATCCTCTTCTTCTGCCTCCTCTTCTTCACTGTCCACAGGCTCCACAGCAGCCACAAGACCACCATCTGGCCCATCCTCCTGCAGAAAAGGCACCTGGCATCGCAAAGCCAGGTTGTGCAGCATACAGCAGGCCACGATGATCTGGCACACCTTCTTCGGTGAGTAGTATAGGGAACCACCTGTCAGATGGAGGCACCGGAATCTGGCCTTCAGGAGGCCGAAGGTGCATTCTATTATCCTCCTTGTTCGCCCATGTGCCTCATTGTAACGTTCCTCTGCCCTTGTCCTGGCATTCCTCACTGGGGTCAGTAGCCATGAGAGGTTGTGGTAACTAGAGTCACCTGCAAATGTCAAGGGACAACTGTTAGACACACACTAACCCTTAGGGACAACCCCATACCCAGACACCTATGTCAACTGTATTGGGACCTTGGCCTCACCTATTAGCCACACATGGTGCCTCAGGAGTTGGCCCATCACATAAGGGATGCTGCTATTCCTCAAAATGTAAGCATCATGCACAGAGCCAGGATACTTGGCATCCACATGGGAGATGTACTGGTCTGCCATACACACCATCTGCACATTCATTGAATGGTATCTTTTCCGGTTTCTGTACACCTGTTCATTCCTGCGGGGGGGCAAATGCCACATGTGTACCATCAATAGCACCAATGATTTTGGGGATATGTCCCAGGGCATAGAAGTCACCTTTCACTGTGGGCAAATCCTCCACCTGGGGGAAAACGATCTATCTGCGCATGTGTTTCAGCAGGGCAGATAACAACCTGGACAACATGTTAGAGAACATTGGCTGGGGCATCCCTGATGCCATGGCCACTGTTGTTTGAAAAGACCCACTAGCCAGGAAATGGAGTACAGGCAGGACCAGCACTAGAGGGGGTATACCTGTGGGATGGCGGATAGCTGACACTAGCTCTGCCTCCAACTGGGCACACAGTTCCTGGATTGTTGAACGATCAAGCCTGTATGTGATTATGATGTGTCTCTCTTCCATTGTCAACAGGTCCACCAGGGGTCTGTCCACCGGAGGATGCCCCCATCTCATCACCTGCCCCAGCAGACGTGCCCTATCGAGGAGAACAGCGAGCAGAGAGTCATCCAACGCTGAGGTATCACAATGTGTTTTATTGCAGAAATGTTAGTAATCCGCAATGTGCTGGTATCTGTCTGTATTCCTGGCCTAGATAGGTGTGACACAGTTTTCATCCATCCCATGTGGCCCCCTGAAATGGCAGCTGCCTGACCTGTAAGGTGGGACAAGGGGATATGAGGTAACTATGCTGGCGTTGTACACCATTGCGGTGGGCGGTTGAAGACAGCGGCACAATTCAGCATTGGTTAACATTGGGCCCTATGGGTCCCAGGAGCCAATGGCGATGTATGCCGGCAGTGACGGTACGCACCGCCGAGGACGTGACCTACATTTTCTGTCTGTCCACTCACTTGATACCTGACCTTCAAGAGGAGAGGACCTACACTGCAAGTGCTGTTGTGACCTGTGTCTGGAAGCGACAATTGCTACAGTGTCTGGGGAAAGGGTCCCTGCCTTCACTTCGGAGGAGTTGGAGAAACTGGTGGATGGGGTCCTCCCCTAGTACACGCAACTGTACGGTCCTCCAGACAAACAGGTGAGTACACTGTGAGCATAACGCATGGGCAATGCCTGCTTTGAGTGGTGTGGATGGAAGATACATGGGGGGGCTGAGGCCTGCATGAGCGGATGGTGAGTGTATGTGCATGAGGGCATGGGTAGGAAATGGTGGGCAATGAGTATAACGGGCCGGACGGGTGAGTAATTTCCTTTCCCCCTGTACCATTCCTCTAGGTCAGCGCCCACCAGAAGAAGGGTATTTGGCGTGCCATCTCCAAGGGCGTCCGGACCCTGGGGGTCTACCACAGACGGAGCACCCACTGCCGTAAAAGATGGGAGGACCTGAATCGCTGGAGCAAGAAGACGGCAGAGGCCCAGCTGGGGATGGCCTCCCAATGTGGAAGGGGTGCCTGTCGCACCATGACCCTCCTGATGTCCCGGATCCTGGCGGTGGCCTATCTGAAGTTGGATGGGCGCTTGAGGGCATCACAGCAGCCACAAGGGGGTGAGTACACTCTCATTCAGCTGACTCAGCGTGCATTACGTGGTGTCTGGGTGGGGGAGGTGGGCAGTGGGTTCCCCTAGGCCAGGTTAAACTCGGTAGGCAAGGTCCCTTGGGAGGCAGGCTATGTGGCACCCCAACCCCACTAGTGGTAAGAGCCATCTACACCTAGTCAGGCTCCTGTGACTTCCAGGTGTGCAGCAATTGGGCTTAGGCCTCGTACCCCATGGTCAGGTGAATTTTGTAGGAACTGTTAGTGCATAGCATAGTGCTGAGGGCTGCTCCCTGTGTGTTGTGTCCGCCAACGGTAGTGGTGTTGCATGCACTGAACATGGTTTTCTTCTGTCTCCCCCTCCTTTTTTGTGGACTTCCTGTTCTTGTGTACAATAGCATCATCAGGCGGAGGAGCAGTAGCACTGGAGCAGGAGGAAGCTGCAACCCACTTGGCCCTGGAGGGTGAAGCAATGGAGTCTGAAGCCACCAGTGGGATGGAGGGCGAGGGGAGCTCCACGGCGGGGACAGGAGCATACACCAGTGACAGCGACTCTTCTCTGATGGGAGCTCCCTTGCGTTGGCGGACACCCTCTGCGCTCACCGCAACAACAGGTACAGCCGCCATCCCCCCTACCAGCACCGCCCTCCGAGCAGCCCCTCAGCATGTGTCCCATGCCTACTCACCCAGGAGGGTGGGCATCTCCTTCACCCCAGGCACCTCAGGCCCTGCCCCAGTCAGCCCTGCTGCCCTGAGTGAGGAGGTTATTGACCTCCTGAGATCCCTCACTGTTGGGCAATCTACCATTTTGAATGCCATCCAGGGTGTTGAGAGGCATTTGCAACAAACAAATGCATACCTGGAGGGCATTCATTCTGGGCAGGCGGCCCAACAGAGAGCATTTCAGGCTCTGGCCTCAGCACTGATGGCAGCCATTGTCCCTGTGTCCAGCCTCCCCCTCCAACTTCCTCCATCCAGACCCAATCCCCTGTACCTCAGCCTATCCCAAGCACACCATCAGACTAGCATGCACACTCATCAACACACAAGAGTGGACATGGCAAACATAAGCACCACATATCCCACAGGCACTCACACAAGCACCATCCCCATGCAGACACAGCAACATCCACTGCCTCCACTGTGTCCCCCTCCTCTACGTCCTCCTCCTCCCTCCCTGTCTCATCTCCACTCACACCTGCATGCACTACATCATCAGCCACTACCTCCATCACCAGCACGCCCATCACCACACACCGCTCACGTGCAATCACCACCCCCACTACTATGCACACGTCCCCAGTGTGCCACGTAGTGAGGCCAAGGACATTCCACCACCTGCCAAGGTGAAAAAGGTGCCCACATCCCGGAGGGAGAAGCCGCACCTACCAGCCACCAAGGGCTCAGCAAAAACAAAAGGGGATAGTGGCAAGACAAATGCGGTACCATCAAAGGTGGGGAAGGGACAAAAGCACAAGAGCAGGTCAGGAGAGGGCACTGACTGAGGGACCAGGGTCACACCTTCTGTCCACGACCACACCAACCTGTACGGCGGCGAACACCGCAAGCTGCCTCGTCACCTGCACAGCCACCGGCACGTCTACAGCCTCAGTGACAGTTCCCAGCCTCTTCCCCAGTGGGCAGCCATCCAAGGCTGCAGGAGACATCCTGCTGTGTCCCTCAGCAGGTGCTGACCCATTCACCACCGCCAGCACCGCTGCCACAGACACCGCCACAAGCACCGCCAACAGCCCCGCGACATTCTCAGACAGTGGCACCACTGCTGACATGGCTACTATCCCCAGTGGTCAGTCGTCTGAGGCTGGAGGAGACTTCCTGGACCCTGGCCAGCTTCCATTAGGCATGCCTTCCATCACTGTTTGCACCTGCAGGTGGAATGCGAAGCCGCAGCAGTGTGGGGTATGTAGCTGCCTCCATGGCTTCTCATGCTACCTGTACCTCGGCAATCTCGTGGCACACACACCCAGGTGAGGGAATTGTACTGGCCACACTGCACGTGGAGCACTCTGGGCATCATGCCCCCTCCAGAACCAGTGGAGATTGACATCCACTACCTCAGTCCATGGCAGGATGAAGCACTCTGGGCACCATGCCCCCTCCAGAACCATGGGAGATTGACATCCAATACCTCAGTCCTTGGCAGAATGAAGCACTCTGGGCACCAGGCCCCCTCCAGAACCAGTGGAGATTGACATCCACTACCCCAGTCCTTGGCATGATGAAGCACTCTGGGCACCAGGTCCCCTCCTGAGCCAGTGGACATTGACATCCACTTGAGAGACTGTGGCTTTTCACTCCCCAGTATAAAGCAGTGGGCAAACCACCCACTGGAGAGACTTGAGAGACTGTGGCTTTGCACTCCCCAGGATAAAGCAGTGGGCAAACCACCCATTGGAGAGGCCCAGTGGTCCACAGACAATGATTGGTACACTATCCGGACTTGTGTAGTTGGTGTACATATTTGTATATACAGAATTTTGATTTTTGACTATCAGATTTTTCATGATTACACTTGTTACAATCATTTCCTTTTGTCCTTGCGTTCTTCCAGGGGGTGAGGGGGTGTATATGTAATGTTGCTGTATGTATTTGTGTGTATGGTGTTGTGGGTGAGGGTGGGGGTGGGGGTATTGCGTGTTGCGTGTGTGTGCCACTCTCCTTTCCCTCCCCCCCTCCTCTGTGTTGTAGGTGCAGTACTCACCGTGGTCGTCGACGGCGTCTGTCCTGCTCCTGATAGAGCAGGAGGAAGAGCAGCATAGGCAGGACCTGTAGTTCTGGCTCCATGGCGTCATGGTTCCTCGTTGGGTGTCGAGCGTTGAGTGGTTTCCCTTCTGTGTACTGTTTCCACCATGCTTTTGATAGCGTTGGTTCCAACCCAGAAAACGTGGTGGATAGGCCTCTTGTAATACAGTGGGCGGTACTTTGTCCTCCGCCTGTCTGTTGGCGGTTACCGCCGCAGTGTTTGTTTCTACCGCCGTGGCAGTCTGAGTGTTAAAGTGGCCGTCAATGTTGGCAGTTTCTGCCATGGTCGTGATTCCATTTTTATGTCCACCGGCCTGTTGGTGGTATTACCGACGCTTTAACACCGACCGCCAGGTTTGGAATGAGGGCCTAAGTGTTGCACTGCATGCGTAGTGCCATATGGTAACATGGAGGCCTGAGTTTGGCTTTGTAGAGCTACCATGCTGTCAATACAAATGACACGACTGTGGTGCAAGGAGGTGGTACTTTCCACTTACAATAGGACACAGCATCAAATATAGACAACACAACATATATTTGGCATGTTTGAAGTGTCAGTTCAGATTTATTTTGACCATCACCATGTCCCTGAGCCACAACCTATTTTAGTAATGCCCATCATCACAGACCAATGCAACCATTCCACAAAATAGGAACACACACAATATTAGAAGCAAGTCTGAGTCACCACTCCACCTAAAACTAACATCTGCCATAGCACATACAAAACCACAAATATGCATGATTGACATGTGTTCTCTCATTCCTTTGCAGCTGACCAAGGTTACAGCATCCAGCCATGGGTGAAGACTACTTTTGACACCCCGACAAAGGTGGAAGAGCGGCATACAATGAAGGGCACAGAAGGAAATGAAATGTGGTGTAGAGGACATTTGGGCTCCTGAAATCAAGGTTCAAGTGTCTGGCCCTGACAGGAGGAAGCCTGTTTTATGCATCACCCCTGGTATGCAAGATGATCCTTGTATGTGCTATCTTGCATAAAATATATACGGACTAATGTCCCTTGGGATGAACTGATCGATGCCCCCAATGAGGAGGAGGACGACAATGGTGCAGCACAGGTAGAGGGGGAACTACAAAACACTGCTGCTGGAGTTTGCTGGCAAATTGTAGAGAACTTCTACGTTTAGACACTGTACAACTAATACCACTTTGTAAATATCACCAATAAATCACTTTGCACCAGAATGTCCATTGTGTATTCATTCTCCACATCATATACTATTAGAATGTTGCTCATACCACAGAGGGCAGGAAGGAAACACAACAGTTACAAAGATGGATGGAACATAGGTTGTGATGTAAGAGGGTCTAGCACTGCCATACCAAACATCAGTGTCACATAACTCACGGCCATGTGGCTCTCAAAAGGCTAGATGCATGCACTAGAAAAAATATGTGGCGTCAAGTAGACATAATGCAAATTCCTACTCATTTCCCCACATGATGCCCACACCAGGCAAGATGAATGCAAGTGGGGGCATACATACAGTAGGGGCTGTTTACAAATGGTGCATTTGAAAATAAGGAACTAAACTGTGTCACATCTCAGGCGGGTAGCTCTAACGTCAGAACTGAGCACGTATGACAAGGGGGAACACCATTGGTATCAATGGACCCTCATTGACTGTTCAGGGCTGGGACAACAAATTTGAACCTAACCCTGCACTGTATATCAATGACATTACGTACCGGCACCGCTATTGCCCCCAACCCTGCCACATGGTGTGCTGTACCTCAAATATAGCACACATATTGGCTGTGGAGTGTGCTAAGGGTTGCTAGACAAGTGATGCAGCAATGGGTGCGGATCTACTCTTCATACATATGCCCCAGAGCCAGGAATTAACAATAAAATGGGAGAATACACCACCAAATTAATGCCTGGGTGGAATGTAGGCAGAATCTGTTGAACTCCCTATGAACATTCTTACATACTTGTCACGCAAATCTGCTGTCTTGACAGATGCCTGCAGCTTATCCAGATATACATGCGAAGATTGATGTACAGGTGTATCGCCTAGGTAGGAAAGGATTTGCAATTACCTACAATGGTAGATATGTGTCACCAAGGTTACCCAGTATAGTCTGTATGATATCATTACATACCACATATGAAAACACACCTCTCATTGACACTCACATGCCTGACCAAGAGAAAGGTACGTACTGTGACAAATCCCTAAAATGTCTAGGTCTATAACATGCCAATCAGGTTTGGGATATGAATGTATGTCTGGCAAAGTCCAAACATGTCACAGGCCCATTCTAAATTGCATGGGTGAAGAAGGAGATAGATATGGTGCATGTGGCAAATCAAAAATCCAGAGCTGAGCTGATTTCACACTCTACCAAGATATACCCATGGTGACAGTTACATAGGCTGTGGAATGCAGATGTGAGTGCATTCTCATGTAAACCTAAGGATGTGGAAGGACAGCTGAGAGACTCCCACAGACACTTGGCGATACAACATGGGTCACTTGGAGACTACCCAAGTGCTGTGGCTGGTGTACTGTCATGTGTGCCTGGAAGTCA
Organism: Pleurodeles waltl; assembly: GCF_031143425.1. Classification (NCBI taxonomy): domain Eukaryota; kingdom Metazoa; phylum Chordata; class Amphibia; order Caudata; family Salamandridae; genus Pleurodeles; species Pleurodeles waltl. Next base: position 1,387,978,182 of record NC_090445.1, read on the forward strand.
TGTACCCTCGCAAAGCCTGGAAATGGGAGGGAAACTATCAAGTAGCCAGTAATAGAAGATGTGTACCTCTTCAAATTACATAAGTCACACATAGCATCCTGTCATTGTATGACTGGATAATGTTGCACTAGAAGATGTGTACAAAGTGTAAGTAGCCTAAAGAATGGCAGCAATGTAGGACCAAATCTATTCCAAACAAGATATGCCATTAATGTTGGAGAAGGTATTCACTTGGACCAATACTGACAAGGTCACCATGTGATCACCCGGCATATGCTCACAGACGATGACTAGGTCAGTAAATAACCAAATCATGTTTGCTACAACAACAACGTTGTAGTTGCCCATCGCATAATATTCTGAAGTAAAGCAGTGACAGATGACATCATCTGTCCCCGGCTCATAAAAAATGAACAAGTTACACTAGAGGTACATGACTGGACAATGTTGCACTAGAAGATGTGTACAAAGTGTAAGTAGCCTAGAGAAAGGCAGCAATGTAGGACCAGATCAATTCCAAACAAGATATGCCATTAATGTTGGAAAAGGTATACACTTGAACCAATACTGACAAGGTCACCATGTGATCACCCGGCATCTGGTCGCAGAGGATGACTTGGTCCGTAAATAACCAAATCATGTTTGCTACAACAACAACGTTGTAGTTGTCCATCGCATACTATTCTGAAAGACGGCAGTGACAGATGACATCATCTGTCCCCTGGCTCATAAAAAATGAACAAGTTACACTAGAGGTACAAGCCCTAATCACGCTGCATATGGAAATTACTAAGAATGTATAACCACTTCTGTCAGACCATGCCAAATGATGAGACATGTCCTACATGTACAAGTAGCCAGTTTCCTGTACATGATAGGGCATGCCTGACATCAATCACCCCAAAGGAAATTGTAAATCCCAGGCCATGTGATCACATGTGTGCAGGTAGAGCCTGCAGGGACTGCCCATTGCTCTGCTAAAGAGCTATCATGATGAGGCTAGATCCCCACCCAATACCCCCTAACTCCCTTGCTGAGGCTACATTGACTCTTGACACAGTCAGGGGCCTGATGCATGTGCACAGTGGACTTAGCTGAGTGGAGCACCCTCAACCTGTATCAAAACATGCAACCATGGGTCTGTGTGGGCACAAAAAGTCCTACACTAGCAATGATGACTAGGCTGCCATCATTGCCTAACTGCAACACTGGTACACTGTAGTATGCCATTGTAAGTGACACTCATAACAAACATGTTGTAGTTGATTGTAAGTACCTAGTTTGTGCCACGCACACATATGTCTGATTTCTCAGCACACATGTACCACTTATATGATACAGCCTAGTATTGTGTATTGGAGTCTACACAAAAGTCAACTTTCCACTAATGAAAATGCATTTGTATCGCATGATTATTGATAGACTTAAGTGAGCCTCAGATGTGTTCCCCAATATGGAAACATAGGTGGCAATGATATGACTACACAGCCATTTAACAATGTCCAACATATGTCCATGCAGGAAGATAGATATGTGAGGTTTCGTATCCCATGAACACACCACTGAGGCATTCTCTACAGACATGACACTGTTCGTCTTCCCACACACACGTCACATACCAACCTTCATTTTCAAATGTGAGTACACCATCTCCTGCATCATAGGTGCATGGGGAACCATATGTTACTCATGTAGTATAGCATCATGAACCCTGTTCCCAAAAACACACCATAGTGTGGACACACATGCACACTCATTGCCGGGGTGTTAGAAATTGGGTCTTTGGTTGGCAGTCAGGTTACCCCCTGTCCAAGCAAGGACCCTCACTCTAGTCAGGGTAAAGGAGAATCACCCTTAGCTACCCAGCTCACCCCCGTGGTAGCTTGGCACGAGCAGGCAGGCTTAACTTCAGAGTCTAGGTGTAAAGTATTTGTACCAACACACACAGTAACTCAGTGAAAACGCTACAAAATGGCACAACACAGGTTTAGAAAAATAGGTAATATTTTTCTAAACAAAACAAGACTAAAACGAAAAAAATCCACCATACACAAGTCAAGCTATGAATTAAAAAGCAAAAAGAGTCTTAAATCCTTTAGAAAACAGTGAGAACACTGTTAGCGTGAAAAAGTACCTGGGTTGCATCAAAATAACACCGCATGGGCGAGTGTGCGCCGGTATAGGCCAGCGATGCGTCCATTTCTCACTCGCAAGCGCAACTGTGCGTCTTTCCTCCTCAGGTCGGGTCAGCGTGCGTCGTTTTTCCTCTGCAGGAGAGTAATACGTTGATCCATACAGGCACCTCGGTTACGGGCAGGCTTTGCGTTGTTTTTCTGCGCCTAGCGATGTTGCCAGCTTTACCTTTCAAGGGCCCAGGAACTGGTTAGGGCACCACCTGGCAGGGCAGGAGTCTCAGCAGAGAGTCCAGGTCCTGGCAGGGGAAGCATTTGATGCCCCTGAGACTTCAACAACAGGAGGCAAGCTCAGGTCAAGTCCTTGGAGATTTCTTCACAAGCAGGAATGTCCCCTTTCACAGGCAGAAGCAGCAACTGCGGGATAGCTCGACAAAGCACAGTCACAGGCAGGGCAGCACTCCTCCTAAGCTCTTCAGCTCTTCTCCTTGGCAGAGGTTCATCTTGATTTCCAGAAGTGATCTAACTTTACAGGGGTTTGGGTGCTCTTCTTATACCCATTTTGGCCTTTGAAGTAGGCCTACTTCAAAGGAATGTCTCTCGTTTATGAGAGTCTGCCTTGCCCAGCCAGACCCCAGACACACACCAGGTGGTTGGAGACTGCATTGTGTGAAGGCAGGCACAGCCCTTTTAGGTGTGAGTGACCACTCCTCCCCTCCCTCCTAGCACAGATGGCTCATCAGGATATGCAGGCTACACCCCAGCTCCCTTTTTGTCACTGTCTAGAGAGAGGTACAAACAGCCCAACTGTCAAACTAACCCAGACAGGGAATCCGCAAACAGGCAGAGTCACAGAATGGTTTGAGCAAGAAAATGCCTACTTTCTAAAAGTGGCATTTTGAAACACACAATCTCAAAACCACGTTTACTAAAATATGTATTTTTAAATTGTGTGTTCAGAGATACCAAACTCCACATGTCCATCTGCTCCCAAAGGGAATCTACACTTTAATCACGTTTAAAGGTAGCCCCCATGTTAACCTATGAGAGAGGTAGGCCTTGCACAGTGAAACCCGAATTTGGCAGTATTTCACTGTCAGGACATATGAAACAAATTAGTATATGTCCTACCTTAAACATACACTGCACCCTGCCCATAGGGCTACCTAGGGCCTTCCTTAGGGTTGTCTTACATGTAAGAAAAGGGAAGGTTTAGGCCTGGCAAGTGGGTACACTTGCCAAGTCGAATTGGTAGTTTAAAACTGCACACAGACAATCCAGTGGGAGGTCTGAGCCATGTTTACAGGGCTACTAATGAGCGTGGCAATACCAGTGCTGCAGGCCCACTAGTAGTATTTGATTTACAGGCCCTGGGCACCTCTAGTGCACTGTACTAGGGACTCACCAGTAATTCAGATATGCCAATCATGGAAATCCAATTACACATACATTTTACATAGGAGCACTTGCACTTTAGCACTGGATAGCAGTGGTAAAGTGCCCAGAGTAACAAAAACAGCAAAAACAGAGTCCAGCACACATTAACAACCTGGGAAACAGAGGCAGAAAAGTTAGGGGAGACCACGCCAAGGATGCCAAGTCTAACACGGGGTTATGTGAAATCAACCCAGCTGTAGTCCACTGCATCATCTGTGTACGATTTGTCAAGGGTATCACATGCATGACCATGTATTGGACATAGCCCATCATATCTACTTTGTTGTTAAACGTACATTTGGAAATCAGACCTGACAATGTGGTAGATCAACCAAATATGTGTTACATCACATATGTACACTCCTAGTACACATGTGGTAACATGTATGTGGACAAAGTCTACGAACACATGCACATATGCAAACAGTATCAGACATTGCATGCATCACACACACATACAAACATTATGGTAACATATGCTGATGTTTTTGTTAAAATAAGAATACACATGCACACACAGGTAGCTATACCATACTCAATACATACATGCATATCCCCTGTGACATGGTATGTGAATCTGTGTGCACTGTTAGTCTTTCCAACAAAATCAACGCATTCCCGTTATGCATCAAAAATTCTGACACAAATGCCACTATTCCATACTCTGTTATTCCAAAACATGAAGCCTGGCCCCTGTGCATCAATCGCAAGTCCACAGGCCTTGTCAACCTTCATGGGATGGAATACCACTCATGACCGTCATGCGTCAAATTTTCTGAAGCAAACACCAATACTCTGTACTTAACTAATCAAAACAATAATGCCTTGCCCCAGCGCCATATTGGGAAAAAACTGATGCATTACCATCATGTGTCAAAAAAAACCCAACACATATCAGAAAATGTGACGCACATGCCCAGCAAGTGATGAAAAAGGACTTCCTGGCTACATACATAGTACAGTGACTTCACTTTCACTTCACAGTCTTTTTGTCTGTGACTGTGAGCGGGTGTGTGGAGCTGGTGCTGGTCAATAAGTGGTGGTTTTGGAGAGTTTTGTGCTGTGTCCTGTTGTTGTGTGCTCTTTGTCTTTTTCCTCAGTCTTGTGTAGTGTTTTTGTCCTGTTATTGAAATTGTATTGTGGGGTGTTTGTCTTGGGGTAGCATAGTGTTTTGGGGTGTATGGGGTTAGGTGGGGTTGTTTATAATTATTTTTGGGCTCTTTCCTTTGCAGTTGCTCATACTGCACAATGTCTGGGAAAGGGAGAGCAACTAAGATGAGTGGAGATAAACTGGGAGGGTTCACCTGGCTGGTGCAACATTACCTCCCCATGATGCTAACTTTGGGTGGACGAGTAATATAGGGCTACCCGACAGAGGCACTGAAGCTACAGTGGGGGTAAAACACTGTTGGGCAGACATTAAGCACAGGATCAGGATCTACTGGATCACCTAGGGATTCAGATTGGTGGACAAGTTGGTAAGTACCCCATTTGCATAGCAACATCCTCATTTGCATGTGCATGACAGGCGGCTAAGGTTGACTGCAGCATGTTTTTTCAAGGGTCAGGGCAGGTTGTTTTGTGCCTGATTTAAGAGCAGCTTGCTCCACCTTAATGCTGCCTTAGCATCAAAATATATTTTGCAATTGCAGCGCTAAGTTGGCGCAAGGGGCATTTTCCCTGTACCTTATTAACTAAGTGGTGCGATGTATGCATAGCGCCACTTTGCTAACCCTTGCGCAACATTATGCCTGCACCAGGCAATGTATACAAGAGGTGCATTTCCCCGTTAGGGGGGCCGAAAAATGGCTCATGGAAATCTTAAAGATTTTCTTCCGCCATTTTTCCCGCAATTTAATGCCTGTTCAAAGCAGGGATTAAAAGAGGGCATACCACTATAAATGATGGACCCCTATGTACTATGCAGGTGTTTCGTCAAAATCTTGGTGCTATTCCTGCACAGTACATCAATAGCATCTAAATACAACAACACTATTTCCCCCTATCCTGCGTCATGGTGTGCCGTATTTTAAACAGGGTGACACATGATGGGGGTAGAGGTGCGCTAAGGGGTGCAAGGAAAGTTGCACTGCACTCGGTGCTGCATCACTTTTCTTAAATCTGCCCCTTTGTGTCTTTAGTCAACAGCATTTAAGGGAGCTTAGATATGCACCGGGTCCAGACTACTTGCACATTCCTCTTTGTGTACATTGTGTATCACATACAACCCATAAAGTGTCAAATATCAGACCCACAGGCTGTTTTTGTATTACAGGCCTGCCCCGTATGACAGACAGTATGAGGCAGGCCTGCATCTGCACCAGCACTGACACATTACTCAGCAGCCTGCGCCAACCCAGGCATACTTGGACCACAGTGCAAGTGTGTCTGTGTTTAGGGGAATGTCTATGAGCAGGTGGCATCCCTTCCTGGACATACATAGTCTACTATGGCGACAATGGCTGCCTACATAGTTGTGGCAAGAAATCCATAATGTTAGTCTGTAAATGTGCAGGAAGTGACAACTACATGCGCATTAGGAAACTGCCATGGCATTTTAGATCTACTGTGTGTGCCTTCAAATGGCGCACACATATAAGAAGCAAGAAACAAATATGTATTAATGCATTCCTCAACACTTTGCTATGCTCACACCACCCCTGGGCAGTTGTTAGTCTTTTGGCGCTGATATTGAGTAAGGTGTCTTCAACATCTGGGTCAGGGTCAAAGGCAATGGGTGAAACAGTGGGAAGGCCACTGCAACAACCATTGCATGCCCATCTGATGCAAAATACTGTCATCCTTCCCATATGTACATGGAGGTGTAACGCAACAAAAAGCTGCATAACAAATTCATGTACATTACCTGACGAAACTGACACACACGCCGCTACCCTACGTTTTGAACTTACCATGGTTCACTTGGATTCTTCGTGAACATCAGATGTCAATACTCTCGTTTTTTTCTTGACACCGTCTTCTTGGGACTCCGGAAGCCTGTATCTGTTCTACTGTTTTCTAGGACGTACTCACAGCTTTTGGGCTCTCCTTCACTACATTTCTTCAGCTCGAATACTTACATCGTCTCATCTGGTTGACTCCTGGACTCTCAGGGACAATATTGCCTTGAAAAAGTCACTGTGTGACGAAACACATGTTGGCTGTGCTTACTTGCTGTACATATTGGTACACAACTTTTGATCCAAAAAAAACATCTCTCTGGAACACTAAGAAGATGACTATACCACTCATTATCATATGTGTATCACCTAATTCTACCTTCTTGGACCTTACCAACTCTACATGCGCCTGTGTGCTGTGGTCATATATATGTATATGCTGCAGTGAAAGGCGGAACAGGAATGTCAGGGTAAGTGACACTTTGGTGGTACCAGGGCCTCCATTACCTGGACCTTTGTCTTACAGACAGATTTATAATGTTTGGCAGTTGTTCTGACTTACCACTCAGTTGACTTGCTTACTGAACTTAAAAGTTGAATGCGTAACTGTTGTCCATGCACAGAAATGTTCAAAATTTACTAAGCTATGTTTTCCTGTTTGTATTGCAGATGGGCCTCCACCCTACACCATTGGAGAAGTGATCTAATTTGAAGACCCCATTGCAGCCACTAACTGTCACCTTGTGCGTCACATGTGTCATGGGGGTATGATGTGTGCAATGCAATGATGAAATGTAATGTGTGACCAACGAGATGATGTAATCTTAGTTAGGATATGGACATCATGTCTAATGCTATGTTGAGGAAGGAGAATGAGTTGATTGTTGCTCAAGTGCCAACGTGTGCTGCTATGGAATTGTGGGTTTTAGGAAAAGGAAAGCATTCCCACATACACCGTGATGTCTGTCAAGGTATATGTCAGAGGTGCTGTTTATCTGAATAGCATGCCTTTGCCAACATATTTTTCACAGCACTGTATACAGCACTGTGTGCCACACGTAGCTTTCAGTTACTCAGAAAATGATACAGATGATGTACATGTGTTGAGTTCTCTGGGGGGGCTTATGTAGGAGACAGTAGCACCACCAGTGCCTCACTACTCTTCAGAATTTAAGTGAAGCAGTGGTCATGCAATGACCCTTATTGTGCTGGCCAACAGTCAGTAAAGTACACAAAGAAAATACAACTCTGCTCCAGATGGATGTGGGACATGTCTATGGATTGTAGCAAACTAGATGTGTGCAGATTTACCAACATGGTCAACCCATAATGATATTTGTGAGTGATCTTGGTCAAATCATGTGTGCATAGAATGTGAATGCTGAGTGTGTACCTGGTACTTAGATGTTTGACATGCATGTACACATGTAGTTCAATAAGTAGAAATACTGTAGCTGCACCTAGTGCAGTGCAAATATTCCTGTGCCACTAAGGGCACCCATGTGTGTGCCACATTACACAATTTGCACACCATACCACAGGGTAGGGGGCAATAGGTACACAATCTGTAGACAGTATAGATGTACTGTTCAGGCTTTGGGCAAACTATAAGGGCACCACCCCTGAACTGTACATAGAGCCCAGAGTAAGCCCTCTTGTAACGCATGCTTTGAACACGTGTTAACCCAAGGACACATGAATGATGCATTGGTAAACCTAAGAATTGGTGGTGGCAAGTTTTCTCTCCCCTACCAGATGACCCCCCACCTTGCATCCTGGATGCCTGGCCAAGGCTTGATGATACACTAGGGATGTCAAAATGGTGGATTGCATATATTGTGCAGCTTATTAACAATGGCACAGGTATTTGGGACTTGTAGGGTCACTTTATCCTCACTATTATGATGACACAAATGTTGCAGAACAGGACGCAGAACTCCTCTTACCTCTGGGCCCTGATGATCTACAATGGATAGCCGTTACCCCAGTGACATGTACATGATCCCATATATGGCTGGTAGGAAGTGTAGTATTGATTTGGAGTTTGACAGTGTTGTTGAATATGTGGTGGACTGCACATGTCATCTGAGGATGCTGTATACATTGCATGTTTGTTCTACCTCTATCTAATGCTGTATTTAATGCCATGTTCTCCTCTGGTTTCAGCTGCCAATATGACCACAGCACAGAAACATGCATTTGAGAAGAGGACTGAATGTTACAGACACACTATGGAGGTACAGGCTGGGTACCAAAGGATGGCAAAGAAATATTGGAGAGAGAAATTCACTGGGGCTTGGCTTGCTTTTTCACATGGGGGACCTCCGCCAAAGGCCACAACTGTTGAAACCACATCGGGCTAAAAATCTCGAGACACGGGGGCCTCTGCTGATCCTACCCCCTCCACATCAGCTTCACTTATCCACAGTCAGGCACCACAACAGCCACCTGCACCGGCCACAACATCAATCTTTGAGGCAGACATGAGATGGGACATGGCAGCCCTGATGGTAAGATTGGACAGATTGGAAAAGGACAATTCCAGGAACTACAAGTTGCTGAAGTACTGCAAAGAGAAACTTAAGAGGATGTAGACATTTTGTAGCAAAGCCTCCCAGTTCCTTCCCTTCTCCCTTTTTTCTATTGTTATCGGTTTTAGTGGGTTTTAGGTGGGTAGTGATAGGTTAGCTAAATAGTTTAGGCTAGTTGTAGGTTAGTGTAAGTATAGTTGGGGGGTGGTTTTTAGTATATTATTTATTTTTGGGGGGTATGTTGGGGTTTCTATGTTTATATATATATATATATTTAGGATATAGGTTAAGTTACTACATGTATTATCTTTAGTTGTCCTACTTGTATCTTGTCCCTTAATTGGGGTGGGAGAAGGACAATGTTTAGAGTGCGGCATTACATGTTTAAGTTAAGTTTAGATTAGGATAGATAGTTGTAGGGATAAGATAAATTAGTTTAGGTTACTTTAGTGTAGGGTAGTGTCTAGGTTAGGTTTTATTATGATGTTCTTTTAATGTTTTAATAAATCCTGTTTGTCTTAGACAATTATCTCTCCATGTTGATTGACTGTGTGTATGTTCTAATGTGTGTACTGGCCAAGTAGGAGGAATGCCTTAGGGTATACTTTCAGTTTTTTTTTACATGTTTGACCATGGGCATCCCCTATGAACAGGGAAATGTCATATTGGCTGCAATATGACATCAGCTACTCAAAACATTTGTCATCTCCAGTTCCAGTCACTCACATTGTGTATGTATACAGAATCTTGGACAGGTATGTATGGAAATTCAAATGTCTTCGCTGAGGTCTGTCAGAAATATTGGTGGAAAGTGTGCCACATATTATATCAGCCATTTCAGGGTTTGTATCCTGGCATACTGACAGCTGCCCGTCAGTGATGAAATTTTCCTCTTCTGTCCCACACATGTTAGTTGTACTGGTGCTCTCATCTGGGAAAATTCCAGACACTTGTGGGCAGATTTATGGAAAGTGGTGCTGCATCGAGTGCAGCGCCACTTTCCCTGCGCCCCTTAGCACCCCCCTACCACCACCATCTAGGCAACCTATTTAAAATATGGCGTACCATGGTACAGGGTACGGAGCATTCGCTTAATTTAATGTGACACTGTTGTTGTACTCTGCAGGAGCAGCGGCAAAATGTTGGCGTTAGTCCTGCAGAGTACATAGGGGCCCATTCTAAATAATGGAAGCCCCCTTTTAACGTCTGCTCTGAGCAGGCGTTAAAAGCACAGTAAAAAGTGGCACAGGGAAACCTCATAGATCACCTTGTGGCATTTTTTTGTCCCCCCCCCTAACAGGGGAACGCCCCCTTTGCATACATTATGCCTGGCACAGGCATTACGTAGCGCAAAGGGTCACAGAGCAGCACAATGCATGCACTGCGCCACTCTGTAAATACAGCATGGGGATTTCGGCCTCATTGAGCCACATTAACCCCTTAGCTGCTGGGCCTTTCCCCCCCCCCCCAGTGCTGAACCCTTTTTTGGCTATTTGGGGTAGTTCACACTTAGGCCATATTTATACTTTTTGACGCAAAACAGCACCAACGCAGTTTTGCGTCAAAAAGTTCAACGCCGGGCAACACCATTTTTTTGCGCCACCCGGGCTTCAAATTTATAGTTTGATGCTCCATGGCGCAAACCACGAGTTAGGGTCATTTTTTTTACTCTAACCATTGCACCACATCATAAAGTAAAACAACGTTAATCCAGAGAAAATGACTCTAATCCGGTTTACGACATCGCAAACCGGATACGTGCCATTTTTCCCCGCAATAGCATAAAAAAGCAGCGCAAGTGCAGCAAACCGTGCTAAGGAGCCCCAAAATGGATCCCAGAAGCCAGGAGAGACCCCAGGGAGACCCTAATCGACCAGGAACCAGCCAGGAGGACCCATACAAGATCCAGGAGAGGGAGAAGAAGAAAAGGAAGTGTTGTTTCCGTGCAGAGGAGCAGGAAATACTGGTGAAAGAGGTGACGGAACTCCTGCATCAACTTTTTGTCACCTCAAAATTGCCAATTGGGAGGAGAGCGGCAATTTAGCGACAAATTGTGGACAACATTAACAGTGTGGCAGAGGTACAGAGAAGAGTCACTGAGTGCAAGAAACACTGGCATGACTGTAAGCACAGGACCAAGGACAAAATGGCAAGGAACAGGAAGGCAGCACTGCAGACTGGAGGTGGGAGTCCAGCACAGCAGGAGGCCCTGGACCAGATGGAGGAGATGGTGGCAGCCGTCATCCCAGAGGAGATCGACACAGGAATTCAAGGACAGGACAGCGCAGACTACCAGAAAACAACACAGATGCAGGGTAAGTTGCATGGGGGACAAAAGTGCCTAAATGTTAACTGCAACTAAGGTGAGGTACATACCTACTACACAATGCATGTCAGCCATGGAAATCAGGCAATTGGAAGGGGAAAGAGGAAAGGGGCACGGCACAGGTGCATGGCCTTTGCAGGGGAAACCAGGGGCACAGCACAACACTACACCAACAACCTTGCATGGGGGTACTCTGCCATGCCAAGGCTGTTGGAAAAGCCAAGCCAGTCCAGGAGGGTGGGGTAGAACGTAAAACCGGCCTGCTGTCACAGGACAGCTGGTATTCTCACAACATGAACTAGGGCTCAATTTCCAGTCTCAGGCCATATCCGCAAGTGGCATGTACTATTGAAAACAGTTGCCACTACCACCTGTGCTGTGTGTGCTGGTCAAGTAGCAAATGGCAGTTAGGTGCCCATAGATCAAACACACCCAAAATAGAGGGTTCAGGATGACAACGTTATCAATCCCCTTTAATTCCTAACAAAGTGTAAATCCTGTCAAATGCTCATGTCTATTATCAAAATAAACATCAGGTATTGTTACTTACATTATGAAGTACACAGCAGTAATGTCATACCCATCCTGCCCATTCCAGGGTCCACCCCGTACCTGTGTTACAATAGCTGCAATGCTACCTTGCAACATCCCAACTGTCATACTGCTAAGACAACAGCATTGAGGGGGAGGGCATTTGTGGCTAGCTAGTTAAACAGACCCGCACAGTCATAAGAGGAAATGGGACACTGCCAGGCCCATCAGTGCAATGCAATGTAGCGCACACTTGCGAACATCAACAAGACACACTACCAATGCTGACACCTGTATCGTACCATGCCAGTGCTGAACATAGTATGGGCCTGGTCTCAGTAACGTATAGGTGTATGTGAAATATCAGAGACTGGGTCAGTCCCATATTGTTAAGTGTGGTGCAAGTGGCATCAGAACACCCACAGCCATTGCAAGGCCTCACCATGCTAATGGAAGTAGAGGGAGGGTTGAGTAGGGCAAGAAGGTGGCAACACACAATTTGGACAGAACCTACACCTAGAGGATGTGACAATTCCCCAAACTGCCCACACTACATGTGACATGCAGGTGGCACATAGGCCTGTGAGAATGCTAATATTAATGACAGGAAGAATGGACAGGAACCAAGATTACAATGTCTCACTAATAGGAAGTCAGTGATGTCACATTACAACTGCCACAAAACAGACACCCTAGTGTACAATATCTCATTGCAGAGGATGATGGCTCTCCTGTGGATATGCCTGTTCTGGATTTCCCTGATGACATGGATGACGAGCTGACAAACATTAGCCAGCAAACCATCCAAGATGTCCTTAGAACCCTCCAGACCCCACCTTCAGTCGCAAGGAGGAACACAGATGCAACAGCCATCACAGAGGATCCACCCACCACCCCAATAGTACGGCCTGCCAGCTCCAATCCAGCTGAGGACTCTGATGACACTGGTACCACCTTTGAGAGGACAGTAGTGGGAGTACAGCAGGCCAAGGAGGTGCGGGTAGGGATGCAAAATATGCAGCCAGCCTTGAGGGGAGGCTCATGTGCATGATGTCATCTGTAGAACAGCCGGCAGCCATGCAAGCGTTATAATCCCTACTGCAAGGGCTATAACAATGTGTGAGGGATTTCACCACAGCAGTTAGTGCGTGGCAACAACACCCGGCATCCCAAACCTTTCACTGCGTGCACGAATGCAATCATGACCCCCTCAGTGCCGACCTGGCTGCCCACCACAGTGATGTAGATGCTATACTCAAGAACCAGCAGCTCCTTCTTGTTGCAGTAATGCCCCTAAGAGCCCCACAGTTGGCAGCTACCAGGAATTCTGACTCCACGTCTTCAAACACTGAAGTATGTGTTGCCCCTTCAAATCCACCACCACCAAGGGCAGAGGAGGCGACACACACATTAGAAGATAAAGATGTGGAACAGATCACTTTCACTCATAGGAGTACCCGGTAGCACAAGTCCATGCCACATGGGCATTGATTTCCTACGTCCTGTGCTTGTTAACATGCCAGTCTTGCTACAGTTGGTAACATGCACTGTTCTCCAGCACACTGTTTACCTTACCACTATGCACTGCAATTGTCTCTCACTACCTCATTGGCAATTCATGTTCCTCTGCACTGAATGACACTTCACCACAGCATGTCCAATGACATGTCCCTCACCATTGCACTTGTGTTGCGCCACAATAGAAGGCGTCATACTAAGGGTTTACAATCCTGGACTATGTAAATATTGCACTAAAGCACTTTAAAATAAATAGCACTTACACAACCACTTTGTCTCTGTGTAATGTGACACATCAACTGTGTAGGAGATTTGTGATGTATGTAAGATGTCAATGGCCACAGAATGTCAATACAACAGCGTAGAAAGAATGTGGTCTGATAAATATGCACTGAGGTCTGGATTTTATCATCATCTGTGCTTCCTTAGGCTTATTTCTGAAGTTAAAAGATCACATAAAGTATAATGATGTGTAGAACTGAAAATGTCACCTCCAAAGTATGTACAAGGTGAAACTCAATGTGGCCGACATTTCCTTCAAGACAATCATTATGTATGTGACAACTGACTATAAACTTTAATAACACAAACCATACAGCAGGAATGGATGTGTACGAGTGTATGGACAATTATGTAACCTTGGAGTACAATGTAATAAATGATAGGTGTGAGTTGTGCACACAGAACTTCATAAGATTATAACATCACTCAGGCCCTGATCCCCAAGCATATGACACATACTGTAAAGGAGTACCTAAAACATTATTGTATCAGTATTAAAGGAAACTTAAACTAGGGGAAACACCTTAACTGACCTAACCTATCCTAACTATACATTACCCACAACTGGCCCTAACTACCCTAAGCTAAACTTACTTACCACATTTAACTAAACACTCTAAACATCAACCCCCACCCATCCCCCTTATATGACGAGACACATGTAGGACAACATATACTAACCTAAACACATACTAACTTATCCTAAACAAATATATTTGTTTTGTATTTTTTTTTTTATCTTTTCTGTATTTTTTTATACACATAAACCCCAACATCATCCCCCACACACCCACCCACCCACAAAAAAAAAGTAATAATATAACACCCTCCACCCCACAACCCACTTATACTAACCAAACTAACAGCCTACTCTAACCTAACACTAAGCCCCCTAAACCCACTAAAGAAAAGAACGAGGAAAGAGGAGTGCGGGGAGGGATTCATGGGTGAGGATCCAAAAGTCACAAATTGGCCCTTCAAAGAATCTTTTTAATACCCCGCAGTCTCCTCCTTTTGCGGGCCACCTCCTGCTGCAGCCTGTCCATCCGGCGCAACATACGTTGCATTTAACGTTTTAGTGTCTGCAATTCTGTAATGTAGACTACAGCAGCTGGGGTTGTCTGGGTACCACTTGTAGAAGCTGTTGCTGGTGCTTGTGCCGTGGTTGGAGGGGGAGGTGCAGGAGGTGCTGCTTGTGGGCCCTGGGCTGATGAGGTCAAGGGACCTGCTGGAGTGGCTGTCATCCTTGGGGCCACTGTGGTCTGAGCTGTGGTGGTGGTGATAGCTGTGGGCAATGCTGGCTCCCCTTGGGCAAATGCCCTACATACCCCTGTGGCTCTTTCATGGCGATATCTCCATGCCCTATTGCGGATCCCAGCCTCCACATCTAGTATGTGGCGGTACCGCACTGCCCGCTTCTGAAATTCCCGTGTCTCCTGGGCATTCATGTTGGCAGCTGTAAAAATAGAGACAGCCAAACATTAGTGGCATCACTGTGTGATACACCTACAGATGATATTCTAACACTTCATCAAAAATAGCATTTACAGTCCAGATCACAGTACAGATGATAGAATGTCCCTGAGGAATGACATGCCAACGCAGCCTACCCATCAACTATCTAACAGCACAGCAATGCACAACAAGGTGTGTACCTAATTAAATGATCTGTGCATATTGGTACTGCTATTAGTCACATAACAAATGATGCAAGTACTCAACATGTGCCAGGCCGACTAATAACTATCTTCAGGATCAAAATCAAGGCACAAATGACCTGTGATTTGTATATGGAACTGCCAGGACGGTATGCAGTTGGTAATCATGAGGGGGCATTGTAGTTTGGAACACATGCATACTTGAATTACATGTCTGTCACCTACACTGTGATCATCACACCTAGGTACACATATTTTCTAGCCCTAAGCCTGTGCCTCAGGGGGGGGATGGACATGCAACATAAAACTTTCAAACATCAAGGACAACCATGAAGCTTTGGACAACTGTACATGGGTTTAGTCAGTCCACCACAGGTAAGGAGGCCTGCTAACTATGACTGGTCAACAATTGAACAATCACATCTACATTTATTTTTCTAATTGTGGACAATTGTCAACATAATTAGATCTCACTGACACCTTTCCAAAATCAAGCACATTGATGTAAGCACCAATAAGGCCTTGACCTGAATGCACACCTATGACATTTCACTCAAGTGCCACGTAAATGGAGTACAACATGTGGAGCTAGATGCTGCGGGAAAGTCACCTATACAGTCCTACGTGTTCATTATTTAACAGGGATGTGCAAGTCTATATGTAAAACGTATGCATCACTGGTCTGTGTGAATTAGGGTATGACTTGCTGACTAAATTATGACACTGGCCACCTCCAAATTAATGATTGGCATACATGTAGCAACAAATCACCTTGTTCACCTGCCCATGCCTATTGCGCAGCACTCGACTCCCAATAATGACTCTCTGCCGCAGAATGTCTAACTCTACCAGGGAACAAAATGTCAACCTCCGGTCAAATGACATATCAGATCACGTGCCAGCACATCATACCTTGTAATGAGTCCAACACACAGGAGTCAATCACACAACAGCTGCAAACACAACACAGGACAAACATATTAACACTTACTGGATACATCTGGTCTGCAAATCGAGCCACTTCACCAATTGTGTAGGGGGCTGGTCCACCTGTAAAACATGGAAGGGTGATATGTGGTCAATGTATGCTCACTGTACAAAACTTGAAATAACAAATCACTGTGTGTTACATTTAATGTAATAGAGCTGCACATCAGGCATGTAGACACCCCAACAGACATACTACTGCAAACATGCATTGACATTGTCACTCCAGTGAGTGATAGACACACATATGCACACATGCGCCGGCCCTAACAATCATGTGGTGCCAAATATGAATACTCAATTTTGTGCTTAATTCATTCCAGAGGGTACTCCATTTCATCATTTGTAATTGTGAGACACATGCAATGCCAAATTCCTGGTGCCCTGCAATACCAGTGACTCAGGTATTGTGGCTTGTGCATCAAGGGACAATGAGTAACTGTGTGATGCTGATGTGGGTTGATTTGCGTTCAGGAATTATTGTGCTTTCAGTGGTCCATTATATGTGTGCCAGTGCTGTATGTAGGTTACATATGCTACATTGGCAGTGTGCCCAGAGCCGGATATGCCCCCTATGACAACATGATGGCAGGGATCCTGTGTGTTACTTGATGACAATGTTACACTAAACATGTATTGGCCACTTATCTGATTCTCAACAAAAAAAAGATGTATGCTGACAGTGTCTAATTTGATCATCCGTGACAGAATGCATGGGCACAGAAGTAGTCATTGCACATGAAGGCCCATATTTATACTTTTTTAGCGCTGCATTTGCTTAATTTTTTTACGCAAAAGCGTCGCAAACTTAGAAAATACAATTGTATTTTGTAAGTTTGTGCCGCTTTTACCTAAAAGAAGCGGCACCAAAGTGGTGCTAAAAAGGTAGGTATGAGCCGAAATGTGTTACTCTGGACCCTGTGTAGCTATATCAGGTATTGTAAATCACACTTTGCCAGATTCATTAACTTAAAATTGCCAAGTTGGGTGATCAGTGGTAGTACAAACGAACTGACACTGTCCGCTAATGAAAACATGGGTTAGCAAATGTCCTACTTTTGCAATCATGATGAGGTAGGTCTCTATTTGAATGCACCTTGGGAATGGAGGCACTCACAGGAATGCTGGCCTGCTGATCTTAGCATACCACCATGTCTGTGATAGCCTTCATACTGAGAAGTTGATAAATGTACATATGCTGCACTATGTCAGCAGTGGTGTATCAAAAGTAAAATAACAACCTATTTTGTCACTTAAATGGTATAATGGAAGCAGTCAGTGGTCCCTTGCACAACATCATGCTAATAAATAGTTTGTGACCATGCATTCACAAAGAGCAGGCATCCCATGATGAGCCACTCACTTTACAAAATTGATTAGCTATAAAGTGACACAGATGGTTACTGCACTAGCTCAAAACCAGCAATTGCGCCCAAGCCAAAAATATCGTTGGGCCCTGCTACTAAATGATAGGATTTCATAACCTACTCCGAAAAGCCACAAGATGAACCTGTTTTGTGCTACTGCAATCTGGTAGCATCCTGGCACAAATGGGTTTGGCCATGTGAAAGATTTTCTGTCCAGACATAAACACACAGAAACAATGAACTTAGGGCCAGATGTGTCTTTTTTGTGTTGCATTTGCTTCATTTGTTTACTCTACAGCTATGGAAATTAGCAAAATACATTTGATTGTAGCAAGTGTGCTATACTTTCGCATCCAGAAATAATGCAAATGCAGCACAAACAAAATATAAATATCAGCCTAAGATATTAGCAGAGGTTAGGAAGAGATTTGTACATATGGCCATGAATACTATTCAGATATGGTTTAAAAAACTGGGGACTACATTGGTTCCTTATATTAGCATGTGAAATACATCCCATTCCTAGTACACTCAGAGGCCCTGATTCATAATTTGCTTGTGCTGCATTACCATCATCTATTGACACCAAAGCGGCACTAATTTACAAAATAAATTTGTCTTTTGTAAGTTTGTGCAGCTTTTGCATCAACAAATGACGGTAATGCATTGCAAAATTTGTATAAATCAGAGCCACAGTTTGTTCAACTTGCATTCCACATGTCCACAAACATTGCATGCAGCATGTCACAAAATCTGCTACTGTCACTCCAGAGCATTGTACTGTACACATTAGTCAAATTTGTACTCACCAACAGGGCCACAAATCACCACACCCAGGTGGTCCAGCAGGTCCTGCTCTCGGGCCAACAGGTCAGCCCAGCGATGCTTCAACTGGTGGTTGTTGCACTGGCTGTTGAATATTCTTCTTAGGTGGAACAGCACCTTTGCCCACCTGAGCCTCCTTGCCTCCGTGTGATACCCCTGTATCACCCGGCCCCCAGCCTCCAACATCAGGGGGGAGGAAGTGGCACACCAGCCACACAAATGCGCCTAGCTCCTCCTTACCCATTCGCCCCAGACGTGGCCTATATCAAAATATCAAGAAAAATAGGTGAGAAAGGGTAAAGAGGGAAAAAGCGGGAAAGGAGGCAGGTAAAGGAAACTTAACTAACCCACAGACAGCCCAACAATACCTCAACTAACAATACCCACAAGCAAACTCCCAACAGTACAAAGGCAAATCTAATCACAATAAATGACAAAAAACACTTACACTTATTACCACAGACACTTACAAAACACCAAAATACAATAGCGAAAGCACACAGGAGACAAATTCACAATATTCACAGAGACAACTCAAAACACAGCCACACAGTCTAGAATAATCACGAATGCAAAGTGAAAGTGAAAGTACACCCACTGCACCATTTCTGTAAACAGGATATCCTATTACATCACTTCCTGTCTCATTTGTGGGCTGTTTTTTTTGTATTGCGTGTAATTTTATGACGCTTACGGGGTTTGCGTCAATATTTTTTGACGCATATGCATGAAAATTCCCCCACATTCAAGGATCAATACATTTTAAATGGATAACCGATTTCCTGGTGTGTGGTGTTGGAATTAACGCTAGGGACCAATTGATGGATAATGTGTGTGAGCGTCATTTTTCAAAGCATATGCGTTATATTTTGAACCATATCCATCTTTTTTGATGCGTTTGAGTCAAAATTCTGTCTTAAACTGTGTTTGTGTGATTTTTCTATTTTTTACATGCATGCAGCCTATAACTATACAAAGATAGGATGGTATGACCTGCAGTGTGTATTCTAGTGTTTGGGCACATGTGGCAGACCATACTACTGTGGCACATAATACTCATGTTGTTGTGCAGGATTAGCTCTCTTAACTGATGCAACAGCAACACAAACTTTGGAAATAAAATTGGTATTTTCTAGTTCGAGCAGGTGTTGCATCAATAGAGGAGAGCAAGGATACGCAACTAAACAAATAGACTCATGACCTGTGTGTTTATGTCTGTGAATTGGCTGTTCAAATTATTGTTGTGCCTCAGTGGGAATGTCACTAGAAAATGTTGGCGTAGTGTGCATGTATGAATGTGTTAAAAATGTGTATAACCATCAGATGCCATTCATTGAGGAACATCAGTCATGAAATGTATTTGTTATATCTGTTGCATCTTATTCTGTGTGTTCTTCCTTGACTTTGGGGGCAAAACATTTCCCATGACAAACTATACACAGGATAGATCGAGGACAGTTGATAATGGCTATGTCAGATATGTTACCCCTCACATGTAATGAAATGTTGGATACCACTTCATGGTCACTTGTGTGTATACTACCCATGAGTCCATCATTTGAACATGGTAGGTAGATACAGTGTTTGTGACACAGAGTCTCAAATCCAATCCTAAAATTGTTAAGTAGACCACAGTTTGAGTCATGTAAATGACCTATGTTTCTCCTGAGGCTGTGGAGGACCAGCAGACCATGCTGCATGTGTTCACATATTTCCAGTGGTTCATTGCACAAAGGTGTACAGTTCTAGTGTATTGCCATGTGTATCCTATGTCAGTATTGGCCTCCATGTTGTCACGGTTACGTGCAGGTCTAGTCATGAGTCTGTGGAGCCAACCCTTGAATTAACAGAGTATCCTTCAAAGCAGAATGACCAAAAGCCAAAGATCAACTAACGACACACATGGGGACAGTCCAGCTATGGCACTGCAGAGCTTTTATAAGGCTGACGACAGAGCAACCTTGGTGTGCTCTAATACGTTATGGATCAATAATAGGAAACAGGCAGGTTTCATCACAACATTTGTACACAGGGTGGGCTCTAAAATTCCCACTGCAACAAGGAACATCAATGCCTCTGTGCTGATTAATATCACAGCTACTCACCATGCAAGCCCCATCAGAAGGTGGCGGTAGAAGTGAACTCTGTCTAGACCGTCAGAGCACAAACATGTTTTGTCCTTACATTCACATTAGCAACCCTTGTTTGTTGTGCTGTAGGCAACGTACCAAATCCATGCCTACAGCCATAGCACATTGTCACTGTTTGGCACTGATGAATACATGCAAAACCAGACAAGGGCTGGGGGCTGGATTAGGCCATTTGAGTACATGTTCCAGAACAGAATGCGATAAGTAAACTGATTAAACTATACTGTACATTCGAGGATTCATCATCGACCTACCAGACACAATACCCCAGGAGGAAAGAGACGGCATGGAAAGCAACTATGAGATAAATGTAGCCACAGGGAACCTCTATGGTTAACGCAAAGACTGGAAGCAGTCTGGCTAACAGGATGCATGCTCTGTCAGGAACAAACATGAACAAGGCAAATACACAGTGAGCAGACTCTGACTGGGACAAGCAGGAACAACACTGTAGGAACAAAAAACAGTTTTTGCTGTGGTCTGCACTGTTACACAATCCCCCAAGGGCTCAGGTACACAAGTGATTTGTACGCCAATGCACAACAAGGAGATTCAGAAAATTGCAGCTTCTAAGCAGTTCTAGGCAGCAGCAAGGGCAGGGCAGGTTCAAATGGCTGGTCTGCATGGAAGTGCTAACAGGTGTCTGCAGCTTCAGTCTCTCACAAGTCCTGGAGTTGAAAATCATGTTCAAAGGGCCAACTGGACCTTTCAAATGGGGAGCAATGGACAGCTGATTACAGGTCTTACCGACTACCAGGCAGTGCATTATCGGACCTGAAGTCCATGCAGACTGATGAACTATGACTATGGCATGCCATACAGAAGAGGGAAGCACACAGGAGTCAGAATGTGAGTCTGTGCGCGTGTAGATGAAGATTATCAGGGTACAGATAATCCCCCCTAGAGAAGCCCCCCTAGAGAAGGGTGGGGAGAGATTTAAAACATGGCCGTGGCAGGACTTATTACCTGGGATGGACTGCAGAGGGCATGTCTTGTGAGCAATGCTTGTCATACCTGGGGCACTTGTGCTATCCATTTTCAGGTTTGATGCACTTCTTGTCACACATGCTCCTTGCAGAGATAGCTGATGTCACACCTACTGCTGTCAAGGGTCTGGTCATACGTTCCTGTTACCAATGCAATTGCACATCCACTGCCTCATTTAAGAAGCACTTTTTTTACCTTATGATTGATTGTGTCTTAGTTGTGTCATATGCTGCAATGGACCATGGTGGTAACATGGATGTGTCTCATAGCTGTGGTCCTCTGATATTGCCCTTCAAATGTGAAATAGACAGGATATATGTCATTAACACTGTGTGTGATGTTTGCTGTACATTCATACCCATCAAATGTGATGTGGCTTTTTCAGTATGCAAATGTGTATTTCTGCAATGCTCCATGAGGCTAACTCTGATTATGATTCCTAGGGATCATGTGATGCATAAATAATTACCCAGAGCATGATTGAGTGATGAAGTGAGGTGTTTAATTACATATGATAACAAAGTGGTGGCTATAGTTAAAAGACGTTTTGTACGATGTGTTGTCTCGGATGCAATCCTGCAGCTGTGTTTCAATGTCCCCCCTCATTTTCACAGACAGTATCTTCCTCTTCCTCCTCTTCAGGCATTTGTTGATCCTCTTCATATAGGGGAGTGTTCCTCCCCACACAGATGTTGTGCAGGATGGCACAGGTCAAAATGATCTTGTAGACCATTTCAGGGCAATATAGGAGGCTGCCTCCAGTGATGTCCAGGCACTTGAATCTGGACTTCAGGATGCCAAAAGTCCGCTCAACTATGGTGCATGTCCTATGATGTACCTCATTATAGGCACGCTCTGCTGCTGTGCTTGGGTTGGCAATCGGGGTCATGATCCATGGCTGGATCCCGTAACCCTGATCAGCTGAAAGAGAAAATGAGGGTAAGTATTTTGTTGTTGGTTGCACCGTGATTGTCACTTTGCATCGCAGTTGTTATCTTGTGTCATCTGTGACTCATCTGTGTTTGTGGTATTGTTTAGGATCCTAGGCTTCTGTGATGTTCTTTCTGCATTGGGTTGTTTGACTATCAAAACAGGTGTTTGGCTGGTTGACATGATATCAGTGGTATATTTAGAAACTTGCTGTTCAGTGTGTTTCTACCATGCGTTATGTGATGTGAAAGAAGTGTCTGTGTACCTTCACTGGAGGTGACATGATACTTCCAAACACACAATCAATTCCACTGGGGTGGTAACATGGTTGCACTATATGGCCTGAACATCTCATCCAATTTGCCTTATATAATTGCAGGTGAAATGCAACAGTGAGGCCCTTTGATTTGGCTAGGTGACAATGCACAACACATCTCCATAAGTTGGCAGCACTGACGTGTTCACAATTGACAATGCACAATTATCCCATGTGTGACAAGTTCTATGCAAACCTATTTTTGTGCCCTCACTGAGTTGGCTCATGTGCAAACGTGTACCTACACTGCTGAACTTGCTCCAGGTAAGCTGGCTAACTTGGTTGTGGGGGTGAAGGTTTTAGTGTAAGAAGGTCCATCTGCCTGTACATGTTATGTATATGGGGAATGGTCTCAATCCATATGTGTAGTAGTGTGCACTTTGCATTAGAGTCACATCCACATGTTTTCATAGCACAGTCAACTTCCTTATTGCTAGCTGGCAATGTCACCCCAGGAGTGATGTGAGATGTTGGTACTGCCTCAATAATTCAAAGTCACCTTCATTAGAGTCAGCGTCATCATGCTATATTTCTCATGGTGTTTGACATGCAGCAACACACATTACTCAAACCTTACACAGGACGAATTGCTTGGAAGGGTGTGGGATTGAGTGTTATTGATGTGATTTGGAAAGGTTAATCTTCGAAGCTGTACTGCCAGTTATGGCCATGTCATTGTCACTGTGTGGTTTTAAATAGGTCCCGTGTGGCTCTGGAGTGGCATCTCTTGTTATTTGCATCTGTCATTTGTCCATAGGTGTGTATCCCATTGGTTCAGGATATCAAACATGACTACCGGTGTCACACCTCAGTGTCTTCCTGGCCACGTGTCAGTGTAGTGGTGTATGTGTTGTGTGTCCTACAGGGTTGCTGTGCTGTATGTACATTACTAGGTTTTTGTACTTACCAACAAGTAGGCCACTGCCATATCGTCCATCCTGGAAGTGCTGGTTGATGGTGCTGTGGCGGAAGATGAATGAATTATGTACACTCCCAGGATACTTTGCCATGATGTAGGTGAACAATCCACAGTGATCCACAATGGCCTGCACATTGATGGAGTGTGTGTGCTTCCTGTTGCGGTATAGGTGCTCGGTTGCAGCAGGTGGCACAATCCGGACATGTATGCAGTCAATGGCACCAAGCACGTGCGGGAAGCCATGAATTTGATAAAACCCCTGTTTGGTCTCCTACTGCTTCTGCTGTGTGTTGGGGAAGCTGAAGTGGCAGGTGTGAGGGAGATGATGGCATCAAGTACCTTGGGAAGGAAGGCAGAGAATGAGGGCTGCGAGATCCCGGCAACCAGGACACATGTGTTTTAAAAAGAGCCACTTGCCAACATGTGCAGGACAGCTAGCAGCTTGGTCTCCAGTGGAATGATGTGGGGTGTCTGTAACCTGGGTGCCAACTGTGGCACAATGTGGCGCAGCAGCTGCTGTATGGCTTGACAGTTTAGTCTGTACCTCCGGATGATGTCATGTTCCCTGAGGCCCTGAAGGGTTGTCCTGGTCCGGAATATCCTCTCCTGCCTTCTGCATTGCCTTTGGGGTCCATGTTGGTGTGGTGGTAGCTGCTGCTGTTGCTCCTGTGCTCTGCGCCTTCGTGCATGCTGCATGAGTATCACCTCCATGTCTTCCTTTTTGAGCAATGATGTTGCTTGTGTGAGTTTTCCTTAAGTAGTGGTGTGTTTGCCCCATTTTAACACCTGCCCTGACCCAGGCATTGAAATGTGGCGCAAATCGGGATTTGTGCCATTTCCGGCTCCGCCTACCAGGGGTGCACCATTTTTACGCATATCGCGCACAGGTATTTAAGTCATTTTTAGGACAGGAACACCTAACTTGCATCTCACGCATCCTGAAAATGGCGCACACTAGGATATTTTGACGTTAGACAGGTCTAGCCTCAAAGTATAAATATGGTGTTAAGTTTGCGCCGGATTAGCGTCAAAAGAAATGACGCCAATCCGGCACAAAGGGAGTAAAAGTACGGGCCTCAGTCCTTCATAACTTTTTGTCCACATAAACTAGCCACGCCAAATTTGCATCCTTTTTTTCCAACATCATAGGGATTCTAAAGGTACCCAGAGCTTGTGTGGGTAGGCCTAGTGCCCGGGACAGGAACTGCCCCAAAACACAACGTGGACACATCACATTTTCCCAAAGAAAACAGGTGTTTTTTGCAAAGTGCGTAACTGTGGATTTTGGCCTTTAGCTCAGCCGGCACCTAGGGAAACCTACCAAACCTGTGCATTTTTTAAAACTAGATACCTAGGGAAATCCAAGATGGGGTGACTTGTGGGGCTCTCACCAGGTTCTGTTGCCCAGAATCCTTTGCAAACCTCAATATTTGGCAAAAAAACACTTTTTCCTCAGATTTCAGTGACATAAAGTTCTGGAATCTGAGAGGAGCCACACATTTCCTTCCACCCAGCATTCCCCCTAGTCTCCCGATAAAAATGGTACCTCACTTGTGTGGGTAGGCCTAGTGCCCGCAACAGGAATAGATCACACAACAGTCAATGTTGGTCCTTACATGAGGGCAGCTGTTGACCCTGGGGTGATCCATTCCTGACACAGGCACTAGGTACAGGCACTCAAGTGGGGTAGTGTTTTTAGCAGGACTGGTGGAGAAACACTGGGTGGTTGGAATTTTGTGGATCCCAGCATATTCCTCTAGTTTGTGTGACAGAAATGCATGAAAAAATAGAGTATTTCTTCAACATTTCAGCTTTGCAGGGTATTCTGGGTAAGAAAACTTTGGGAAATCTCCACAAGTCACACCTCTGTGGACTCCCCCGGGTGTGCAGTTTCCAAAAATGTCTGGGTTTTGTATTTTTTCCTATATGGCCGTCGAGCCCAAGACGTAAAATGCAGGTGCCTGCCTTATAAAACCAGTTTGTTGTGTGATAGATAATTTTGATATCTCCACAATACGATTTGGGCAGTGGAATTTGGGGCTGAACAAAATTGGGGAGCTCCCAAGAGAGCACTCTCTCTGTGCTTGCCACTGCATGCACCTGCTCTCTGGGTTGGGCTAACCCGCTATTGTCCCGTTGCACAGACTGTGCTTGCGAAGGGACTGCAGAACTGTGCTCATCACCTCCCTCATAATAACTGGAAGAGGAGTTATTGAATCAGACTCCTCCGACCGAAAAATCACTCCCACAGTCTGCACCATTGTCCTCCCCCTCAGATGCTGTCTCAGTATCTGCTGTCTCAGTCACTGATCCTACATCAAAGCTGTCCTCTATAACCCAAGTGAGGGCTTGAGCAGCAGTCATCCAACGAGATGTCATCTCTGCTACTGGCTAAACTGTTGCTCTAAAACACTAGCCCAGACAGTCACAAAATTGCTGGTGGGTGTGTGTGTGTGATACGTGCAACAGTAGAGGTCACCTTACCTTTGCTTCTTCCCTCAATCAGCATGTTCTTTCAAGACACTCAAAAAAAGACACAATATTACTTCACCTTGTCACATACCAATCGTCACAGTGTTTAGCACCTCTAGCGCCCAGTCCAACAATCATTATTAGTGCTCCCACTCCCATGACCTCCTCCTCGGATTTCCTCACTACCACCCAGCAAAAGTGCCCTTCATCTCTCCATAGCCCCCCTCGCACATACATTTCTTTTGTATTATAGCGCAGGTAACGGCTGCCTTTACTAATGTACTCAGCTATTTACATAAAATACAGATTTGACCTTTGCAGTAGGCATATAAACCTTCTGCACTACTTTATGGCATCAAAACTGCCACTAGACAAAAGTCTGATCCTTTTGTAGCAGAAACATAATCACAAGACTTACTTGACTTGCTGCCTAAAAGCTACAGTTGAGATGCTTCCGTTTAAGTATGTGCATTGCTTTGAAGACGCTAGCTGCAACTGCAAGACAACTGGTGGCGAATATATATATATCTATATATATATAGATATATATATATACAAGTATATATTTATATATATTTATACTTTGGTGCTAGACCCGTCTAGCGTCAAAGTTATAGAGTTTGAGTCATTTTTTGTACGTGAAAACCTACCTTGCGCTAATGACATGCAAGGTAGGCGTTCCCGTGCAAAAAATGACTCTAAGGCATGTGCGCCTTATTTATCCACTGGCGTCAAAATGACGCACAGGAGGAGGCGGGCCTTAAAATATGGCACCCAGCCGGATTTGTGCCATTTTTTAACACCTGGGTGAGGGCAGGCGTTAAGGGACCTGTGGGCTTATTTCCATGGTGGGAGACCGTGGAAGCAGTCCACAGGTGCCCTTCCCGGCACCCAGGGAGACTCCCTGACACCCTCGCCCACCCCTGGAGGACACCCATGGATGGGGGGGACCCATCCATGGTGAATGTAGGTAAGTGTAGGTAAGTATAAAAAAAAATTTAAGTGGCATAGGGGGGCCTAACCTGGGACCCCTTACCTGCCACTGTACCCAATGGCCATACCCAGGGGACAGAAGTCCCCTGGGCATGGCTATTGGGCAGGGGGGCATGACTCCTGTCTTTGCTAAGACAGGAGTCCTTTCCTTGGGGGTTGTGTGTCAAAAAATGGTGCTAATCAGGTTAGAGCCAATATTTTTGACTCTAACCTGACTTGCACCATTCTTTGGCGCACAACCCCCAGTCTTCCCTTCGCCTCCGCTGCCCGGTTACTGTCATTAATCTGCGCCGGCCAACGTAATTCCATAAATAAGGCGCCCAGCTGGCACGTTGGAATGGCGTTAGACGGCAGTAAACTTTTTGACGCAAATCTGGCCTAGCGCTGATTTGCGTCAAAAAGTATAAATATGGGCCTTAGTCACTGTTTGGTTGCTTGGATTTCTCCAGTAAAGCAGGATTGAAACCTGTAGCTGAACAGGATTCAATGAGGATGGACAGCCTCTCCGCAAATTCCCCCTGAAACAGATTTGCTGGCGCAGAAAAGCTCTGAGTGGGAGCAACCTAAATCATTGGTCCAGTGGCAACACATGTTCATCGGATTGGCTTGGCAGACTCGTCCTGGTCCACCTGAGGTCTTTGGAGCCAAAAAGTTTCTAAGTCTCAGGTTTCTCAGGGTGTTAAAAGGAGTACACTTTGACATTTTCCTACAATATTAAATAGAGTCTTCTCTGTCACCAGTTTCTCTCAGTTTCTGATAGCTTTCCAAAGAGTCTACAAGAGGAAAGGGAGTCCAAAGTTAGACATCTGTTTTTAACAGGCCAGACTGTACTTCATCAATAATGTACCTGTAATAAGGTCCCCACTGTTGAGACTTTCCAGGTTGTAATTTTTTCTTTATGCCATTCCTCATTTTATTCAGACAGTGGATGAGGAACAGGCAGGAATATTTCCAGGTTAATTTGGTTGCCACCTTCAGCCCAGAATCAGTTGATTCCCTCCCTGCAGTTGTTGTAATAAATACACACTCCAGTATGGGAACAGCCAGGATTTTGGTCATTTCTGAAATTAAGTGCAGATCTCTTAGGCAAAAGAATTAAAGCATTCCAAAAATAAGCAAGTCCATCTGTATGGACCACCAGTTTAGTGGATAAAAGAAGGAACCTCAGGTGCTGAACAGAGTAGTTGACTTGGGAAATATCTGGTACTTTTTTTAATCAGACATGAGGGACCTTGCTTATGGTAGGCCTGATATACACAACACAAAGCCTTAATCTCCACCCTCTTTTGCACTTGCAGCCAGTTAACCAAACATGCAGATGGGCAGGTATGATGCCTGAGTCACAAGGATTTTGCTGTAACTTACATTTGCAGCACACCTGGCTGACCCAAGATTTTCAGAAATAAATCAGGATTAATTCCAGAGTAGTATCAACCAACTCATTGAATTCATGGATAAGACAGTGGTGCTACAGGAGTAAGACACACCTGCTCATGTCAAAATGTTTGTGAATCACACCCACAGGCATTCATGCACATTCTTTTCAGCAGCCGGTCACAGGTATGAACCCTCTGAAACTATTCTGCCTGGTACTGGGATATGCTAACATAAACATAATAGGCACAGTCCTGGCCTAAGATAATAGTTGTGAGGAGCGCAGTTACACTCTGAGTTACAGCTAATAGAGGTAGAGTCTGTTTTAGGTTTAGAGATGGGAATAGTTTGTTTTACTGTGTTGTGCGAATCCCAACAAAACTACTCATCGAATACCATTCGGATATATTTACTGATTTATTAGAAATGTGAAATCTGATCTAAGTAGTTTTAAAAACTTAGGAAATGTAGAGCATTTTACAGCCAGTGCTTAATTTGAGCCGATGGTTGCCGGTTGGGGTCACCGGCACTTATTTTTGGGGGCCGGCACTTATTTGTTTGCATCAGGCATTTCTGTGAGCACATGACAACAAGCCTTTGCAATGCAATGGCCCGCACATTAGTGAGAGTTATAGCTGTTGGCGTTGCAAATGATAATGACAACCTCACATTTGGGACATTATAAATATTTAGCCATGCAGCACATAAAACTTTTATCTGAAATAAACTGTTTGTGCATGCCTTCATACAATTGGCATTTGACTGTAATGGTCTGAACATCCCCTACAGAGGACCACAGTTAAAATAGCATTTGGAAGACACATGGTAATATCAACATATATTCATCCCCTAGAGGGAATAATCACTTAAAAAAGAATAATTAAGAATATTGCAGTGTAATCATATAATCAGCCCCTTTAGGGCATAGTGCATTACACATTTTCAGGCCTAGCAGGCCTCTTAAATATCATTTAACTGTGGAGTCAGTGGCACAAGGGTGCAGTGCCGCAGGTCGTTCTAGATGTCCCTGTAGTCAACAGCAGAAGCTGCAGTACCACTATTTATGGCTAGATGTCCCTGCAGAGTAAACAGCAGAAGGTGCAGTACCACTGGCTGTGGCTAGATGTCCCTGTGGAGCCAAAGCACTATCAGAAATAAACATTAGCAGAAGGTACAATACCACTGGTGGTGACTAGATGTCCCCCTGTAGCCTACTGAGTTAGTAGTGCCTTCAGCTCTTGGAGAGCATAACACATTACACATTTGCAGACTGAGTAAGGCTGTCAGAATACTATTTCAAATGACGCCCTCATAACACAAATTCCACACAGCTGTAAAAACAAAAGATCCAGGTATAGGAGAGCTTAAATTTGCATTGAATGGTGGAAGAGGTTATGATTTGTGGGCCTGGACAGAAATAGCACAATCATTCTGAATGTTTTAGTGGTGGTTCCATTCCCCTAGGACTACCACAGGCTAAGTTATGGCCAACAATGTGTTGTAAAAGGAATGCCTGCAAAGCATTATGGGGTGAGTTTCCGTGTATACATGAAACCATAATCAGGAATAAACTGTTTTTGTGCATTAGCAGAAGGTGCAATACTACTGATTGTGGCTAGATGTCCCTATTGAACCAACTGAGTCAGTAGTGCCTTAGGACAATTACCATCCTTCAGCCCTTAGAGAGCATAGCACATTACACATTTGCAGGCCAAGCAGGGCTGTCAGAATAATATTACAAACAAGGGCCTTATAACACAAACTCCTCTCAGCTATAAAAAAAACCAAAGTTTCAGCCACAAGAGAATTTAAATATACATTGAATGGTGGAAGAGGTTATCATTTTGGGCTCCCTCTCACCTAGTGAACAGAAAGAGCACATAGTTCTCAATGTTTTGGTGGTGGTTGCATTGCCTAGGACAACCACAGGCTGAGTTATAGGCAAAAAGGTGTTATTAAAGGAATGCCTGCAAAGCTTTGTGGGGTGACTTTCAATGAATGGAGTATTGGTTCTCCTGCTGTGCCTGGAGAGCCCCTGTTGAGGATTTATTCCTGGGTCGATTTCATGCTATGTTAAGCAACAAAGGTACAAACCACGCATGACACAACTACTTGTAATTACTGATTATGAAAAGTAAGGGCTAAGTGATGGCCAAACGCGGATAAAGAACCACGCGTGTGAACACGAGTGCTTACTGACAAATACGAGAGACAGGAAAGAAAAAAAAATAGTCCGTCCAAGCAACTGGAAAACATTCCAAGTGTAATTAAACTGTACTTGGCCGGTGCTCCTTAGCCAAGTACAGGAAGTGACGTTGGCTGCCAAACAAGCTAGGAGGCAGCACGAGAGTGATACTGCCTTTAACCCATTGTAAGTGGCAGGAAGCGGCAGGCGGGAGCAGATGCCTATACTCATCCAACAGGTCTTGCAGACAGCGCATGCGCACTGTCTAGGCTCTACCTAAAAATGGGAAATAAGGAGAAAGAGAAAGATGGAAAAGCATCACAAAGAGACAAAGCAGAAAGCTGCAAGAGTGATCTGAAGGGTCAGAGAGTGGCTGTAAATGGATTAAAGAGGCCCGAGATGGCTTTAAGATTATTCTGCCTCCGTATTCGGTGCTCACACATTTAATTGCAGTAGCCACGTGTTTCTGATAAGAGGTTTTGGCACGGGCACGTTTTTATTTACAAATTAACCACTACTTAAAATGTTGTTTCACATTCAGTATAATTTTCAACCATACCCTAGTTCCATACATTAAGCTTCCATGTACCTTTGTGACATGCAGTTTCCCTTATGCAATGCCAACACCTATGAACTATTTTTTTTCCTCTTAGGCTGCATCTCACACAGCTCTGGAATTTGTAGATCTCATGTTAATTCCAAAAAAGTGAGAGCACGTCTGTGATGTGATGCACATGTGATGCACAGGGTCAAATGTGGTTCTCAAATTTTCTACAGCCAAACTATTTTAAGGGAGTGGGAACTAAATTGAGAAAAGGGGACTGTAGAAGAAATAAAAGTAAAGGGGAATGAAGGTGCAATGTCATAACGAAATAATAGGAGGGTGATTAAAAATATAAGGCAGGGTTGGTTGTGAAGTTCCTGAATACATATAATAAGAGTGAATTAACAGAAAAAGTTTCTCTTGAGGATGATGGTGAACGAGGCCGACACAGGCCTGGGGTTGCTTGCTTTCATTTGTCCAGAAACACAAGTACTGGCAGTTTGGCCTGTATTGTTCCTATTGGCATAACACCAGGCTGAGTTTGGTACAGCTTTTTTTAATTTTAGTGGAACATGAAGGTCTGGGTGTTCATTTCAAGAGGAGGGGTAAAACTAGGGTGACCGGCTGACATTGAGGCAAATTCTGGACAGGACTGTAAAAAATTCAGGACAAAAGGTTAAAATTCAGGACAAAAATTCAGGATGAAGGGTCAAAATTAGGGACAAGAATTCAAGGACAAATGTCAGTTTTACAGACATTACAGACACACCCAAGAGAGGCCACGCCTCACTCTGTTACCAGTGCATTTATCTACTCTGTTTTAACAAAGCACTATTTATTCACTGTGGTCTTTTTGTGATTGCCTTCTGGTATGCTACATTCAGGTGTCACATTACATCCTTGTTCAGTAGTAAATTAATGCCCTTCAGCACTTTGGCAAAGGCCATGACCCCTACCCAAATCTACCCAATCTTTCTTGAAGAGAAAGTAAGAGCAACACTTTGATGATGTTTCTGAACATTTTAAACCCCCTGGCAAACAGTTTGGGAAACATTAAGGTAATTATCCTTATGCTAGTTTAACGAAATTGAACAAAGACATCTGGCTCACCCCAACCGCCCATGGACTTTCAATCTAAAAAAAAACTAATGAGGCAGGGCAGATGGTGTGGGTGACAGTGTCACACCTACTGTCAGGATGTGAGGTACCCACAATTTGTCTGTAGTCTCACAGCACTAGAGTGTATGTCTGGGACTCTACATTTATCTAGGAACGGGGAGCCCAGACTACCAATCAAAGATAATAAAAGAGGAGGAAGAAATCGAGATCAAATAGGAGATCCATGGCAACTGATTTGAAGGGTTGTGGCTAAGAACTGGATAAATAAGGAAGAGAAGAAGATGGTGGGATAATTCCTAAAATCGGACAAGATGGGTCCACCAAGACTATCGGAAGGTACTGGGTACCTGGGGAGTTCTCTCTGCAGACAGGGAGAAACAGAAGAGGCACTGTCAAGTAGCTGAACAAGCAGAACCCACCCACCTTGGAAAACTCTTCTGGTGCAATGGTCCACTGTTCGTGCTTGTGAGGGGTGAGCTGGGGCCTGACCCTTTGCAAGGTTGTACAAGGCAATTGCTCGCTTTGGCCATGCTTTAAAATGGTTTTGAAATTGAGCAAAAGCCAAACTAGTGATCTGGGTAATCCCTAAGTGTCAAATACACATCGAATCTTCAAAATATTTGGGATTGTAAACTGCACAAACAAAATAAAAAATAAAAAATAAAAAATAAAATGTAATTAGTGTTTCTTTAACATATGGCACTGTTTTCCCCTTTATCTACAGTTAGACTTCAGATTGACCTGGGAACCAGTTACCTTTCGATACCTAATGGCCATGCTTTAAAATGGTTTTGAAATTGAGCAAAAGCCAAACTAGTGATCTGGGTAATCCCTAAGTGTCAAATACACATTGAATCTTCAAAATATTTGGCATGGAAATTGCACAAACAAAATACAAAATAAAAAATAAAATGTAATTAGTGTTTCTTTAACATATGGCACTGTTTTCCCCTTTATCTACAGTTAGACTTCAGATTGACCTGGGAACCAGTTACCTTTCATACCTAATGATTTATATCTACCATTCTCCCACTGATTTGCAGGATAGAAATCTCAGCAGAGCATCCTAGTCCCTCTGAGCCCAGTTTGCTTTTTGGTCTTCTACGTGACACTAGTGAAGATGTTGTGTTACCCTGATGATAGTATTATTTTGCAAACCTTCTCCTGCTCATCCTTCATTCCTTCTTCAGACATGCCACAAATCTTATTTGGTCGCTGGGGCACCGTGGGGTAGCTCTTTCCACTCTAAAGCTACCTGTGACTGCAGGTGGATTAGGCCTTCTGGACTTAGAACGCTGTTATTCAGCTGCACATGTCCTATGGGTGACTTGCTGGCTTTCTGCCCACCTTCCTGCAATGGATGGGGTTTATCCGTAAAGAATTTTAAGGAGGGCTTACTGCACTGCTTATTATTTCCTACTGACCATTCTACGGATCACCATCCGGGGTTATCATGCACATATTTCTCTTGCCTTGCTAGAGCCTGTAACCTCACTGATGAAGAAACCCTGTGCTCCTGCACTACCTTTGCTAAGCCTTCCCACTCGTACAGGACGGCTGTGCTCAGAAGAACTCTATCAGCGGCATGAGGTAGGTGTCTTAAAACTGGGGGGATTTGTTTCAGCACAGTGAGCTGTCAAATTTCCAAACCCTTGTTGCAGACTTCCATCTTCACCCCGGTCAACTCCTTACTTACAACCACCTTAAACAATCATTAAATGCCCTGTTTCCTTTCTGCTGCCTAGCACTAACCCTACATGAGGTGTGTCAAAAGCTCTACACTATAGGGACTGGCAGCAAACTGATAAAATGGGTGCATAGACCTTTCCTGCAACATGGACACCATACTAGGGCTTTTCGTCATACTACCTGGGTGATTTATGTGCCAAACCTCTGCAAGATACAGACTGGACTTTAAACACAAAGTATCCCACGGCTGTCACTTTAAGTACATTCATAGAGCTTCCTTGGGAATGCATTCCAACATTGCTTGCAATTGGCTTTGTGGTTTGTAACTCACATTTCATTGCTTTAAATTTTATGGATGTATTTGTTTTAGGCTATGTAGCTTGAGTTCGTCCCTTCCCTTGCCCAAACCGTATTTGCGGTATCCTTCTGAGTGATCCCTTTCTGTAAACAGGCCTGTAAATCTTGTTCTTATCTTTTTTACATTTGCTGTGCATTCAAAGAACAAAGTCAAAGTCAGGCTCTGTCTTTGGTGGGAACTTAGGCCCTCATTATGACATGGGCGGCAAATGCCACCTACTGCCATGGTGACGTGCGCCAACATACCCTCGCCGTGGCTACCAGCCGCCAAATGCATTATGATCGTAGGCAGAATTCTGCCAGAAGGCTGGCGGAATTCCGTTGACGGTCATGGTGGTGAACGGCGGTAAGGTGGAGCTGCAGCAGTGCCACACCAGCAAGACACTGCCTACCGTATCATGTTCCATGATATGGCCTGGCGGTGTTTTGCTGGCAGACGCTACTGCTGGCAGGAGCGCCGCATCCTGTCTCCTGCCGGAGGACCCCCTCCAAGCAGGTAAGTCAGGTTCTCCGACAGGAGAAGGGGTGGGGGTGTTGTGTGAGTGTGTGGGGGTGTTGTGGGGGTGGGGGGGTGTCTGTTTCTATATGCATGCATGCATGTGTGAGGCGCATGGAATGCGTGTATGAATGACTGAATGTGAGTGTACTTGTATGTTGTGTGTTGTGAATGCGTGTGGGTGACAATGTATGTTAGTGTGAGTTGCTGTGTGCATGCGTGAGTGGATGTGGTTATGCGTGTGTATGTGTGTGGGTGTGTTGATGTCAGGGGGGTCAGGAGGAGGAGGGTGGGGGAAGACTCTGGGTAGGGGGATGGGGCGGGGGAGACCCTCATCAGTGTCAGGGGAGGAATTCCCTGACACTTATAGTGCCTACCGCCATGGTTTTTGTGGCGGTAAGCTTGCCACGAAAACCATGGCGGTAGGCGGGGTCATAATCCTGAGGGTGGGATTGTGACGGCCGCCTGGCTGGAGACTGAAGTCTCCAGCCTGGCGGCTGTTACCACTCTGGTGGACGGAGTGGTACATTGGTGGTTTGGCTTGAGCCAAACCGCTGATGTCATAATTTGGTATCGCCAGCCTGTTGGCAGTACCTTTCCCCAAATTTCCGCCGTCCGCCTTAGTGTTAACTTTTTCAACTCTGACTTCAAAGTGAGAGGATTTATGCGACAATCTTGCTGTATACTGGGATTAGGAAAGAGTTTTTTTCTATCACATGACAACATTTAAATAAACTTCACAATATATCGGAATTAGGAATACAAATGAAGCACATATTTGTTAATTTTGAACTGTGCTGGAAACAAGTAACTTTATATGATTAAAACAAATCATTGCATTAGGTGATGCAATTTTCACACATCATCGTCTGTGCACTGTATAGTTTTATTTGAAAAACAATGACTGTGCAAATGTAATGGCCATTCAATCAAAAATGTGTTGTGTGTTGTGGCAGTGTGTTACCACACCATGCATACTCCACTCCACTCTGCTCTGCACCACTCCATACCACTGCACCCTACTCTGCATCACTCCAGTTTACACCACTCCATGCCACTGCACTGTAGGACACTGCACTCTTCTCCGCTCAGAACCACTCCACGCCAGTGTACTCTATTCTACTTTACACTATGTCTCATTACTCTACTCTACTCTGTACCACTCTACTCTATGCCAAATAACTTTATGCCTCTCTACACCACTGAGCTCTGCACCTCTGCACACTATACCACTCCAGTCTAGGTAACACCAATCTAGTCTGCACAACTCCACTCTATGCCACTCTGCAACACTGCACTGTACGCCACTGCTCTCTATGCTAATACAATCTATGCTAGTGCACTTTACTCTGTAACACTCACCTCTATGCCCCTGCACTCTACATCAATACACTGAACGTCACTCTATTCTACTTTGCACCACTGCACTTTACACCACTTTACTCTATGCCATTACACTCTATGCCACCCTCTGCAACTCCACTCTACCCTGCACCTCTCCACTCTACGCCACTTCACTCTACTATGAAACTATCTACTTTACACCACTGCACTCTGCGCCACTGCATTCTATGCCATTGTACTCTACCCTGCACCTCTACACTCTATGCCACTGTACTCTGCTCTGAAAAAGTGTATTCTGTGCCACTGCACTCTACGTCACTCTGCCCCACTGCACTCTAAACCACTGCACTCTACGATAATACACTCTAAACAACTGCACTATACGCCACTGCAGTCTGACTCTGCAACACTGCACTGGCCGCCACTATACTCCACACCACTCTACTCTGTACTACTGCATTCTGCACCAATACACTCTATTCCTCTGCACTCTATAGCACTCTACTCCACATAACTCCACTCTACGCTACTGCACTTTACAGCATTATGCTCTGCTCTGCACTGCACCACTCTACACTACTCCACTCTGCACCACTCTACGCCACAGCACTCTATGCTACTCGTGTCTACTTTGCACTGTATGCTACTGCACCACTCTACACTACTGCACTCTGCCACTCTACCGCATGCCACTCTATGCCACTCTTTTCTGCCCCATGCCACTCCATGCCACTGCACCATAAACCACTGCACACTATGCCAATGCACCCTAAACACTGCACTGTACCACACTGCACTCTACTCTGCACGACTATGCTCTATGCCACTGCTCTCTGTGCCACTCCACATGACTGCATTGACACTCTACTCTGCAACATTGCACTCTCCACCACTGTACTCTGCACCATTCTGTTCTGTCCTACTGCATTTTACGCCAATTTCAATTGGGGTTATGCGTCAAAAAATGGCACAAGTCCGTTTTGATGCATGATTTTTGCCTCAGACCTGACTTGCACCATTTTTTGACGCGCAACCCCCATTTTCCCCTACGCCGGCGCTGCCTGGTTTGAGTAATTTTTTTTTACTCAGACCAGTGCGCAGCGCCGGCTAACGTCGTTCCCTAAATAAGGCACCCAAATGGTGCGTTGGAATGGCGTTAGCCGGCGGTAAGATTTTTGATGCAAATTTGCGGCAAAAAGTATAAATATGGGCCTTTGTCCTTTAAGTGAAAGGCTAAAATAATGGACAAATACTGTCCGTTAAGCCTTTCAACACCAAGGGACGGCAGGGCATAATTAGGGCAGTCTGTGAAAATTACGGACGGGTGGTCACCCTTGGTAAAACAGTCAAAGGGTTCCCACTGGGGCCCGAAATTTGACCGTAGAAAAAGTGACCGATGCACCCCCACCTTCACCCCCCACAACAATCATTCCCTCTTCACAAATAACTTATAAAAAACCTTAGGTTATTTGTGGTTGAGCATTGCCTACGCTTTCTAACAGCCGAACAAAGTCTGCTGTAATTTAGAACCACCTTCCCCAGAGCTCTTACAGTGAATTAAAGTTCCCGTGTGCCGTCTTAAGTCTGCTGACCGTCAAATCATAGCTGTTTTTATTTCTGTTTCCTCATTAAGCGGAGGTGGAATCCCTAGAACACTTTCTGATTGCACTCTAGGGGAAATACTTGAGCCTCCTTGTTTTGATTTCACCTTTTCTCTTTTTAATTTAAAAATTACCAAAAGGGAAAAAAGTGTGAGAACGGAAGGTGAATGCGTGTGTGCGTGTGCGCGAGATCTATTAAAATCTCGGCGCTTGCGAAGATGAAGCAACTGGCCTAGGGGATGTGTCAGTCTCTGTTCTCTGTAAAATATTTAATACCGCAGAAGTGACGGTGGTGTATCTGCAGACAGCTCTGAAGGCTAATGGGTTTATTAAAAAAGCAACAGAAAAATATCTAGTGTAATATGAGACCTCCAGGATCATGCACTCAAGTTATAAACTCTAAAACATCTTCATAGGCACTTACGTGCTAATTAAATTTTCTCCATCTTTTTTAATTCAATTTTTAATAATAACCCGTACTTATTTTGCACTTACTTAGAAACACAAACACCTCTCCTACTTAGCAGCAAGGCAGACTATTATTCTTGTCTAAGAATGGGGACAGGTAGTGAAATCTAGCAATGAGCATCTCAATTCACAGATCTTAAGGAAAGGGATTGTTGATCATTTTACTAGATAAAATGAATGTATATATCTGCTTTACCATATTTATGACTCAAAAGGTTTTTTGATTATACTCTGTACTACTTTTATTTATTTTTTGATGTAGTGGTTCCGTCTCTGGTCGGAGGTTTGAGCGTCCTCATGATGCCTTATCTCGAAATGGGATGGTAAGCCCTTTTGTGCCACGCTGAGTGAATCTGATCACTGTTTCTGAGCAATGATGATTTTTTTATTGTATTGACATTGGGATATTTACTCACCTGCATATATCAATGTATATTTTGTTGTCTACGTCTGTATGTTCTTTTGCAGGGCGACCTAATAGATGACTGACTGTGACTATTTAGTCCATACACTGTAAGTGACCTTCCAGCACTTATTGTTATCTGTTTTCAAGGAGAAGTTGTTTTTTGTAAGGTCCTGAAGAAACGCCGCTGGATCTTTTTTAGACCATTCAGGCGTGAAACATGTCGACCTCTCAGTGTTAGGATCGAGTATTTCTCCTTCTTTCCTCACTCTATGTTAAGGAGTATAGGGCACATTACTCCCCTTTAGACTCCTTGATTTATTTTTAATCTTGGCCTGACTCCTATATATTGTATTAAAGACATTTGGAGTTCAGAGCCAATTTTAATACACCTCTTACTCTCCTTTTTTCACCTACAGTATCACATTCTACTGATTCTACTTGATCAGTAACATCATTTTCGGTCAAAGAGCCTACCACCCTTTGAGCGGTGGCCCGTCAGATATTGCAGTGCCGGTCTGGCGAGGAGTCAGCCCGATGATGATGCCTAGCGTCGGAATTGATGCTTGAGGGTACTCCTAACGACATTACCTGCCCGTGATAATTAACATAGGCAGACAGTTTTGGAACAGTATACTTTTGTTATATAGGTCTATATGTAGGGAGTACGTATACTGGACCTTTAACTCTCCCAGTCCCTCTCCGTTTATTAAGATCCTGTACCTACTCTCTCCAGTCAGGCCACTGTGTTGCTAAGCTGGAGAAAGCCTACTGCGTATGTATGTTTGACCGGCCTGAGATGGCCAGCCAAATATACATGCAGTGCACTCCCCCTCGGTGTTTGTCACAGCCCGTGGCCCCTCTCCTTTTACTAAAAAACTATAAAAAACAGTCTGCCCATTTGGGAGCCTGTATGATGCTTCCCGAGCCCCCGCCAGGTGTTTCACTACGCAGTGTTCAGAGGCTGGCTCCACCTTTTTTGTGGTTCTAGTTCTCGCACTGCAAGATCTTGGTTGCCTAGATACCAGCTAAAGCAGGTAGTGGGATGCTGTGTGGAGCAATGCTGCTTCCCATCACTGTGTTTGTGAACATTGAAGCCAGACAATGCTACTAGTAGTGCTCCAGCTTAAAGAGATGCAGAGGAGCTCCAACATATTTTTAGGGGAGGTTTGCAGGCCCTTTATTAAAAGTACAGTGTCCAGTGCCATTCAGGAGAGGGTGATTCCATCTAAACGTCCTCGTCTTGATGATGATGCTGATGAGCCTGTTGACTCAAAGGGGACACATATTAAGGTTGAGCAGCTCAAAGAAGTGTTGGCCCATATCAGAGTCCTTTTGGGGTTTGCCAGTCCGGGAGTGGTGGAAAAGGACTTTGTGGCTCAATACCATCTGTGTCTCAAGATGCCCTGCCCCTTCAGGATGTAATCCAGGTTTTCCTGCAGAAGGAATGGAAGGACATTGATAAGACTGCTGTTCCCCGTTATTCCTGCCAAGCACTACTTGTTGGATGGGTTTGATGAGCAGTTTCCTCAAGGACCTAAGGTGAATACTATTTTGGCATTCATGTCTTCTTCTTTGTCCTTGGCTTCAGAGGATGCTGTTCTTTCTGAGCAGTGGATAGGTGTGTTGAATCCATTTTGAACTAGGCA
Organism: Pleurodeles waltl; assembly: GCF_031143425.1. Lineage (NCBI taxonomy): Eukaryota > Metazoa > Chordata > Amphibia > Caudata > Salamandridae > Pleurodeles > Pleurodeles waltl. The sequence goes on from NC_090445.1 coordinate 1,388,018,672, forward strand.
TATGCTGCTCCAATTATGGCATTTGAGTGGCCACATATGCTACCTCTGCTACCCAGGCACTTTTTAAGGACTTCCATGCTCTCTTTAACTGTTTCCAATACCAAGAAGATCCCACCACTCTTCTCTCTAATATGGGAATGCTATCCCAGTTTTTATAGGACTCTATAAAAACTTCCTTCTTTTGGCCAAAACCTGTTTGGCCCTGAGCAGACCAACATAGTGGAAAAGGCAGCAGAAGAGAAGGAGATCTTGCAGCCTTTCAAGCATGTGCAGGAAAAGAAGGAGTTCCAGTGGCATGCTCTCAGTTGGGTGAGCGGTGTCCCTTTTGTGGGCAGGCCTGTGGTTGAGGGAAGTGCCTTTTATAGCAAATCCCGACCTTCATTCTCCCGTACAACAGACATCTAGCAGCAGCAGAAGTGATTATATGATGGTGGGAGATCATGTGCCCGAGACGGCTGGCCAAACACATGTGCTCTGAGGGGAGTGCACAGTGAACTAAACTATGTGTATGTAGTTCTACACACCTAAGGCTGGGAACTCTGCATATAGGAGACTAGAAAGGCATAGACATACATCTAAGCCCTGCCCCTTAGCTTTGTGAATTGCATTTATGAGCAGAATATACAATTTAAATTATGGTGTGAATGGAAAATGGCAAACATCTACTACAAGGTGGGAGGAAAGAGACACTCAAGGAGATGGGAAGCGAGGGACATGCAATATAAAAACCTACAAGCAAAACTATGAATTCAATGTAATTCACCCACATCTACTCCAGTAGTATTTCAGCTCAACCAGGCTCAAAAATACTCCTGCCCTGCCATGGATTGAGCCACCCAGCATACATGGTGACTCACAAGCACTGCAAGGCAATAATACTAACAGGACAACACTTTCAGTAGCTCATAAAAGAAAAAAAAGAAAATAAATAAAGGATCAAAAACGTAACACGCTGCTGTTGCCTATATGGTGGACCAAGTGTGGAGATTATTAGAATTGGTTACAATGGAGTTCGCAGATATGGACTCTCCCTAGCGAGCTGCGTCCAAGATGGCATCTTCCTTGCTTCCGTCCTTGGGGATGGGAGCGCCAACTGGGTCAGAGGTGAGGAATTGTGTGGAGTGCTTAGCTGGGCCAATACCCTGATAGGGGGAGCATATAGAAAGAGCTGAGTAAGGGGAGGCTTAGATCAAACCCCTCCTCTGCATTCCTAATGGTATGGTGGCTGTGGCAGGGAGGAAGAAGAGGAGGCCTGTGGAGCAATCAAGGTTGAGGTGCCTGAGAGGCTGTAAGTGGTGGGCCAATCAATGACTGTGTGGGCCCTATGTCAGATTATGTATATGACAGTAGCAGCCAAGGTGGGGTGAATGGTGCTGTCCTCAGGGAACAGATGAGGCAATGTGCCTCTAAGATAAGATTCAAAACAGAATTTCAAAATACAGTAATGCAAATAGTAATGAGGACTGACTCAAAAAGGGAGCTCAAGAACATTAAACTGGAAACCATGAAGGTTTGTTAAATTACTAAAGTGTAATAGAGGAAGACAAAAATATACCACTCTCAATAAATCAACAATAAAGCTCAGAATCAATTGCCTTGAAGGATTTTAGGATTTAAAACTGAAGCAGAAGAACACTGGGCAAAATCTGAAAAATAGGGTAAGTACACAATGTGCAGCAAATCAACAGAGAAATTGGAAGCATCACTAGTAGAGACTCAAAAAGATGGGACTCACACCCATATTGAAAGCCTTTTATTGAAATTTTCACAATAGAAAGCAACGCAAATCACACTGTTAGCAGGGCGTGACCAATTGTAGTAAATAAAATTCAGCATTGTAAAATGTCACATAATACCACCTAACTAGCACTACCCCCCAAAATGAGTAATGATTATGCTCCTGGTAACCTAATGCTATTGGAGGTGTCAGAAAAAATCTGTTTATATAAGCAATGCAAAGACTCATAAGTCAATACTATGCAAGCAGGAAGTGGCTTGAAATGTATCTAGAGGCTTTCTCCAGAATTCTTCGAGAACAATATTTCATTTCAAATCTACACTTTTTGCTGCATGAGGTGTCAATTATAAATACAAACATACAATATATATTGGATCTGATTCACAAAGGTAAAGTTAGACTTTTGGTCTAACTTTAGATCAAAAGTCTAACTTTACCACTTTTCCGTATTCACAAAGGTAGGAGTATTGTGTTTACATCTGCACTTGGGGCAGAGATCTGCCCAGAGTGTGGAGATTCCACTCCAGGTGCGTAGATTCCACTCCAGGTGCAGAGTGGAGTCTTCACATTTGGGGCAGAGAATCCACCCAGAGTGCAGATAAGACTTTTGGTCTAAGTTTACCTTTGTGAATCGGGACAGTTATGATGCAGCAGCCATATTAATACAAAATGGAGTTGAGGCCTAGTTTAGCATATGTCGGTAAAATGCTGTTCTAAACATCTTCATTTTAATTGCAATAGGAAGTGTGCGAAGGAAGCAGCGAGGATCAAGTGGGGGCCTAGGAGCCAAGGACTGGCACCATCATTCTCAGTCAGCTCAACGGCCCACAGAGTAGCCGCACCCGGAGGCACTTGTTTTAAAAAGCCTTAAGTACCACTTGAGGCACAGGGGTGTGTGAAGGAAGCAGCAGGGGCAGAGGAGCCAAGGACTAACGGCACCAGCATTCCTAGTCAGCTGGACTGTCCACAGTGTTGTCGCACCCGAAGCTACTTCCTTTAAAAAAAAATGAAGGAGATCCCTCAGTGTAGGAGTGTGTGAAGGAAGCAACAGGGGCCAAGTGGGGGCTGAGAACTACTGGCACCAGCATTCTCGATCAGCTGGGCCCCCTGAGGCTCTTGCTTTAAAAAAAAACATAAGAAGCTCCGGCAGCACAGGACACATGTAGGACGTGCGTGCGTGCATGCGTGTGCATGTGCCTGGCCCATCTGCGCCCGCTGGTGGCCACCTGATGCTGGGCCGGGCCATCCTTCTAAGCCCTGGTTTTTATGAGCTCCTGGGTTCTCCATTGTGAAACATGGGGAAATGCAAGGTGAGCCTTGGGAGAGACCCTTCATTGGGAAAGGACAAAGGAGGAGCAGGTTCCAGGGTACTATGTGGTAAGTCTTCTATACTTACTTACCTGTCTTCTGCAATGGGGGCCCTGGCGGAGGAGATTGTTAACATGGAAGAAGAACTGGCTTCTCATGCCAATGTCAAAGGTTGTACTCATCTGGAGGGCCTCATTGACCTTGCCACTGCCATTCCAGTTGGAGATTCCCCTGCCCCAGGCCCAGCTGCAGGTATTGAGCAGGTGGCTTCTTTGGAGGCTGCTGGGTTTAGTTCTAATTCTGTAACTGCCCTTTTTCATCATTTGCCCTCCTCTCCTGAATCTATTGAGCAGGTACCCAAGAAAAAGAGAAAGACTGATCCAAAGCCACGTAATCTACCTCAGTGCAAGGGCAGAGACCCAAATGGTGAGGATGTGGGCCAGGACTGGGAGCTCTGTGAGCTTGTAAAAATCATGGATGGGTTTCACTCCAAAATAGAGGGTCTCATTACTAACCTTCTGGGACCCGTGTTTCAATGCATCGAACAGATCAAGAAGATGATTAAAGCTCAGGCAGGAGCAAAAGTGCCTAACCCTTCTTCCATGCATCCACTTGCACTGGGAGCTCACAATTGGAAGTTGGTTTCTCTGCACTTGGGGCAGAGATCTGCCCAGAGTGCAGAAATTCCACACCGGGTGCATAGATTCCACTCCAGGTGCAGAGTGGAGTCTCCACACCTGGGGCAGAGAATCCACCCCAAGTGTGGAGATTCCGCCCTGATTGTGGACGTAAAGATGGTACTCATAACTTTATTTGTGAATAGCGAAAGTCATAAACTTAGACTTTTGGTCTAAGTTTACCTTTGTGAATCGGGACAGTTATGATGCAGCAGCCATATTAATACAAAATGGAGTTGAGGCCTAGTTTAGCATATGTCGGTAAAATGCTGTTCTATACATCTTCATTTTAATTGCAATAGGAAGGGTGTGAAGGAAGCAGCGAGGATCTAGTGGGGGCCTAGGAGCCAAGGACTGGCACCATCATTCTCAGTCAGCTCAACGCCCCACAGGGTAGCCGCACCTGGAGGCACTTGCTTTAAAAAGCCTTAAGTACCACTTGAGGCACAGGAGTGCGTGAAGGAAGCAGCAGGGGCAGAGGAGCCAAGGACTACAGCACCAGCATTCTTAGTCAGCTGGACTGCCCACAGTGTCGTCGCACCTGAAGCTACTTCCTTTAAAAGAAAATGAAGGAGATCCCGCAGTGTAGGAGTGTGTGAAGAAAGCAACAGGGGCCAAGTGGGGGCTGAGAACTACTGGCACCAGAATTCTCGATCAGCTGGGCCCCCGAGGCTCTTGCTTTAAAAAAAACATTAAGAAGCTCCTGCAGTGCAGGACACATGTAGGACGTGCGTGGGCATGTGCCTGGGCCAAGAGCAGGCCCATCTGCGTCCGCTGCTGGCCACCTGATGCTGGGCCAGGCCATCCCTCTAAGCCCTGGTTTTTATGAGCTCCTGGATTCTCCATTGTGAAACATGGGGAAATGCAAGGTGAGCCTTGGGAGAGACCCTTCATTGGGAAAGGACAAAGGAGGAGCAGGTTCTAGGGTACTATGTGGTAAGTCTTCTATACTTACTTATCTGTCTTCCGCAATGGGGGCCCTGGCGGAGGAGATTGCTAACATGGAAGAAGAACTGGCATCCCATGCCAATGTCAAAGGTTGTACTCATCTGAAGGGCCTCATTGACCTTGCCTCTGCCATTCCAGTTGGAGATTCCCCTGCCCCAGGCCCAGCTGCAGGTATTGAGCAGGTGGGTTCTTTGGAGGCTGCTGGGTTTAGTTCTAATTCTGTAACTGGCCTTTTTCATAATTTGCCCTCCTCTCCCAAATCTATTGAGCAGGTACCCAAGAAAAAGAGAAAGACTGATGCAAAGCCACGTAATCCACTTCAGTGCAAGGGCAGTGACCCTCCAAAATAGAGGGTCACATTACTAACCTTCTGGGACCCGTGTTTCAATGCGTCAAACAGATCAAGAAGATGAATAAAGCTCAGGCAGGAGCAAAAGTGCCTAACCCTTCTTCCATGCATCCTCTTGCACTGGGTGCTCACAATGGGCAGTTGGTTTCAACTGTGGCCCCCACTATTGGCCAGGCAATTACCACTGAGGATGCAGCACCTTTGACTACTCTACAACTGGTTCCTGTTTTTCAAAAGGTCCATCTCTCTTCTGGCACCAGAGGGGATGTCAGTGGGGTTTCAACTGTACAGGAGCCTAGTAGTCATGTTTCACCAAGGGCTAATCATGGCCCGAGCCTGAAACATCCTTGACTTGCAAAAGCATTATCAACCTCCCACCTGAGGCTGCCCCCTATGTTGTGGTTTTGGGGAATGTTTCTCCGCTTACCCAAGGCATGGCAGATTTTTTTTGGCATCTAACAAATAATGTGGTGCACTAGCTGGGGGTACACACCTGATTAAGTATGCAGCTTGGTGGTTGGATTAATATGGTCCGGGGAGTACATTGGATTGGGCCTGACCCAAAGTCCTTCATGGGAGACTGCATGATTATTAATTTCATCAGGTATGGCGGCACATATTCTTGACTCAATCGACCCAGATGTTAATTCCTCCATTTGTGCTTTACCGCTGGGCTGCTTTTACCTGTTGAATCCTGTGTCCTCTAATCTGGGCCCAATGCTCCCTTCCTGGTCAGGCAATTAAATAAAGGGGTTACCTTTGCAGTCGAAACCTCTAGCAGATTCTCCCCCTTTGTGTCCCTGGACCCCAATGACTGACTGGCCCAGTCTGAAATGAGTGTAAGTCCTGTTCCAGGGTCGAACATTGTTAAGGGGGGAGTAAGTGTTGAGCTGTTTAATAACATGGTTAACCTTTTTAGCTGAAATATTGGTGGCCTTGGACCAAGCTTAGTGATCAGAATTGGGTGGAATATGTGAAACGGTTTACAGTGATTTGTCTTCATGAGACAGGTGTCATGGATTGCTGCAATCTGAAGGGGTTTGAGTCTTACTTTGTACCAGCCTAATAATCATGTTGAGGTTGCGCAATGGATGGGTTGCTTGTTGTTATCTCCTTAGTTTTTGAAGGCTCCATTGAGGCCATTAAGGCGAGCTCACCTACCCTCCAGGCCCCGTTACTCTGTGTGCTATATTATTGCTCATTTTTTATAATGCCAAAAGCTCTCCACAATACTTAATCAGTAATCATCTTTTGGACTTTTTTGGAGTCCCAGGGGGGAGCCAAGTGGAAGGCTGTGGGCATTATGTTGGGAGGTGATTTAATTGTCACCTGTGTGAGGACCCTTGTTCTCTGCCCTATAATCCCCACTCTTGTTTTGTTCTGAGGGTGAGTTGACTCCGACCTTCATAGGTAGAGGGAGTGCCTCATTTATAGATTTTGTTTTTGTTATACCCTTTATTTTTGCTCAGATCGGGAGGGTTCTTATAGATTGTAGCCCTAATAGTGGCCATTAGCTGAAATGTGTTAACCTCAGCTGCGATAAGATGCCAACCTTGAAACGTATAGGGCTGTGTGGAACTCTTAAACCTATCAGTCAATGCAGACGGCTACCTTGGTCGCAAGTTCCTCCTGACCACTTTAATCTCTTTTGTCAGGGTGTGTGCTCACACAAGCTCACTGTTTGTTCTAGTCCTCAAAATATTTTAGTTGCATTTTCCTAAATAACTAACCAGTGTAATTATTAAGTCCCTAACTTATACCAAGAAACCCAGTGGCTCAGGAGACATCAAATGGTTTGACAAGGAAAGCTTGCATGCACTTAGACAACTCAAGGGAGACCGTAAAGCATCATCACTACACTCATCTCTGGTCTCATTATATTGCCGTAATTACCATGTCAGAGTACCGATGGTGGAAGAATGAGATTAGAGTTGTGACTTGGGAGAATTTGTTAGACCCAGGCTGTTTGTGGAACAGTGCTAAATTTTGGGAAGTCATCAACTCCCCTTTCTTTGCGCAAGCTGACCCCCCCAGACCTAGCGCACCATATTGAGACAAATAGGTGGGTTTCTCACTTCACTGAGATATATAACGGGGAAGCAGGTACTATGCTTGACAAGGCAGGTCTGCCCCTCGAGCCAGTTTCCTGCCTTGTATTTACTTAGGAAGAAGTGAAAAAGGGCATAGTGGGTATATCTGCTAATAAAGCGCCAGGCCCTGATGCATCCCACCCAATTTATATTGGAGAGAAATGGGTACATGGGCTCCAGTTCTGACTAATGTCTTGAATGCTGGTGTTAAGGTGGGGCCCCCAACCTCTTTGTAGACGGCTGTTATCATTCCAGTTTCAAGAAGGGGTATAGGCCCATCTCCCTTTTTGATTCAGTTGTGAAGGCCTTGGTGGAAGCCCTTTTGGACAGACTTTGGCACTGGGCAGAAGATGTAAATATATTGCCTGATCTCCAGTTCGGTTGTAGACCTGACAGACGAATGAGCTGGACCTCAGCACTAATTTTAGTAACTCACATGTGATGATTGTGGGCCCCAGGAAGATGAAAACCATGCCTTATAAGATAAAACCCTGTGCTCTTACGTAGGTCAAAGCGTTTTCATATCTAGGTGTATCATTTAATTCCAGTTTACATTGGACTGACCTGCTGCTCGGTAAGGCGTTAGAGTTCATAAGATCCAACGCGGCAATCTGGAACTTTGCCTTTGTGTATTAAATTCCACAGTTGATGTCTGAACTAAGTAAGTCAACCTACCAGTGGCGGTTTCCTTCAGTGGGAGTGGGGGCTGCATCCACCCTACTACTGGGCCGGCATCCGCATACCGCATTTCTTTTAAAATCCTAAGTTACACCATTAGATATGTTACTTATCATTTCAAAAAAATGTGGAAGCGGTGCGCCAGTCCTGCTGCTACCTGCCTCCTGTCTGAGATGACGCTCCGAGTCAGACACAGGTGTCACGTCAGACAGGGAAGGCAAGTAGTCAGTCAGAGTTCATTTGTGACATGTGCTATTGCACATGTGTCACTTTATTAACTTTACTAAACAGGGCTGACATGGTGCCAGCCCTGTAGTCATTGGTTGGGGGCATTTAAAACCTTCCACTAATTACGCCAGGTAGCATAATATCTCTGTGTTGGGTTGGGAAAGGTAGTTTTTTTTTTTTATATACTGCCTGCAACATTATTACAGTTATCACTGCACTTTGTATTGTAATGCGTGATTACGCAAATGCAGTGATGCTGCATTTTATTTTTTTAAATGCTTTCAAAGGCATTTAACCTGATGCCACAGAGTCATGAGACTCAAGTAATGACCCTGTGAGATCGAGTCACATGGTACATGGACTGGGACATCACGGCAGCAAAAGACAGCACACCAGTCCTGGCATGGACTCATCAGCCTGCAGAACTGACTGGGACAGAAGCTGCCTGATAAGGTAAGTGTAAAATATTGAATATTTTACTTTTTAATTGTTTAAGCATATTGCTTTGTCACACATATGTTTAGAAGGTTTATCATGAGTACATTTGAGCTCTGCCATAAATAAATTGCAACAAGGAGAAAGGTGGCATAAAATCTATTCTGCTCAATTGTTTGCAAAGTCTGCATGTATATCTTATGGGGCTAAGGCACCTGTTTTAGAGATCTTTGTGTCCCAGAATATTTCAGTGAATAATAACTCTGAGGGTTAGCGCATTTGCTTGGGAGATCTATGTCTTATGTAGTTCTAGTTTTGAATCACATAGCACGGAGGGTCAGTATGTCTCCTGCAAAGCAGATCATGTAATATGCATATGACAGATTTTTATTGTATGTAGCTACATACGTTGGTTACCGCTTTTAACAAAGATCCTTTTGTAATTACAGTTCCTAAATTGTGATCCTTCTAATATAGCACAGTCAGCTATGAAGGACATGTGACTCTTACACCTTGTAACCCCCACTGACTTATGTAACACATCCTGTACACTGATTTACACACTCATGATTTAGTGACAATATATAATGTGTGCTTGTGATCTAAAGTGCTCTGACACCCTACATACAGATGAGTAGCACTATAAAAGAAATAAAAAACAATGGTATTTAAATTGTTATTTGTGTAAATACTATAACAAACCAGCACATTTGACATCATTATAGTGCATGAATATCTCTTATATGTAGGGACTGAACAAAGTCATTTATGAATGCCTATAAGAATTGTATTTTTGGTCCACTTATCAGAGAAATAGTACACCAAAATACACCAATTTTTTTAAAAATTCTTGGGGATAAAATCCCCCCAGTCCACCCTTATTGATGTAGGGATTGCTTGTTTCACTCTTTCGCCAGAATTGATTGATTCATTTTGTTTGTGCCCCATCAGTTTCAAATTCCACCAGCTGCCACTGCAACCTATAGAAGACATATACCTCAAAATATACATGCAAAGCTAGTCACAGTAGCTTTTAATGTTGTATTTTGAGACCCCCTACTTAATATTTGAACCACTTCATGTCTTGTTTGAAAAGTTCATTCAGATCAAAGACAAAGGGGGTCATTATGAGTTTGGCAGAAGGAAAAAGCCCTCTGACAAACTCCTGCGGTCAGGTTACCGCCAGTGCAGTCCTTTACCCGTGGACCCCGTTAAGAGTTTCCCGCTGGGTCAGCGGGTGGAAACAGAGTTTCTGCCCGCTTGCCCAGTGAGAAACAGCCTACAACATTGACGCCGGCTCAAAACAGAGCCAGCAGCAATGCTGAAGTGCGTAGGGTGCACTAGCACCCATTGCAATTTTTTACTGACAGTAAAAATTGTGACTCTGCTGGCCAGGGGCACCCTGCACCATGTCTCCTCCAGCCTTTACATGCCGGGGCTACCTCCATGTAATCGCAGGCGGAGAAGGGACTCGTAATCCCCAGGGCAGGGCTGCTTGCAGTGGAGGAGAACTGGGGGTGCTGGCGGTGTGCCACCGTCATAATGTGGCTGCCGGACTGCCACAATGGTGGCGGTCCGACTGCCACCATGGCCCTGGTGGACTTAAGAATGCCAGGGTCATAATGAGGCACAAAGTGTAGAATTTATGAGTTCAACTTGATACGGAAATTATAGTCCTGTCCCAAGCCTAATAGGTCCCACTATAAATTCAAATGTCTCTGAATAAACTTATCTCTTGACCATGCAAAAGATAATGAAAAGGTAGTATTGAGCCTAATGAATAGCAGGCTAGATTAATGTAATAACTCTTTCTATTGGCTTCAAAAGAAAGCCAGAAAGTTGATCAACTTAATACATAATGCTTCAGTTATTAGAGTAAAAGACACAAAATTGAGTCATCTATTAATGTGTTTGTATGTTTGTTAAGGAGATTTATAAAGAGTTGTTCCCTTTATCTTTCTTCAGAGCATTGTACAGAAGGAAAACACAGCTTGATTACCAGAAGGGGAAGATAAGAGTGTAAAGACAGTATATAATAATCTTTAATAATTCATTATGACCGTGTTCAAGGTTAAAGGTGCTTGCATCCTAGCAATCAGCCTTCATGTTTTATTCTCTTGTACAATGGTGAATTGACCATATGGGCAGATGTTGTTTGAGAGTCTCTGGCTTGGATGTAGCGAGGAGACGGCTTCTGCAGTTAATCAGGTCTTTTGGAACAGTGTACTTTATAGACTTTCTAATGGAGCTGCACCAAGGAAACAGCCATGTCTGAGTCTGGCAACTTCACCTCCCCTCAGGTTTATATTAGACTACAACCTCAATGTACACTAACACACAAATAAAATGTCCAATTATCTGCTTAAATGTCTGAATGGGATAAAACACTCAATTACACAAAAAGACCTAAATTAAGTGGTCGAATCCTTGGTGCTTTTAAGGCTATGGTCACTCCACTGTCTCATAAACTCCTTAAACCCACCACTCTCCATGAAAGTAATTTTTATGTTTCAATCTAAATATTCTCTGGAAACGTGTTTCAGCCATATCACCTCCGTTCAAATTTCTCAGAGTTGTTGAACCATCAAGGCTAGATGTAGCGATAAATGAGTTTCTATAGTGCACAAATTCTTACCCTCTGATCAGTCTCGTACCTAGCCAGGAAGCAGAAAAATTAAGGGGGATCTCACTCATTACTTTGCTTTGACACACTCTCATGAAGAGCTTTTAACAAAAAACATAAAATAAATCAATAACTTTCATGTAACTTCCTTTTACAGCCTCCCATTTTCACCCTTCCATTGTATTTTCTATACTGTACCCTTAGGTGCCCCTCTTTGAGGGAGACTACCTACTGCAATGGGACTAACTACTTGTAATCTGGCACATTGTATAAAAACATTTGTTTTGTTTTGCACAGGGTGAAAGGTTTGTGGGGGATCGCTGCTAGAAAAAATTAGTTGGATTCTGGTATAGCACTTTGTATCAGATGTTGTTTTTGTGTGATCTGTCATTTAAATGAACTGCTTACCTCTATATTGTTACTTCTTTCCCTATCGTTTCTTTGTTTGCATATCTGCTTAGTGCAGTGCTTAATTTGTGCTTGTTGTTTCCGGTGCTGAGCACCAGCACTTATTGTTGAGGGCCTGCGCTTATTCTTCGCCCCCAAGCATTTGCTGCGGGCAAAAGACACACATGTGAAAGACAGAGGAAGAGAAAAACAAAAAGCGTCACAATAGGAGAGAGCAGAAAGCTGCAAAAGTGAGCTGAAGTGGCAGGGAGTGGCTTCAAATGGAATGAAGGGGCCCGAGATGACTTCAGGATTACTCTGCCTCAGTAGTCCGTGTTCCCACATTTAATTGCAGCAGCTGCATGTTTCGGAGGAGAGCTTTGAGCACCGGCACCTTGTTATTTACAAATTAAGCACTGGCTTAGTGCCTACTACAAGTTGGACTTTCTAAAGTGCTCTGTTAGACCTGGATCATTATGCTAAATAAGTAATTGAGAAATATGAGGCAATTTCAAAAGTTAGGTTCTGATGCCTAGAAAAATAAGTTTTTTAATTCTTGCCCCAAGTCTAAAACCAACTACCAGGGGCTTCTAGACAGGCAGTAAGCCTAACATTCTCCCCAAATTGAATATCTTCTTGTTTGTATGGGTTCCCGCACCTCATTTCTTCTTCTCTTGTACTATATATAGCACTTGGAGATGTTAAGACCACGATTCATGAGATTCACAAATGTTTTAGTCTTGCTTCCTTCTATTTCCTTTGTTTCCTCTTTTTCTGCTAGTCTGCTGATGTTAATATGTGGTTCATTAACCTTAAAAAAGTTACAAAAAATAAAATCTCCTCTGATTAAGCTCAGCTGAAGTTCATTCCATGGACCTTCCCACTTCTGTGAGGGACTGCCTTCACTGAACACCATTTCATGACTCTCATCTGCACATGTCACTCAAAGGTACTGGCTACACAATGACGAGGATGGCAGAGGAGAATTGCATGCGGACTGCCAACAAATGTGACATATGTACCTGAATAAAATCTAGAGTAGTTTTCCATATTTGGAAGGTGTGCAAGACGACTCAGCACAGCCATGCTCTGAAAGAGACAATGAGCAGCGTGCTGCATTCAGATTTACTTCCAAGCTGCAGGGACTATCCACAATTTAGGAAGCAGGAGAGAACTCTGCATAGCTGACACACAGATTTATCATTTTAGATTTTAGGGGACATATTTATGAGACGTTTGCGCGCCTTTGCCACAAAACGTTTAACTCAACAGCACCTCAAGACATACTTTGTGTCTATGAGATGACGCATAAGCCCAAATGCATAATTTTTTAAGGTTTGGGACAAGCAAAAGCTACACCAAGCGCAAATTTAAAAAAAGCAAGGCTGGGGTTCCTTCGCAAAAACACATGCAAACCTAACACAGTGATATTTATGGGTTTGGCAATGTCTGATGCATCGTTTGTATGTGGGATGCAAAGCCTGAAATGCGCAAAATAATCTGTGCATTGGTAATCCAGGCATAGGAAATGATACGTTAGCTGTGATATAAAAACCTGAATATCCAAAAACACTTTGGCAAGCTCAACTACGCCATGGAGGTTATGATCCTGCATCTCAGAGTCTCAAGGAGACCACTACCACGTAGGCAGTGAAGGAGGAGGGAGCGAGTATTCTGGCAGCGCATCTCCTTCATCAACCTCAGGGAGGATGAGGTCTTCATATTTTGTAGACTTAAGAGGGAGTCTATCATAGAATTGCTCCACAAAATTGGGCCAAGTCTCCAGCTAGCAACTGCCAGGCCCAATAAAACTTCCCTATAGGTGAAACCTATAGCTGTTCTCCAAATGCTTGATTCTGGTTCCCTCCAGGTCACTCAGCAAGAGTGGTAGGAATTTCACAGGGATCATTTTCTGCCTTCCTATCCACTGTCCTGGATGCCATCATCTGGCTCACACCCCATTGCCTCCTCTTCCCCAAGAACCAACAACAACTGGAGACCAAGCAAAGTTTCTAAGCCATTGGGGTATTTCCCCATTTGTTAGGCGCCATGTACTGCACACATGTAGAATTGGTTCCCAGAGCAGAAATATCACACCTGTACAGGAGCCAGAAGCACACCTACTTACTCAGTATCCATGCCATTGTGGACCATTCATCAATGTGCTGGCAAAATATCATAGAAGGGCATGAGATGCCTACATTTTCCGACACAGTATCATTAACGAGTGCTTCCAGAATGGCCGATATGGGACTGGCCTACTTGTTGATAAGTAAATCTGAATTACGCAACATACCAGCAAACATATAGAAATGTATAATATCTGTATTTCTGTTGATGGAACTAGGTGCATGTGTACAAGTGATGTACCTCATACTTGTTGCATGCATTGTGGTATATGTGATGCAAGCTCCTAAGTCACATATTTGAGGACATACCAGGCCACTTAGGACCATATTTATTCCTTATTAGTGCAGCATTTGCATCATTTTTTGACAATTGTATTTTGCAAGTTTGCGCAGATTTTGCATCAAAAAATGGCGCAAATGTGGTGCTTAAAAAGTATAATTATGGGCCTTAGTGTGTATTGGAATGTCATCCAAAATCTGGAGTATGGCAACACAGCACCAAATGCTGTTGTTCCATGGACATTGTTTAGGTGTATCCATACAACTCCCATGGTTGATGAGGCATGTCATGTATGTCAAACATGGTAAACCTGGGAAAGCATTCAATAAATATGCCTACTGAAGTGATGCGTAACAAGGACAAATGATGTAAGTCTTCCATGTCACTTCTGCTTCCTATGTGTGCTGCATTGTGTGTCACACATAGATGAAGGAATATGCCTCTCAGGATTGTTTATGTGCCGAAAGGTGCACCTTGCTACACTAAAACAATAATCATGCAATACAGGCACACTTGCATCATGATTCATTGGTGCCTGTGTTTGTGCTAGGCAGCCCGTTGTGTGTCATTGCAGGGTGAAAAGATAGGAATGTACTCTATGGCTTAAATCTTGTACTTTCCTGCCCTTTTCCCAGTGATGCAGTGCAGCACAGCAAGGTCACTTGCTGTGCTGCACTGTGACACTTTGACAAATATCTGGCCCCTAATGCCATGTGCACATAGTAGGAACAACTAACGGCAATTTGTAGACAATGATTTCCCATTATGTCATACCCTCAGTAATCCAGCAATGGCAGTTGCAACAGGAAATCTGTGTGTAGTATTGTTCTATCTCGCAATGTTTAAATGGACTCAACCACATTATCTGTACAGGTTAAGAATCATGTGGTATACAAGGCAATCTAGTATTATTGTAAAGTGTACATGGTGTCTAGGTGTGGGATAAGTGTTTCTTCAATGGGGTACCTAGTCTCAGTAACAGTAAAACCTTTAAAAAAATGAATTGAAAATGAACTAACCCTGTGTCTTTAAGTAAGTGTGTCACACATGGCTGAATACGTGTATAACGACCTTTGTTTCTGGAACAACTCTGGAAGAAGTAGTTGTAAATTCTATTTGTGTCATGCAATGTAAGTGTAGGCCCTACTCATTTATAAAAGTCAAATTAGTGTACCAATGTGAGATCAGCATAATGAAACACGCCTATGTCTCAGCCATACTGACAGTCTAGGTACACACACATACATATGTAAAAAGCCACACTGACATATGTAACCAATGTGATAGATTACCACTATTGTTTTTTAACTGTACCAAATTCCCAGCATTTGAAGCCATCAATGTTAAACTCACAAACTCAAACACAATGCTGTCAAACAAGCCATGCGCCAGTAACTAACATAGAATGGAATGCAAACAGGACAACAGACCCAGGATCCCAATCTCAACATCCTCCAGCCACATCATTGACAACAGACTTGAGGCATAGAAGTACAGAATTTCCTAAAAGGTAGTATCATATGCATGCATGGTAAAAAATATTTTTGTGTCCTGGTCCGTGGAGAAAGCTACTTGTATCTACTTCAGTGTGTCCTACATAATAATGGCCCAAATTGCCCAAAGTAATGTTCAGCATTACTTAAATGGCAAAAAGCATTAGCTGAAGGTTGACAACATAGGCCCTCATTCTGACCTTGGCGGTCGGCGGAGAGGCGGCGGTCGGACCGCGAACAGACCGGCGGTATTAAAAATGGCATTCTGACCGCGGCGGTCCCCGCCGCGACCGACCGCCACTTCCCCACTCCGACAGCCACGGCGGTCATGACCGACGGGCTGGAGTCTGCGCACTCCGGTCCGGCGGTCGACCCAAGACCGCCAACGCTATCATGACCCTGCTTACCGCCGCGGTTTCTTGCGTTCGGGAACCGCCATGCGAACCATGGCGGTAGGCACTATCGGGGCCAGGGAATTCCTTCCCTGGCACTGATAGGGGTCTCCCCCACCCCCCACTGCCCCCCGAGTCCTCCCCCCACACCCTCTACCCCCCTGCCACCCCCCAGAGGTGGTACGAACCCCCTCCCCACCCCCACCCCGACATGCACATACATGCACCCCGACATGCACACACCCCCAACATGCACATATACACACCCCCTACACACACACATACACAACGGGGACACATACCCGCACACATACATGCCGACATGCGCACCCGCCGAACTACACACATTGCCCATAGGCACAGCAGCAATCCCCGCCCGCATGCACGCACTCACACACCCCCTCTACACACTCACACGCACACCCCCATGCACACACACATCACACAACACCCCCCCACCCCCTCCCCTCACGGACGATCAACTTACCTTGTGCGTTGGTCCTCCGGGAGGCGACGGGAGCCATAGGGACGTGACCGCCAACAGAAGACCGCCAACAGAAGACCGCCACACAGAAATGTGGGTCGTAATTCTGGGGGCGGTGTTCTGCTGGCGTGGCGGTGGAGGTTGACCAGTCTCCACTTTCCCGCCGACCGCCAGTGTGGCTGCTGGCGGTATTCCGGCGGAACGCTCCCAGCGGTCGGAATACGCGCAGCGGCATACCGCCGCGGTCGGCGGTCTTTACCGCGGCGGTAACTCGGCGGTCTTGCGAAAAGACCGCCAAGGTCAGAATGAGGGCCATAATGTATAACTATCCATGTCACTTGTTGCAAATGTAATACACATACGTGGCAATTGTCAACGCCAAAGTAGGAGAACAAATCATAGGCTGGGTTAACGTCATGTAGTCAAGCAACAATCATCATGTTTCAGTAGGAAATATGTATGTTGCTTCTTTGTCACTTTGCACATATAGGCCCTCATTCTGACCTTGGCGGTCGGCGGAGAGGCGGCGGTCGGACCGCGAACAGACCGGCGGTATTAAAAATGGCATTCTGACCGCGGCGGTCCCCGCCGCGACCGACCGCCACTTCCCCACTCCGACAGCCACGGCGGTCATGACCGACGGGCTGGAGTCTGCGCACTCCGGTCCGGCGGTCGACCCAAGACCGCCAACGCTATCATGACCCTGCTTACCGCCGCGGTTTCTTGCGTTCGGGAACCGCCATGCGAACCATGGCGGTAGGCACTATCGGGGCCAGGGAATTCCTTCCCTGGCACTGATAGGGGTCTCCCCCACCCCCCACTGCCCCCCCGAGTCCTCCCCCCACACCCTCCACCCCCCTGCCACCCCCCAGAGGTGGTACGAACCCCCTCCCCACCCCCACCCCGACATGCACATACATGCACCCCGACATGCACACACCCCCAACATGCACATATACACACCCCCTACACACACACATACACAACGGGGACACATACCCGCACACATACATGCCGACATGCGCACCCGCCGAACTACACACATTGCCCATAGGCACAGCAGCAATCCCCGCCCGCATGCACGCACTCACACACCCCCTCTACACACTCACACGCACACCCCCATGCACGCACACATCACACAACACCCCCCCACCCCCTCCCCTCACGGACGATCAACTTACCTTGTGCGTTGGTCCTCCGGGAGGCGACGGGAGCCATAGGGACGTGACCGCCAACAGAAGACCGCCAACAGAAGACCGCCACACAGAAATGTGGGTCGTAATTCTGGGGGCGGTGTTCTGCTGGCGTGGCGGTGGAGGTTGACCAGTCTCCACTTTCCCGCCGACCGCCAGTGTGGCTGCTGGCGGTATTCCGGCGGAACGCTCCCAGCGGTCGGAATACGCGCAGCGGCATACCGCCGCGGTCGGCGGTCTTTACCGCGGCGGTAACTCGGCGGTCTTGCGAAAAGACCGCCAAGGTCAGAATGAGGGCCATAGTGAGTGGACATAACATAGAGTTGTCCACAGCTTTCAGAAATACCTATCACAGCAATATACTGCCTGAACATGAAAGTCAGAGTGTGGAAGTACTCAACGTATCTGGAAATGCACAAGATTAGCATTGACCCAGATAACTGGAAGAGACATGTGCCAAACCATAGTCAACTCTATACATAACACATAAAATTCAATACTGTAAGAAATATCTATGAGTTTGTATACATAGCACATATGGACAGGTATCTCTCAGTAACAATGTGTCTAATCATTAACAGTTGTTTTTTTCTACTTTCAGCTGAGCAAGGATATGGTATTTAGCTGTGGGTCATGACCCCATTACCCCATCTCCAGACAGAGGCTGAAAAACAGTACAACCAGGCACTCTCCAGGACTAAGAACATGGTAGAAAGGATATTTGGTGTTCTGAAGTTAAGGTTCAGATGCCGCAATATGTCTGGGGGAGCTTGCTATACTCCCCCCTAAAGTGTGCAAGATAAATCTGGTGTGTGCAAATCTACACAACATTTGCACAACAGTTCCATGAGACTTGGGGCCTGAAGTGATTTGCAATAGATTGTGTTAACTCACGATTAATGACACTTCTCAGGCTTAAACAAGCTAGCGTAGATTGGCTCAAACAATATACAAATAGATTTGCATGGCACATTTACCATAGTGCATTGCACAAGCACCATACATATCGGTTTATACATAGAGTCCTGAGTGCAGACATGTCTTTTTGCCACAACATTACATGGTGGGCCTTGCCTAGTTTTGTGCGTAAATACATGCCTGCCTGACAATCTCATGTGCAATATTGGATTTACATCATGTGGCTATTTAAAAATCCAGTAAATCTGCAAGCTGGGTGGCGCATACACCGTAGTATGGGTGGCCACCTGTCTCTGTGCTTACGTAAGTGTGTATTGGATCCAGAAGACATCATATGGAAGGATTCCTGACAGATTGAATGATTACAGAGATTGTGTATGACAGGGAATGCAAAACTTTGCCCATAGGCCCCAGAAGCAATCTTCACATGATTATATGACTGTGGGGATCATTGTGTGTATCCTGGTAATGACTGTGACAAGTGATGTGTGATCAGACAGCTCGTGATTCCTGCCTTGCTGTGCTGCCATATTGCCTGCTGTTACCCCTGGCTGAGTGAAGAGGAATGCATATACACTCCTTGAACCCAAACTAACTCCATGGCCCATGTGCCAGCTCACCTGTCATGAAGTGACTGAATTAAAACCACCCAGATTCACCATGTGGACACTGCCCTCTGTAACGCAGACCTGCCAAGTTGCGCCAACCCAATCCACACTCTGCCAAATACCACACAACACAGGGTATGGTAATGCTTTTATGACAGATATCCTGCATCACCGCATCTAACTAAGTCCTCCCAAGCCTACTACAATCCACAAATGGAAGTAAATTTGAAAATGTCTCATTACATGACAAATCATTACTTGGTATCCCTCACAATAAAATGTCACTCAGTATGTCACACCTAAGAAGGTATAATGGCACACATAAGCACCATAACCACTGAAATGTCACACATAGGCAAACTTAAAACACGTCTGCTATAAATCCAGGACCAATGGAAGTGTGCCCAGTGTGTGATTTCCTGCATTTCACAGTCCTTTACATTAGATCCCACACATCGCCCCAGTTGCACGGTGCATTGCACCAGTTGAGCAGGTCGTAAGTCGTGCACTGACACCAATGTGGGGAAGTGACTGCAGATGTGCTAATGTGCTGTGCGTTCATCATGCCACAGCCATTTTAGTAGCGATGCATTATAAAAAAACAACACAGTTGTTGAAAATGGGCAGGATACACCCAGGAAATGATGAAATGGGTGTGCATGCTGTATAATAGAAATTGTGAAGTTACTTTCACTTTCTCTTACTCTCATTTTGTGCTGGTGTTGGAGGTGTTTCTGACGGTATCTGTGCCTGTGGTGATTTGTGAGTCTTGTCAGTGTGGGATCTGTCCCTCAATCAATCAAACATTTATAAAGTGCAGTAAATCACCTATGAGGGTCTCAAGGCACTGTAGCTGTATGGTGCTGCATGGAGGTATGAATGTTCAAACATCCAGGTCTTTAGTTCTCTTCTGAATCGCAGGAGTGATGCTGCAGTTCTGAGGTGTAGGGGGAGGTTATTCTAAGCCTTGACCGCCAGGTGCGAGAAGAAGTGTCCACTGCTGTTGGCCTGTGGGTCTGGGGTTCTCTGGGATGGAGAGGGAAGCTGATCGGAGGCGTCTGGTCAGTTGGTGGAAGGTCAGGCATTTGTTAATGTTTGCCCGTCGTTCATTATGCAGGGCCTTGTAGGCATGGGTCAGCATCTTGAACTGGCATCTCTTCTGAATCGAGAGCCAGTCTGGGGAGTTCAAGTATGAGTCTTACTGCTGAGTTCTGTACTGGCTGGAGTCCCTTCCGGAGGAGTGCAGTGATTCCTATGGAGAGCATGTTGCAGTAGTCCAGTCTGCTGGTGATGAGGGCCTGCGTGACAGTCCTTCTGGTGTTTGCTGGGAGCAACCTGAAGATTTTGGAGAGCATGTAAAGGGTGTGGAAGCAGGCAGATGAGACTGCGTCAAAATGTTTGTTTTTGAATAGCTTGCTATCCAGGATGATGCAGAGTTTACGGCCGTGGTCTGTTGGGGCGGGGGAGGTGCCATGCTATGTGGGCCACCCAGTGTCAGTCCATGTCGAGGTATTGTTCCCAAAGATGACCACTTCTTTTTTTTCAGAGCTGAGTTTGAGACTGTTGTCCTTCATCCAGTCTGCTACATTCTTCATGCATCTATGGGAGTTTGCTTTTGTGGTGAAGGGACCTTCAGACAATGAGATGATGAACTGTATGTCTTGGGCATTGGAGATGATGTTGAAGCCATGTGATCTGATGATGACACCTAGGGGGGTCGTGTAGGTGTTGAAGAGTGTCGGGCTGAAGGACGATCTTTGGGGGACTCCACAGATGATCTTCTTGGGCTCCAAGGTGAACGGTGGGAGACGGATCCTTTGGGTTCTGCTGGTATGGTATAGGGTGATCCATTTGAGGGAGTTTAATTGAATACACATGTGGTGGAGTCTGTTGATCAGGATGTGGTGGGAGACCATGTTAAACGTGGCAGTAAGGTTTAGGAGGATGAGGGCTGCTGTTTCCCCACGGAGGGCTCTGATCTCATCTGTGGCTGAGATCAGGACTGTCTCAGTACTGCGGGTAGCTCGAAATCCAGATTAGGAGGGGTCCAGGAAGTTGTGGTTTTCTAGGTGTTTGGTGAGTTCCTGGTAGATCGTTTTCTCAAGGACTTTTCCTGGATAGGGGAGCAGAGCAGAGAGGTTTGCGGTAGTTCTTCAATTCAATTCGGCTAGGTCAGCAGATGTTTTTTCAGGAGGGGTCTCACTTCAGCATGTTTCCAGTCCTTAGGGAAGGAGGTCATGGTGATGGAGGTATTCAGGACCTTCCTGAGCTCGTTGCTGATTGTCGTGCTTCTGAGGTTGAAGACATGGTGGGGTCAAGGGTCCGTGGGTGCTCTCCAGTTGCACAGAGTTCATGATCTAGATAGTGTTTGGTGAGGACTTCCCATTGGGTGAGAAGGTGTTCGGGATGTGGATGTCAGCTGGTTGATGCTGTTTTGTGTTTTGTCAAGATATATGTCACTGCATTTTTGGGAGTTTATCTTTTTTGGGGGTTAATCTGTTAGGTGTAGCTATTGTTGTACGGGGCATTTTTGGGGGTTTTAGTGCGTCTGGGAGAGATAGGAACATGTCAGGGAGGGGAAGAATTTTTCGGAGGTGGAGTTTGGTGGACTAATCTGGCAAATGGTTCATTACCTGCCCAGGATGCTGGCCTACAGGGTACGGTCAGCCAACTCTATCCACTCAAGGACTGAAAAGATAGGTGGGAGTGTGTGCATTGGCATCACCCAAAGACATTTGTTTAATCCAGATTAAACAACGATGGGCTGACATGGTGGCATGGGACGCTGATCTCATCAACAACCTTGGACTGGAGATTGGCAGACCAGTAGGTATGTACGCATGTTCCATCTGTATGTAGTGATGTAGCTATATCAGTAATACAAAATATAAACATGGACTGTACATCATTTGTGTAGTTATTGTTTCACATTGCAACATGCAAGATGTATATAAAATTAACTTACTATAAGGAAACTAAGCTAACTAGGAGAACTTTGTGTGCCTCAGAGTGGCTACATTAAGCAAGCATAAAGCAAGCACATTGGCAATAGCTCCATTGACATACCCCGGCAGAAGGGGCTGTTCAATGTTTGAAAATGCATGGAATTATGAGCATTCCCTTATATAACATACATGGCTAACCAGGAGATGCTTCTAATTTGCCAGAGCACCACTGTTGAAGGCTAAGCAGGAGATCTATGCGCAAAATATGTCCTTTAATGTTATATCTCTCAAGTGTGTTGCATTATGCTATACATATTTACCCAGACTAATATGCCTTATAAATATCTAAATGTGCAGAACTGTGTCTTTTGCAGGGCAACACCAAAACATAAAACATGCTGACATAGCATGCATCCTTGCACAAAGATGGAAGTCACAAAGATTTACCAATAGTTAGCACTCTGCGCACCAGTGCCAGTAACCCCCTTATATAGATGTGACTAAATACATCACATGGCTGAGGCATGCTTAAGGCATGTGATCATGAATACCTCAGAACTTCATCATCGAGCCAGCTGAGGCCTGCAAGCAAACTAGCTGTGTCCAATAATCTTGTCATATTTAGACATATGTGTCAAAGCTGTTGTGTATATCTGGAAAACTGTGAAAAAATTTTGTAAGATATACATTAAAGCATAGGTGAAAGCACTATTTACAATGCAATGTCCAAATTCTTGTGTTCTAGGTGGACATTTCCCATTCCCACATGCTGAGTGGACACTTTCCAGGATCCCAATGCCAACAGTAAGTGTCATGAGTACATGTATGTCGCATTCTGACATCTGTGATCTATGTGAAATTTAACATTATGTTGTGTTCTGGGAGGTAACAATCACCTACTATCATTGTGCTGTCAGTGTGCTTAACATGACAGAACTTTCCAACTGATTTGGAATGAACAAGGAGAAACTTAATTGTGAATGTAGGGTGTATGAAAGTAGGCCCATGGGATCTAAGCATCTTTACATTTGTGTTTATGTTGGCACACTAACCATCATCTGGTCTATAATTTGCATGCGCTCAATACACACACACATCAGGTAGTGAAACAAATGGCACAAACCAAAAGAATCATGTTTCAACGTAGGTAGCAGCATAGTGAAATGTGTTTTGCTAGGTATGTCTAGGCAGTGCCTGTGGCATATGACCAAAATTGTGTATGACACAGGTGCAGATGATGTGCAATATTAATACACAGACACTGTTAGACAGTATGAACAGGCGGGTATCATGGAAACAGACTCACACATTGTGTGATTATGCCACATATGCTCCATCAACATGCAGCATACTTTGGTCAGACATACTGCATACTTTTGAGCTCTCCTGCCACACCTTTTCACTGTGACTCACCATAAGCGTGGCCAACCATTCCTGCTGTGTTACACCTAATTTGTTTGTAGACAACATACCTGTCCCTGAAGCAGTATGTCAAGCTAAAACCTCAGCAGGGTAACGATCACAAGCTAAACAATTTTGAATCTGATAGATACAGCATATGTTTTAGTTATGGGTCTGTGACAGGGGATACCGTAATGACAACTCGTAGTCAGTGGTCTATTGTGCACACAATGTCTTTATTAAGTGGAATGACGGATGTAGTTTATGGTTTCTTTTTGTTCTTTTTTCGTAGCTCTGCCTCTGGGTTAACAGGGTGTTCATCTTCTTCTTCTTTCTTCCAGATGGGCTCTCAGGAGGCACATGTGGGAAAGAAGCAGATACAGACAACGATGAGCGGTCTGGTAAGTTTTCTTCTTGTTATTTTTCTCTATTCTGTTTCCCTGTTCTATATCTTCTTTGTTTCTCCTTCTCTGCGCTTCGGCTTCTCACTCTCTCTCTCACTCTCTCTCTCTGTAGGTCTGTCTTCTCTTGCTTTTGTCTGGTCTCTTTTCTATTCTTCATAGGCTGTCTTGTTTCCCTTTCTTCTCCCTCTTTTATTTATCTCTTTGGGTTAGGTTTGTGCTATACACTACAACTGTGAACATTCTTTGTCTTTTCCCTTTTTCTCTATGTTAGGTCCGCTCAATAGGGGACCAGTCTACTAGGACACTGTGGTGTGGAAAGAACAACTTTTGGTTCCCTATTCTAACAAATGAAATCTGGAAAAATGCCAGACCAAAAGAAAAAACTCAAAACAAAACAAACCAAAACAAAATAATCCCATACCCGAGGTTCTAAGAACACGGTAGGTAGCTGCCTGTCCGCCTCCCGCCTCCTGCTCGTCTCCCAGGAATGTTAGATTGTCCCACAACCCTCGTACCTGCTGAGGCCACGCTCTCCCCAGAGCGTTGCCTGATCCTGGGATTTTTCTGCCTCCTGGCCCGGCGATGGTTGCTGTGGTGGAGAAACCACCGTGGTTGGACACCACGTCCTGGTGTCGGCGTCTACTGCATGCGACCGAACCCAGACGGTTCGTCCACCTTCTTCAGCTGCTCCTCCTGGGCTAGCTGTTGGTCCCGCATCTAGTGCTGGCTCTGCCTCCTTGGCTGCCGCTGGTGTTCCTGTAACTGCTGCTGTCTCTCGGAGTGCCGCCGCCGCCTCTTTGGATGTTGCCGCAATTTCCTTAAGCTGCCACGAGTTATTGTTTTTGTAATTTGGCTTCAGAAGTAAATGAACTTCCCTCAGAGTCATAGTGCAAAGGTCCCTGCATTATCTACAACAAAATTCTTGTTTAGATGAGTATTCCAGCATGTACACACCCTTCTGAGATGCATTGTGTAATTTATAATGTGTGCAAAGCAATGCAGGTTTAGGATTATGTGGGCCGTATTTATACTCCGTTTGCGCCGAATTTGCGTCGTTTTTTTCGACGCAAATTCGACGCTAAACTAACGCCAACTAACGCCATATTTATACTATGGCGTTAGAGGCGAATAGCGCCAAAGTTCCCGTAATGTGCGTCATTTTTTAGCGTGAACCCCTTCCTTGCGTTAATGATATGCAAGGGAGGCGTTCCCGTCTAAAAAATGACTCCCAGGCCTTTACGTGGTATTTATACTCCCGGGCAAAAGAGACGCCCGGGAGTGGGCGTGGCTAAAAACGGCGCATTTGCGCCGCTTTTTAACGCCTGGGTCAGGCATGGCGTTAAGGGACAAGTGGGCTCAAAATGAGCCCAGAGTGCCCTCCCCTGCCCCCAGGGACCCCCCCTGCCACCCTTGCCCACCCCAGGAGGACACCCAAGGCTGGAGGGACCCACCCCAGGGACATTCAGGTAAGTATTTTTTTATTTTTTTTTAATAATTTTTTTTGGCATAGGGGGGCCTGATTTGTGCCCCCCTACATGCCACTATGCCCAATGACCATGCCCAGGGGACAGAAGTCCCCTGGGCATGGCCATTGGGCAAGGGGGCATGACTCCTATCTTTACAATGATAGGAGTCATGTTGATGGGGGATGGGCGTCGTTAAAAAATGGCGCAAGTCGGGTTAAGACGATTTTTTCGACGTAACCTGACTTGCCCCATTTTAAGACGCCCATGCGCCATTTTCCCCCTACGCCGGCGCTGCCTGGTGTACGTGGTTTTTCTCGCGCACACCAGCCAGCGCCGGTCTGCTTGCGCCGGCTAACGCCATTCAATAAATACGGCGCCCGCATGGCGCTTCAGAATGGCGTTAGCCGGCGCAAAACTTTTTGACGCTAAACTGCGTTAGCGCAGTTTAGCGTCAAAAAGTATAAATATGGGCCTGTGTGTACAGAAGAATGTTAAAATAAGACTCATCATGTTTTTGGCAATAAGTGTGAGCCAGAAGTTATGTGTCACATTTCAGTACATTTGCATGTGGGAAAACATATTGGGGGTCATTCAGACCCGCCTGGAGGGGACCGCCATATGGCCGCTCCACGGTCGAAAGACCGCGGAGGCCATTCTGGCTTTCCCGCTGGGCTGGCGGGCGACTGCCAGAAGGCCGCCCGCCAGCCCAGCGGGAAACCCCTTCCCACGAGGAAGCCGGCTCCGAATGGAGCCGGCGGAGTGGGAAGGTGCGACGGGTGCAGTTGCACCCGTCGCGAATTTCAGTGTCTGCTGAGCAGACACTGAAATTCTTTGTGGGGCCCTCTTACGGGGGCCCCTGCAGTGCCCATGCCATTGGCATGGGCATTGCAGGGGCCCCCAGGGGCCCCACGACACCCCATACCGCCATCCTGTTCCTGGCGGGCGAACCGCCAGGAACAGGATGGCGGTATGGGGTGTCGGAATCCCCATGGCGGCGCCATGGAGGATTCCTGAGGGCATCGGAAAACCGGCGGGAGACCGCCGGTTTTCCTGTTCTGACCGCGGCCAAACCGCCGCGGTCAGAATGCCCTGCGGGGCACCGCCAGCCTGTTGCCGGTGCTCCCGCATCCCCGGCCCCGGCGGTCCTTGACCGCCGGGGTCGGAATGACCCCCATTGTGATGTACCCCAGGCATGGTTTGCAGGAGATAAATGACAACTTCCTTTCCATGTATTGGCTATTTGACACTGAGTAAATGAAACCAGCAATGTGTGCTGCCTTGTGTGACTCCAGATGGGGTATGCAATGCAAAGGCACACTACCTGGACTTTATCACCTTAACCACTTTCATTTATGTTGATGAGCAAGGATCAGCCCACTTGAATGATGCCATTACAAAAACCAAAGTTTAAATTTCTAGACCTTGTGTTCAATTTGAAATCTGGAGATCAGCAAGAGTGTGAATCATTGTTCTGTATGATATAATTGTAATTTAATTGTGACTACATTAACATACTGTGCACCTACACATATAGCACCTGACTCAGTTTTCTTGCTCAAGTAGGGGATATCTATGTAATGACAATATATTGTCCATATATCCATCTCTATTGCTGGAGGTAGTCTGTTCAGGTACATATGATTGTGTCACAATGTCAGCATATTTTCACACAAATTGTGTACATGTACAGCTTGAGCGAAAACTGTTTTTACATTACAACCCAAGATAACATGAACGATGAAGAGGTCAAAACCTTTGAGATGCGTCCGGACCATCACCGCCACATAAGAAATGTTTGCAAGGCTTACCCAAAGATGAACAAGCTATAAAAGTGTGCAAAGTCTGTGAGGTCCTGAAATGTCCACTGAACAACACAAACCTCCACCTCTACATCAGCCACAACCCCAACCACGGATGGACCAAGCCAGCAGGAGCCACTCCAACCCCAGGTACCATCGGCTACACCTGCAGCCACATAGCTCACAACCACACAGGCCAGGAAGCCCAGATGAAGCTGTGAGTCTGTTTTTAAATACTGTATATTACACCAGTTGTGCACAATTACAGAGAGACCGGATGGGATACAGAAGGAGCTGGCCAGCCTCCGTGAATGTGTGGAGACAATAATTGAGTCCCTGGTTCAGGCACCACAACTACTGGAGACTCTGCCTTAGACTTTATTGTTGTGTTGTTACCTTTCTTGTTTGTTTTTTTAGTAGTTAAGCATAGAATCTCTTTATGATTGGGATAGGTTTAGAGCAGTAAGGGTTTAGCTTTTACATATTTATGTAGTTAATTGTTTTTATATTTGTTTCTGCTGTTAAGGTTTTTAGTGGGTGGGGGTTGATGTGTACTATTCGTATGAAAAATGTAAATAAATATAAAAAGAAAATACCAAAAAAGATATATTTCTTTAGGTTTACTTCTGTAGTTAGTATATGTGTAGGTGTGTTTCTTATCTGCACTGTGTCAATCTATGTGTGTTAATGGGGGTGGGGATTGATGTTTAAAATGTTATTTGTGTTAAGTGTTTAACATGGGTTAGGATAAGTTAAGTTAGTGTAAGGTAGGGTTAAGGTTAGTTAGTGTAGGATAGGTAGATGTAGGTATTTTAAGATGTGTAGCTAGTGTAAGGCAGTGCTTAGGTTGGTTAGTGTACAACATGTAGTTGTCGTCTGTTTACTTAGATTTCTACTTTCACAACTTCATTAATAGTATTTATCATTGACTTTGTTGAGTTGAGTAAAAGATGTAGCTATTGCCCAGCAGTCTTTGAAGGTATATATTGTTTTTGTGAGAGGCCTCTGTTCAGGACTTGGTGTATCTAACATTTGAGTCACTTAAGACTCTTTAACGTTCTTTATGCACTGTAAATGGTCATCTTAGTGTGATTTGACACACAGCCCAATACAGATAGTCACCTAATGCAGCACTGTGTGCGAAAGAAATATGGCATGTATATTTTGGATGGTCACTACAGATTCCTGGCTGTGCTGAGACACACACTGGTGCCTGCTACTAACACACACACTCATGCACTATTATGCAAGTAGGTCATTGTTGTTAGCTGGTTACAATTCATAAACATGTCCTCCACATGCCAGGAGAACCTCAATCATCCTTGGCATTGAGTACTTGCTATGTGTGGCACTAAAAGCATGTGCCTTTGTGCTACAACTTGCAAAGTTTGAAAATCATAAGTCTTCCCTTTCCTCCTACCCTGGTAAGGTGTTGCTTTGTTTCTGGTTCTGTGCTCTGGCTCCTATGCAGCAATATGTATGCATGTTGTACAATTGATGTCATGTGTGGTTACACTCAAAACATGTGAGGCCTCTCAGTGGCAGAGGAGCACATTTACCCTACATAGCCCAGAGAAGCTTTTTATGCCACTTATGATTTGACACCGAAGCTCAAGAAAGACCCCTTGCATTTCTTGCATTCTGACATCCAACACAGAGGACTGCCCTAGTACATACTAGTGCGGGACAGGTATGATGCTAATTCAGAAGGAGTCTGGACATGAGTATCTGCATATTTTAAGTGCAAGCATGATAATTTATGTACTTTAGGATCACTTCAGTGCAAGCATTGAGGCTATCAAATGTGTTTTTATCACATTGGGGTTCATTACAACCACGGCGGTCTTTTTACAAGACCGCCGAGGGACCGCCGTGCGGAAGACCGCCAGTAGTGGCGGTTTGCCGCTCGGCGTATTATGACTGTTGGCTGCTCTCCGTCCTTTTTCCGACGGAGAGCCGCCAACAGCCATACTGGCGGGCGGCGGGGAAGTGGAGGTTGCTCCACCTTCACCGCCATGCCAACAGAACACCGCCCACTGAATCACGTCCTGTGATTCGGCGTGGCGGTGTTCTGTTGGTGGTGTGGTGTCGGCGGAGCAGCCCCATGGCTCCCATCCCCTCCAGAAGGATCGACGGAACAGGTAAGTCGATCGTCCGGTAGGGGAGGGGCGTGGGGGGGTGTTGTGTGTTGTGTGGGTGCATGGGGGTGTGCGTCTGTGTATGTAGAGGGGGTGTGTGAGTGCGTGTATGCTTGCGGGGGTGTTGCGTGTATTGGGAATGAGTGCGTGTATGTCTGTGGGTATGTCTGTATGGATGTGTGCGTGTATGTTTGTATGTGGGTGTGCGTGTCTGACTGTGTGTGTGGATGTAGGCATGTATGTCGGTGTGTGTGCATGTGTGTGTTGGTGGTTCCTGCGTGCGTGTCGGGTGTGTGTGAGTTCTGTGATGTTGGGGGTCGGGGTGGGGAGGGGGGCCCTGCCACCTTTGGGGGGTGGCAGAGGTTGTGGGGGGTGTAGGGGAGGGAGTCGGTGGGGGTGGTGGGTGGGGGAGACCCCTATCAGTGCCAGGGAAGGAATTCCCTGGCACTGATAGTGCTTACCGCCATGGATTTCATGGCGGTTCCAACCGCTGGAAATCCACAGCGGTAAGCCGGGTCAAAATACCACTGGCGGTATAGTGACAGTCGCCGAGCTGGAGACCTAGGTCTCCAGCCCGGCGGGCGGAACGGAGAACCGGCGGATGACCATGGTGGTAACCGCCATGGTCATAATACGCTGAGGAAAGACCGCCAGCCTGTTGGCGGTCTTACCGCCGCTTCTCCGCCTTCCGCTAGGGTCATAATGACCCGCACTGTCATGTTCACTGAGCTAGGTATATATGGATAAGTGAAACAGTGTTGTTGGCTCACATGACTCACAGGCCCCATTTTTCTACAGGATAGGCAGTTGTGTGATTAGTAAGGGCTTTTCAGAGTGTGTCTGTGATGTAACTGAAACTTATTTTCACATCCTGACATACCATTGGGAGACAATATATTCTGCATAATGCCATTGCAGTGAATGTACTTGATGTTTGATGGCTATACAAATAGAGTATGTGACAGTGATTTTAGCTCACTGTCCATGAGATGGTAAGAAGTGAATTTTGTTAATACGCACCATGGTATAAGTTGTCCTTTCTGCTCCACACATTCAACAGTCTGGTTTGTAGGAGTGAATTTATTTTCAAATGTGGGTGGGTCAACATGAACATTTTTTGCAGTGTTTGGGGCAACAACATCAATATTGATAGTGAGCAAAGGATGTCTAGACAGAATACATTTGGGAGACATGTCATGCAACATGTAGAGATGAGGAGAATTTCAGTGAGGAGGAACAAATTTCCATTAGGGAAAGTAGGCCTCTTCAACAGTCCACAAGTGAATAACATTTACAGTTACACAAAAAAGTGCAGTATTGTGTCATAATGGAGGTGACATGATGTTTGACACAGGACCACTGGGGAACTGACCACGGGACACAAACAAATGTTACCTGGCAGTTCTATGGAAATTGGGGATGTCCATGTCTTCCTCATCTGATGGTTGTTTATTATGTTGCTATGTAGGAGTCCAACTTGCATGCCATACATGCCATGATGTTAATGATGGTCCCCAGCTTGGTGGCAACCTCACTGATGTCAGATGTTGAGGCCTGTTGCCTCTGCCTCATGGCACAACCAATATTAGCTAGTGACTCAACCATACTATGGAAACAAGTGTAGGTGCCTATAATTGCCTCCGTTGTATTCTTATTTGGACAAAGGCCGCTACGAACTCCTTCTAGGGTGCCTGAAATAGTCTCCATCCCCGTCCGCACCTCATTAACCATCCCCTGCTGTACCCCTATTACTTGCTGTTGGAAGACAACTTGGGGGTCTTTGGAGTTCACATCTGGGTTCGGACTGGCCGAAGGGGCATGCCCTGTGGGTGGCGGTTCCCCCGGAGTGCTAGCCAAGCTGTCATCCCTTGCCATGTCCGGAGAAGAAGATTCTATGGAATCCAGGAGTTGGAAGGTGTCATCGTCCATGTGGGACAGGACGTCAACACCAACAGGTTGGTCATGTAGGACAGGCTGCTGGACAGAAGGTGTTGTTTGTCCCATTGCAATGAAATTGTAATATGTTAATGATGATCTATGATAGATGTTGACAGTAGTCATTTTGGTGACAAATATACTTTATTATCATTCAGTTTATTTTACACTTGGATTTGTTGACCATGTGTTACTAATGGTAAATGAGGGCAAGTTACACTGTGTTTGCTTGCACACGGCAATATCTGAACATTGTTCACACAACCACTGTGTGACATGGGGGCCATTTCTGTGTGATACCACACATTGCAAGGCAGTTACACAGTCTCCTGGCCTGCCCTGGCTGAAAGGGTGAGTGAAGGTAAGGGCCCCATTTAGCATGTTGCTTGGCTTATTTTTATATCTTGGCTATAGTGATGTAAGGGTCACTTATTGACACTACTACTGAGAACATTGTCCCATATCACCAGAGTGCCTGCATCCATCTATCTATCACTTAGCCCACAGCTCCTGACAAAGTATTATTAGTTTGGTCATCTATTAGTTTTGATCCATCACTCTGCCTTTCACACAGTACACCATGTCAATCTGCTTTGCAGTGCTGTATTGCATGCACTTTGTGCATTCAGGTGGCCAAGGTCTCATCTGTGACACACACCAACACAACTATACTCAGCAAGTAACCTTGTTATACTGCAGCAATGTGTAAGGGCATGTACTTACCATGGTTTACTTATTTGTGTGTACTCCTGTGATTTCTTAGCACTCATAGTAATGTCCTGATTCTGGAACAATAAACACTGTGAACCATCTCTGAAGGGGTTAAGCACCATCGCACTTGAAATTATGCAACTACTGAAGCTCACCCCATTTCACTGTTACCAAAGTTTGTCCTCTGCAGAGTATCACAAATCTCTTCTCTCAGCCCTGCTCACTTGTACCTGTTGATGACTCCTGTATCAACCATCATCTGTCCCAGGGGCAGGCCTTACTCTCACACACTGATGCCACCAAAATCATACATTGACTCTCTGGAGACAAATGCACCATCCAACATATATTAAATCTGCAATTGACCAACAAGCCTACTTGTATGTGAATGTGACTCATGCTGAATCTCACAAGAGAGTAGTGATGATAATCTGTAACATGTACCTAGCTTGGTTGCCCACACGATGAGGCCCAGATATCTTACTCTTCAACCATTCCCAAAACCAGCCCATCATCCTGAGCACTGACTCATTCTGTCACATCACAATTCCCTGTTTCACATCCTCCTGCTTTGCCATATGTAGCATAGTCTGATGTTTCTTTTTACGCCTCCATCCTGACACCAGCTACACCTTCTGCCAGGCACACATCCCATTTCAAGTGTAGTATACAAATGCCCTTCACAGTGAACCTATCAAACGTAGCAGTGTACAAACAACACACGTCACCTCCTTGACATCAGGGACCCATCAAGCTCACCCACCAGCTATGCTTTAGACAGACAGACATGGACATCTGGTGTGCATCACTTGTATTCATCTCCACCTCCAATATCCATTCGTACAATACAGGAGATGGTGTGGTCTCAAACATGGCAGCTAACACTTGTGAGATCAGACCCAGCCCATCAGGACAGCTGTGTGCAATGTGGTTTCATGCTAGTGACTGTACAAGTGGCTCTACACATGATCACACTTCCAGATACTCCACATACCAAACATCTGGATCCCCTCTCAGGTTAGAAGTTAGTCCTCTGGCAACCCCATTCCACTCCATTCCATTACTTCTCACACCACTTTTGTCTGCAAAGCCCCAAGACAAACACGTTTACCTCATGGTGCAAGGGAGCCTATATTGTCAGAGTACGGTTGGGCAGGTTTCTATGGTCCATGCATGATGTACTGCTCCAGTCCAGGTTTTCTGCTTTGTATTGTGGGACTTGTAGTCCTGATTGTTTACTGTCATGTAAACTTTAGACTACAATTTGCAGTATTCAAAGGACAATCTAGACTGGACAGCATATAACGCATGGACCTGAGAAACTTGACATGGTTGGATTGAGTAGAACAAATTGTCACTGGGCAAGAAACTTACATTTATGTGATGTATGAGTTAACATGTGAGACACTCATTCCCTTTCCTTTGTAAACAGTGCAGTACAGTGCAGCAGAGTGTCTTGCTGCACTGCACTGCATCATATTTTTAACCATACTGTTCTTGTTGATATTTATCCTGTAGACCTTCCTGGTCCTCAACCCCACCACTGTCCAATCCTTCCACTCCTGCCACCTACTCTTTTGGGATGAGTGATGCTACCAGCTCCTCCAATGGATCCAGCTCCTCCTGGTGCTCAGGTCCTCCTGCGGTCCAAGTGGCTGCCCTCAGGTTCTTGGCAAGTTTCTCTTTTGCCCTGAGCTTCTAGTCATGCCACATTTTTTCAAGTCCAGCACTGTCTCCTTGGTTTGCCTTACACTGTTGAGTTTGTCAATTATGGATTTCCAAATGGCTTCCTTCTTCCATAATGGCAATTTGGAGGTGATAAAGAGAAGGCATTCATTTTTTGTCACCCCATCTATTAATATTTGGTTCTCCTCTGCAATGAAAATGGTTTTCCTCTTCCTTCTCCCTTGGCCTGCTTCTGGTCTGATCTTAGCTAGGGTTGGCATGGTGCCCTCCTGACTTGTAGATGGACCTCCCTTCATTTTGTGGCGGTGAGTTACGCCGGCCTGTTGGCGGTACTACCGCCACATTAACGCTGATCGCTGGGGTCATAATGAGCCCCTCAATGTTTTCTAGCGCATAGAAGCAACTAGCGCTCAAAGGGTAAAAAAAAGGTCACACTGGAAAGGAACAAAGTCCAGAGTTCAGGCCACCCATGAGGTAACAGTGTCACACTTACTTTCAGAAGTGCTTCTTGATTCTGGAAAGTAGTCCACAGCACCAGCCAAGGGTTTAGAGGCTCTGGTTTGCCTCTTGGGGTCTGGGACTACATCTCCCACAATGCGCCTCTTCAACTTATGGAGTTGTTCTAAACATCTCCAGACTTCTGGATCTTCTTCCAGATGTCTTTTTTGGGTCCTTGAAGTGTCCACAACTTGATCCAAGGTTCCAGAAGCTCTAAGTTGCTCCTTGGGAGTTGGGACTACAATTCCCAGAATGCACCTGGTCGGAATCCTCAAATGGCCATTGGACGCTGGTCAGCTTGGATCTGCTTGCAGGACTTGATGCAGGGGACTCTGGGTAGCTCCTTTGTACCTGTAGCAAACAGGGAGTCCCTTCTTGAAGCAGTAGGAGATAGGTAAAGTCATTTTAGTGGTGAAGCCCAAGTGTGCAGCTGGTGCAGTCATTCAGAGTGCAGTGTCCAGGTGCAGGTCAGGAGTCCAGCAGGGCAGTCCTTCTTCTTCTGACGTTCTTCTTTGTTGGGATCTGCTAGGGATCTGAGGTGTGGGTGAAAAACAGGGGGGTCCTAGTACTCCAATCAGGTGCAGGGTCCTTCTCACTGCGAAGATCACTTCCTGGGAAGTGTGGCAAAAATCAATCCCAGGGAGCAACATTCCTCAAAAATCCAACATGGCTGAAAGTGATTTTTGGAGGTTCCATCTGGCTGAGCTCACCCACTGGTGTGGCTAAAAATCTTAAACACACCCTTCTCCTGCCCTCTCCTAATCTAATCAGAGGGGCACCTAATTGTCTGGGTTTGCAGGATGTGAGGGAGGTGCTGGGGTACTCCAAATACCCTTTCCTGCCTTTGAAGATCAGTTTGGTAGCCCTCCCACCTTCCTGCTTCTCCATCTGCTGAGGGAAGTTCTCCTCCCCCAGGCACATCTCCTTGTGTTCAGCCCAGGCTACTTCACACCTCATCCAGGCTGCCTGCCCATGCTGCCAGAGGCTGGGTAATCAAAGTAGAGCACTGCAGGGCTGAAATTGGCAACTTTTTAGGTAGAGCTTAAAACTCTTTACCTGAACAAGTTATATTAAATCCAACAATTGTAAGTTGTGGGATTTATTATAACAATTAATTTGATACCAAACTTCAGTTATCTGACACTTAAGGGGACTTTATAAATTAAAATAAATTCTAGTCTATGGAGGCCAATCACTACAATGAGGGAAAAACATATTTGGCTGGTTTACCTCACCAGTGCGTATAAAACTATTTTTATAAGGTCCCTGCTAATAGTTACATGGCATCCAACCTTAGGGGCAAATAGGGCACACCTAAGGGGTGACTTATATGTAACAATAAGATAGTTTAAGACTTTGGAAGTACTTTTTAATTCCAAAGTCAAATTTGCATATAACTTTAGCTTAAGGCAGTCAGCAAGGCAGGCCTGCCTTTAAAATGAGCCTGGCCACCTCAGCAAGGCACCTGTGGATGCACCACCTATGCTGGGGTCCCTAAACCTACATGCCCTACCATATACTAGGGATTTATAGGTAGGTTGACGAAGCCAATTATAATTAGCCTAATTTGCATACTCATTTTAAATGGAGCACAGGGACTGGGACTGGTTAGCAGAACCCAGGGCACCATCAGAGTCAGGAAAACACCAGCAAAAAGTGAAAAATGGGGGCAAAAAGTTAGAGGGCCTCTGCAATGAGTCCTGTTTTCTCACACAAGCCCCCCCCCCCCAGTCCACACGCCTAGGAGACTCAGTCCAACCCTGGGAGAGTCTTCCTGGCTTGCCAGTGAGGAAAACAGTGAAGAAAACTGGTTTTCCCTTTGCAGAGCCTACTCTGCCTTAAACCCCCCTGACATGGTCACACCCTCTGGGTAGTGAACCCATCCCAACAGTGAAAGGACCCATTTTAAACTAAAACTTGCCTCGGGAGGGGTCTTCCTCCTCTCCATCTGCCATCTTGGGTAGTGAGATGCCCACCTTCCCTATCCCTAACCTTGCCAGGGCAACGCCTAGCTTACCCAAAGAGGTCACCCAACACTTGAGCAACCACACCATGACCAGCAGGGTCAGGGGCCTACTTTCCTTTTGGCCCTAGGGTCTGCCTCCCAGGCCAAGTGCAGTGCCGCCATGAAGGACAGCACCCAGCAGAGGCTACTGACAGCTGTCAGCATCCAGAACTACACCGTAAGCTCTCCACTGACAGGTGGGTGAGCTGCTTTAGGGGCAGCTGTAGGGTCCTGGCACCCCTCTGGCTGTTTAGAGTGGGGGGCTACCTCCTCCGGTGGCAGACACCCTCCTTCCACTCTCCCTTCTGTCAGTGCAGGGGCAACACCCTGCAGCTGGACAGCTGCCTGACTACTCAGGACGTCTTTGGGGTCAGGTGAGGCCTCACCAGTGCCAACTCTGGGCTCCCCCCTTACTGGGGCAGAAGGCCTTTGGCTCCCTGGAACTCTCTTTACGAGTGGCCTACTATTCCTTTTCTTTTTCCCTTTTTTTGGGGACACCTGTCTCCTAACTGTAGGGACTAGCTCCCCTGGACTATGGGTTGGTGGGGGTGTCCTGGGAGACAGCCCCATCTGGGACCAGACTCAACTCCGGGAGGTCACTGCCCAGGATACAATGTAAGGGGAGGTCAGCACTGACTACCACCCTAAACCAGTCAAGGATACCTTCCCTCTCAAGGGGCATTCTAGCTACAGATTTGAAGGTGACCTCCCCTGTGGCTATCCTAACTTTCCAGGTCTTCCCTGGAACATACATGCCTGGGGCCACCAACAGGTAGGTCACTCACTATGGTTTGACTGGCACAGGTGTCTCTCAGGCCAATAGTGGAGATCCCATTCACCTGAATGGGCTGAAAGTGCCTACTCACACCCACAGGGATCACCAGCTTACCATCTGGTGCTGTCTCCCAGTTCAATGCTATGAGGACTTCATCATCTGAGGAGTCCTCCTCCATGGCCACACTGGACAGCCCAGTGCTAACCACCGTCCTTGGACAGGCTGCATCTACCCGGAAGTGACCTGTCTGATTACAGTCAAAGCAAGCCTTACTGTCCAAGAGCTTTTTCAACCCTGGGTCTCCGTGCCTCTGCTTGTCAGAGTGGGAGTGGGATTTACTCCCCTCCTTCTTAGGGTTCTGGGGTACAGAGCGAGTCTCTGTGGTGGGCTTATCACCGCCCTCCTTAGCTTTTTGGGGACCTGACCTCACCCTTCTTGGAGTCTCCCCACCGGGACTTGACAACCACCCTGGTTCTCAACCACTCATCAACTGCCTCCCCCAGCTCTCTAGGGTTGGTCAGCTTAGAGTCCACTAGATGCTGGCGTAACTTTTCTTCGATCCAATTGGTCAAGATGTGCTCGCTCATGATCAAATAGTATAACCCCTCAAGTATTTACTTTGTTACCATGTATCCAGCCCTCTAGTGCATAATGTAAGGCGTCTACAAAGTCAACCTGAGACTGGGTATTGGCCTACTGGGTGTCCCTGAACACCATCCTATACTGTGCTGGGGTCAAACCAAGTTAAGCATGGTTAAGCATCTCTTCTTACTAGTATATGAATCTGCCTCCTCCCACTTAAGGTTGGAAGCCTATCCCTCCCAGAGTTGGGGACCAACTGCCATAGAAGTGAACCCCATTATTGAGGCTTAACCCTTCTCATCTGGAAGGCACGCTGAAAGCTCTCCAACCACTAGTCTATGTCATCCCCCTCTACATAAGCAGGAACCACCCCCTTGGGTAGTCTGGGGCAAAACTTCCCACCCATGGACACCTCAACTTCTCTGTCACTGCTACCATCTCTCTGTTCAATTAATGCCCAGTTCTCCTTCTCTAGGGCCACCTTCTCTGCCTCCAAAGCTATGAGGGCTACCTGGGCCTCAAGTTCCCTTTCCATGAGGTCCAGTTCTGTTTCCTCATGGTCTCATACCACAGACCCTTCTCTCCCACTAGCTCTGGATGGGGATCTAGCTGCTTGGATTACACTGAGGCAATCATCCTCCTCCTCCTGGAGGTTGGAGAAGACATCTTTCCTCTCCCTCCCTACCACTGAAACTTCCTCTGTCTCTTTCTGTGCTACCCAGGCTTCAAGAGACTTGGCCATCACAGCTATCCTAAGGTTGTTAGCAGCAGGTATTCCCTCCTTTCTGCACAACACCCTTAGCTCAGCTGCAGTAAGTGTGGGTAGACTGGCCAGATCAAGCTCCATGGTCTCCCTTACGTTTTGTGTCACTTAAAAAAAAAGCTTTGGCAGCAATTGATAAGAACAATTTAGATAAATCAAAAATGAAGTAATTAAAATATTTGTCCAAATTTGAAAAAACAAAAATACTTTGGCTCTAGGTCAATTTAGAGGATTTTTAACTTCTTTCACTTAAAACTGTAGTGTGATTTTAAACACAAGTCCTGGATCCCACCATTGTGCACCAAAAATGTTGGAAAATTGATTACTGGTGAGGGCAGGTAAGAACCTACACTAAGCAATAGGCCACTAACTTCCACCCAGGTCCGGCTAGGTCTCAATAAATTAAACCCAGATCAACCCTTGCTAGCTTGTCAA
This sequence comes from Pleurodeles waltl, assembly GCF_031143425.1. Lineage (NCBI taxonomy): Eukaryota > Metazoa > Chordata > Amphibia > Caudata > Salamandridae > Pleurodeles > Pleurodeles waltl. The sequence goes on from NC_090445.1 coordinate 1,388,057,176, forward strand.
TGAGGGACAAGGCTTAACTTAGGAGACTAGAATGTAAAGCATTTAAAAATCATAAAACAGTAAATAGGTAAAACACAAACCAAAATAAAAATGCAACACCAATTTATAAAAATAGATTATATTTTTATCTTAAAATGACACCAAAATGAAGACAATCGTATAAGGGGAACAGGAGATATGAATTTTTAGAGAATTAATATTTTCTAGCACATAGAAGCACCTTTGCTCAAAGGGTTAAAAAAGGTCACACTGGAAAGGAACAAAGTCCAGAGTTCAGGCCACCCACAAGGTAACACTGTCAAACTTACTTTCAGAAGAATTTCTTGATTCAGGAAAGTGGGCCACATAACCAGCCAAGGGTTCAGTGGCTCTGGTTTGCCTCTTGGGGTCTGGGAATACAACTCCCATAATGCACCTCTTCAACTTATGGAGTTGCTACATACATCTCCAAACTTCTGGATCTTCTTCCAGAGGTCCTTTTTGGGTCCTTGAAGTGTCCACAACTTGATCCAAGGTTCCAGAAGTTCTGAGTTGCTCCTTGGGAGTTAGGACTACAATTCCCAGAATGTACCTGGTCAGAATCCTCAAAGGGACGCTGGTCAGCTGAGCTTTGCTTGCAGGACTTGATGCAGGGGACTCTGGGCAGCTCCTTTGTACCTGTAGCAAACAGTGAGTTCCTTCTTGAAGCAGTAGAAGACAGGCAAAGTCATTTAGTGGTGAAGCCCAAGTGTGCAGCTGGTGCAGTCCTTCAGAGTGCAGTGTCCAGGTGCAGGTCAGGGTTCAAGCAGGGCAGTCCTTCTTTTTCTGTAGTTCTTCTTTGTTGGGATATGGTATGGAACTGAGGTATGGGTGCAGCTCTGCCATATTTATCCTTTCTCCTGTGTGAAAAACAGGGGGGTCCTGGTTTTCCAGTCAGTTGCAGGGTCCTTCCCCCTGTGATGACCACTTCCTGGGAAGTGTGGGCAAAAATCAATCCTAGGGAGCAACATTCCTCAAAAATCCATCATGGCTGAAACTGATTTTTGGAGGTTACATCGGGCTGAGCCCACCCACTGGTGTGGCTAAAAATCATAAACACACCCATCTCCTGCCCTCTCCTAATCTAATGAGGAGGGCACCTAATTGTCTGGGTTTTCAGGATGTGAGGGAGGTGCTGGGCTGTTCCAAATGTCCTTCCCTGCCTTTGAAGACCAGTTTTACAGCGCTCTCCGCTTCCTGCTTCTCCATCTGTTGAGGGAAGTTCTCCTCCCCCAGGCACAGCCCAGACTATTTCACATCTCATCAAGGCAGTCTGCCCAGGCTGCCAGAGGCCTACAGGGCTGAAGTTGGCGACTTTTTAGGCAGAGTTTAAAACTCTTTACCTGAACAAGTTATATTAAATCCAACAATTGTAAGTTGTGGGATTTATTATAACAATTATTTTGATACTAAACTTCAGGTAGCTGACACTTAAGGGGACGTTATAAATTAAAATAAAGTCTCCTCTATCTAGCCTACGGAGGCCATTCACTACAATGAGGGGAAAACAAATGTGGCTGTTTTTCCTCACCAAAGCTTATAAAACTATTTTTATAAGGTCCCTGCTTATAGTTACATGGCACCCAACTCTAGGGGCACAAAGGGCACACCTTAGGGGTGGCTTATATGTACAAATAAGGTAGTTTAAGACTTTGGATGTACTTTTAATTTCAAAGTCGAATTTGCATATAACTTTAGTTTAAAAGCAGCCAGCAAGTAAGGCCTGCCTTTAAAATGAGCCTGGGCACCTCGCAGGGCACCTATGCGTGCACTACCTATACTAGGGTCCCTAAACATACATGGCCTACCATATGCTAGGGACGTATATCTAGGTTGATAAAGCCAATTATAATTAGCCTAATTTGCATACTCATTTTACACAGAGCACAGGCCCTGGGACTGACTGGTCAGCAATACCCAGGACACCATCAGAGTAAGGAAAACACCAGCAAAAAGTGAAAAATGGGGGTAAAAAGCCTCTGCAATGAGTCCTGTTTTCTCACACAAGCCCCCAGCCCACATGCCCAGGAGACTCAGTCCAACCCTAAGAGAGTCTTCCTGGTTTGTCAGGCGAGAAAGAAAGTGAAAAAAACTGGCTGTCCCTTTGCAGGGCATACTCTGCCTTACATCCACCTGTCATGGTCACTCCCTCTGGGTAGTGAACCCATCCCAACAGTGAAAGGACCCATCTTAAACTGAAACTTCCCTCTAGGGGGCTCTTCCTCCTCTCTCTCTACACAGAGGACAGGCCCTGGGACTTGTTAGCAGTACCCAGGGCACTATCAGAGTCAGGAAAACACCAGCAAAAAGTGAAAATGGGGGCAAAAAGTTAGGGGGCCTCTGCAATCAGTTCTGTTTTCTCACACTAATTAATTGGTGCTAAAGTTACTCAAGATCCTGACAGTTTAATTTATCTGCCCCATGGGCAACGTCCTTGGTGAGGATGAAGAATGGAGGATGTTACGGCCAGTTAGTTCTTGATCTTTTTTGTGAAGCTCAACAGTGTGCGGCCTATTTACAAAGGTAAATTTACATATGACTAAATCTATATGTGTAATAATCCAATTTGTAGTAACTTTCCTACTGTTGACTATTCAACATTTTCAAGTGTAGTTTTACGAATAAAGCGTGGACTTATTTGTCTCCAGCCCCTGAAACAGGGGGTGAAATCTGAAAAAGCATCAAATGTGGACATAAAGTTTTGATAGTATTAAATTTATGACAATAATTTACTTTGCAACACAAACAAGTTGGAGAGCTCCCTAGAATAAAGTATTGGGAAATGTATGAAAGTTTATTAAAATTAAGTATGTTTATTTTAAATATTGGTGTAAGTTGTGTTCATATGCAGATTCTAAATGTAGAACACAATTAAAAAATCTCCAGCACTAGTAAATTAATTTTGAATTAAGTCTATAATCAATTTAAGTGCCTCAAATTAATTTCAAATTATTTTAAACAGATATTGAAAAATTCATACCTAAAGTGAAATGTTTGAGTATATTTATTATGTATTAAAATTAAAAGTTGCTAAAAAATATACATGTAATTTGTAACATTGTTATATATGAATAATTCATTTGACCATTATTGCCTTTGGGATTTTGTTTTAAATCCCTACTTCTGTTATCTTCTATAGGAGAGGGTTGCGGTACCAGCAGTTAGACATGAGTGGTGTGGGACTTACTCTGGGTCTGGGCTGGAGTACATTTACTACAGTTTTGGGTCTTCTTTGGCTAAAGTAATTATAGAAGTGCAGCTTGAGAAAAGCAATGGCTTTAACCTTGCATGGGTGGATGCAGGTCCCCACATAAACATCTCCCAAGACCTCCCTTTACCCCCTTTTGTTTTCCTCCCTAAACAGCTTTCATTTAGTAATAAGTACTCCCCATTTCCAGCCACCTCACCAGTCCCTCCAACATTTACTACTAAAATGTAATCATATTTTTGCCTACATCTCGCAGTCAGCGGGAGATCTCAGCATAGAAAACGTAGGAGAAATTGAGGAATAAACCTCTGCATGTACGTTAGTGAATAGCATTTTGTAGTATGTCAATTGTACTCTTGTAAAACCACTAATCGTACTACAAAATCAGTTTGTGAATGAACAGGTGCATGTGTTATGTATGATACCTCCTGTCTCACCTCCAACCCCAACTTCCTCCCAGAACAGGAAGAAATGGGCAGGGGTCTAAGGGGCCAGTTTTGAAAATACGATGACTTTTTTTAAACTATTGCATTGTTACCAGCCCCTTTCGAATATCAATTTCCTTTTTTGTATGCAAAAAACCCCACTGGTGGACCGTTGGCCATTCGCCAGATAATCTTGAATGTTGCAATTACTCATTATAAGCTTTTTTAGACAGAGCTACTGTGACGCTGTCCAGTCACCCCATTCACCTTTTTTGGAACCCTCCCTGGCTACAGACTTCGAATTTGTGCCACTGAAGATATTTGTACTCCAGAAAGTTTTTTACTTCTCTTTACAAAGTTTTAGTGCAACCAACCACTACCTTGCACCTGACTGCATTCAGTAGAGGGTTCGGCTTGCTTTATCAGTTTTTTTTTTACATTTCTTTGCGTTGCCTTTTTCATAACACTGAGTTGAATTTGATACCCTATAGCCAATTTTCTCGATTTTGTGACGTTTTTGTTATTAGATGTACTTTCGATTTGGCAGTTAAAGTTCAGAAAACCGTTCTGTTTGAACAACGCTACAGAGGGTGATCCAGGGATTCCTCGCAGAATACAGGGTACTTTATCCATGTGGCTCAGAATGTTTCAATTTAGTGGAAGGTCGGTGACAGGTCACATCAAGCATATGACTCATCTCTCTCCTAGCCTAACACTCTGATTTCAAAAGTCCTGACAATTTTATTTCCCACACACGCAAGGCTTAATTTACTTTATTTGCATGACTGGGCTACTCAAATCAATCTCTGTGGTCGTTACCTTGAAAGTCACAATAGTTTTGAAAGAAAACCAACATTGTTTTTAAATCACCACAGTTAAGAACAAATAAAAGAAGAAGAAATAGAACAAATGATGAGTATAAGCAGTGGACTCATTTCACCAAAATCTTATATGTAGCAGAATTGAAATCACATGACCCAGGACGCTAGAGCACACAACCTAAGAAGAAAGCCATGTGCAATTTGAAAATAAATCTTCATCGAAAACTTGATGCAATGGACATTTTAATAAGCTGACATGGACACAAAAATAGCTAATATTACAACCGGGTCCTAAAGCCACAAGTCACAATGGTTACGTTACAGAGTTGCAAAGGGATTCAAAGAAGCAATAGTGGGTTACCAATTGCCACCTCTACAAGACACCCAAGAGGATAAATAGAGCCACGCAGTTTTTCCACATTATCTGAAGTACCAAGGGGGTGTAATGGGCACTTCTGTCCATTTATTACTACCACAACCCTGTGGAAGTTGAGACATTTGATTGAACACTTCTGTAATCCTTACTGCTTAGTTATAAATGTAGTGACTGTGCTGTGAAACAATGATGATCCCTCATTTTCTTAGGGGGTGCCAGGAAAATAATGGATGCATTTTATCATTTGCCTGCAACATATTACAGACACAGATGTAGGTAAGAGGGCCTTGGATGACCATTCTAAGAGTGTACCAACCAGGACATGACACACTGAAAACACTAAGGGTACAAAGAAATCCTAGTGGGCTCCACACACCCCCGATCATGAAGACATGAAAGGCACCAGCCAATGGTGGTCTTAGGCTTCCTACAAAAGTGAGATATGGGTGCTTCATGAAAGACAATGATAGTGTAACAGAGTTTGTACTGTTAATTTAAGTGTAGGAGTTCTCTACACCTTGCGCCCCCCCATGGAAGCTGTGAAGACTTCTACCAGGGATTGTTCTCTCTTTGCCTGTGCTCATCCCATGGATGCCTTCTAGGAAAGGGTTGGTGACCCAGAGGCACAGAAACACAGATCAGTGCATGAGGCTGAGATTCATGTCTCCATGCAGACTCTCCAAGGGAAGGTTGCGTGGGCTTCAATTGGAGCTATGTGTGTCTCACTGGCAACCTCAACATTGGAAGGGCCTCCCAACACAAACCAGAGTTTAAAACAGAGTTCCTCTTTCAACCATCCATTTACAGTGAGTACGGTATCTTTTGTTTGTAGAGTTGTCTGCAGATTATTGGTGCCACAGTTTAATAGGCCACTTTACAGGCCATTTTAACATTTTACTTTGGACTTTGGTTTTGCATAAAATGCTAAAGATTACAACTTTCACCACTGTGCTGGTGGCATTCAGTTACCTGGTAAACCAACAAATTACAAAGTTGAACTCTTAGACAATAACATTTGTTAAATGTATATGTGTGCAAAAAGGCAAACGGAAGCTCTGGGTGGTTCCAAAGTTTAGGTGGATAGCACCTTATAATGCCCACTACAACACCAATGACACCATGAATCTGCTTACCTCAAATCTCTATTTTTCTAGCAAAGACATTGAGCATAGGATTAGTCATTCACACCGAGCTAGAAAGGAATAACTCCTTTTGCCATGTTTTTCAGCAAAGCGTTTAAGCATAGAATTAAGCTGTTAAATGATTCAAACCTTTTTACTACCCCAGGCATACTATCACAGCTTTGGATTGGTAAAATACAATCTAGGCAGTGGCAGCTGCTACTGAACGGGGAGGGATAAAAATAAAACACGTACCTGCTCTGTCAGGAGACGGGTTCTGTCTCTCCTCTGTCTTCTTTCTCTTCCTTACTGGAGCCCTGGCAGCACATAGGCACCCAGACTACTCCCAATCACCATGCTGCTGTCACCAGCATGACAGCGGCGTCATGATTGTTGAGAGTGGCCTCATTCGGTGCTCGGACAGTGAGTGGGAACCTGTGCACATTCTCCACCCGGATGTGCAAGACAGTCAGGTGGAGAAATGCAAAGTGTGCATGTCTGTTTGTCCAGCCCAACATGGCCAGCCAAACCATCATGCGCACTTATGGTGCACTCCACTCCACCCTCCTTGTCACTTAGCCCAGCCCACCACACCCTAAACTGGCTACAGCACTGAAAAATAAAATGATAATAACATTGTGTTATTATTTTTGCACCGCTGAAGGCAGTAGGGTGACACTCCTCCGCCTTAGCAGAGGAGCCACTGCTGCATCCATCCAGCCTACCTGAAAAGCATTTTGTTGTTTTGCGAATATCTTTGGCGCCTTTAGATCAATCTCCCCAAAACTTACAAAAAAGTTTCTATTTTTTGCTAATTTCAGCAAGGAAAGGTTCAGTTTGATCTGTTAAGTGAAGGACCAAAAAAAAGGGTGTGCCAAAACACAAAATCCTCATGCAATTTCCATAGACTTCTTTAAGAAGGGCTACAGCACAAACTTAATGGAATCACACTAAATTTAGCAGAAAGCTAAAAAAAAAATGTTTTTGTGCTTTCAGTGTAAATCCGTTAAGGAGTTTTGAAACAATTAAGGTTACAAATAATTGTATATCTGGATGGTTGGGTAGGCAAGAGTCTTTCAAGAGCCTTGCAGGAGAGTCATTTAACAATTTTGAGCATTCTGATTGGGCAAGGGAGCTGTTTTTTACTGTGGGCTGGTTTTCTCCTGTGGGAGCCAAACTTCCGCAGGAGAGACCACTCTAATTGGCTGCCAGCAACATGAGAAAAAAGTCTGTACTTGAGTTTTGAAAAAAAAAAGTAATGTAATGTAGAAGAGTCAGGATACTCTGCCCCTTTAGGCCCTATGGAAGGCACCCAGAGAGCTCCCCACCCCCAGGCCAAAATATGAAAAAATGACTGTGTTCATCGGGATCTCGCAGGATTCCAGGAGGATTGCAGGGAAAAAAATAGCGGTCAGACATTTTTTTTTTAATATTTGGGGAGGGGCCATGGTATGCCCCCCTCTTGGGCCCATTTTGGGCCCCATGGGCTCCATCCCATGCCATCTCACTCCCTGAGCCTTAGAAGGCCACGAGGACCCCATTCCCAGGGGCTGGCTCAAGTATTTCTTACCGAGGAGCCCACCAAGGGACAGAGTAGTTTTCCTGTCCACACTAGTGTGGACAGGGAAACATATGTTTGCTCCAGCCTGGCAGGAGTATTCCTGCCAAACAGGAGCAAACATGCAATTCTGCTTCCACCCGGCGGGAGATTTAAAAATGCTGACGATGGCTGGGAGCAGACTTTTGTTCTGTTTCCCAGAACACTTAGGCCCAGATTTAAGAGGGCCTAGCACCATTCTAACGCCACTTTAGTGTCATTTTTTATGCTAATGTGGCATTGGAAGGCAAAAAATGATGTGCTATATTTACAAAGTGGTGCGTTGCTTGCATTGCACCACTTTGTAACTCCTTGGGCTACATTGTGCCTGTGCTAGGCATAATGTATGCAAGGGGAGCGTTTGGGCGCTAGGGGGGCTGAAACAATGGCGCAAAGAAATCTAGGAGATTTCTTTGCATCATTTGTATTGGCATTTTTAATGCCTGCTAAGAGCAGGCGTTAAATGGAGGCTCCCATTGTTTTCAATGGGCCTCTGGGTGCTTTGCAGGATTAGCGTCAACGTTTTTTAAGGTAATCCTGCAAAGCGCCAGACTAGCATAAAAAATTATGACACTAGTACTCCTGACTACCGCCATGGTGCTAAACACATAATTACAAAGTTCCACAGTAATAAGACCGAACACTATAATCGAGCTGTCTTAAAGATGCCTTTGTTCAGAAGCAAGGACCCTCATGCGTCATCTTTGGGTTTGCTCCACACCAAACTGGAATTGCAATGTCTGGTGGGACCCTCGCGAGGGCCCCTTAGCCAGGGAAAAATAAAGCAAAGTAGAAAAAGTGGAGAGAGCAGAAAAATAATTAAAATTGGCTCAGAAAATGACTAAAGACCACAGTTTATTGGTGTACGGAAGTTCTGGTCAAGATTAAAAGCAAAGGGAGGGCAACTAGAGATAATGCTCATAAGCCCTACACGAACGTAGCATAAAGCAATTTACTTCTACTACTTGAGACAGTCAACATGTTTCACGCCCTTCGATGTCCATATCGGATCAGTTGGTGCTTCTTCAGGGCTAAAACAGATTCTTCTCCAATAATAAATCAAGAACAATGTTCTATGATTGAATAAACATCACTTAATCAGTATGAGTTTTACTCACTGTTGATGTCTATGTTCCAATGGAGTCTAAACAAACCATCCCATGGTCATGAAGGGATGCATAGAGATGTGCCAAACAACAAAGGTTTGTTGTATTTTGGTGGAATGTTCTCTGGCCGCTTCGGTCCTATGGGGGCTCCATGTAGTAAGCCATGGTGCACCGTATTTTAAATACAGCGCACACATGGTGGTGTTAGGGGGGCACTAAGGGGTGCAAGAAAAGTGGCGCTGCACTAGATGCAGTACCACTTTTCATAAATCTGCACCTTATTGCTTCCATCTGGGAGAAGCATGCAGAATTAGATGCTCCCGCCAGATGGAAGCAACACCGGCTCACACACTACGTGAGGAGCCAGCTGGGGCGACAGGGTCCACTGTGGCTCCCCCTCAGTCCCAAACGTGTGCTATGTGATCTCTTCCGGAGGCACTGAGATACCTACCTCTGGTCCCAGGGGTTTGGGTCCCGAGGGCCAATAAGGTTTGATAGGGAGCTGCACACCCCCTCCCTCTAATATATCTGTTTAAGCCCCAGGGGATGGGGTACCAGGGCCTATTAATGGCAGGAAAGGGGATCATGTGGCCTCCTTCCCCTTTTTTTAAAATTTGCCCTGGGGAACGGTGTCCCCCTTCACTTTTTAATTGCATGTGGCCACAGAGGATGGGCTCCCTGGGGCTGAAGAAAGCTTAGGGACAGGTGCGGCTCGTCCTTTACGGTGGAGGGGCCATGCCCCCCACCTTTTGCCCCTCTTGAAGAGTGTCTGTCAGGCTGAACAAAGGTCAGCCTGACAGACACTCTTCATGTTCAGGTCAGGCAGCCAGGAGCAGACATGTGCGGTTTGTGCAGACTCCTGGCTGCCGGAGCTGACCTTTGCTGGGCTGAGGACGTCACAGCTCTTATGGGCGTGACCTACTCGGCTCAGCAAAGGTGCCTCGAGGCCCTCCCCTGGGTGACGAGGAAAGCGTCACCCATTGACTTCGATCTGGGCGCTTCAGGTTTAAGCCCTGAAGCGCCCAGGGGGAGTGTCAATCAGTGACACTTCGTCACAGAGTGTGGTGGGGTCAGCAGCCTCACTAACCCCATCCCACTCTGTGAAGAGGCTGGGACTGCTGGTCAGCCAATGAGGGAAGGCAGCAGTCCCAACTCTCCTGAGACCTCCTAGGCTGAAGGTCAGTGTGTGTGTGTGTGTCATCTTTTAAAATGAATGTTTGGTGCGTGCATGTTTGAATATTATGAGCGTTGTTAATGGATGTGTGTGCGTGCGTGTGTGTGTGAAAGAATGAGTGTGTGATTTTTTTTAATGAATGTTTGGTGCGTGGGTGCATGCTTGAATGTTATGAGTGTTGTTAATGGATGTTCGTGTGTGCGTGTGTGTGTTAAAGAATGAGTGTGTGTGTGATATTTTAAAATGAATGTTTGGTGCGTGCGTGCATGTTTGAATGTTCTGAGTGTTGTTAATGGATGTGCATGTATGCACGTGTGTGTGAAAGAATGAGTGTGTGTGTGTGTATGTGTGATCTTTTAAAACTAATGTTTGGTGCGTGCCTGCATGTTTGAATGTTATGAGTGTTGTTAATGGATGTGCGTGCATGTGTGTGTTAAAGAATGAGTGTGTGTGTGATTTTTTTAAATGAATGATTGGTGCGTGCGTGCATGTTTGAATGTTCTGAGTGTTGTTAATGGATGTGCATGTATGCACGTGTGTGTGAAAGAATGAGTGTGTGTGTGTATGTGTGATCTTTTAAAATGAATGTTTGGTGCGTGCCTGCATGTTTGAATGTTATGAGTGTTGTTAATGTATGTGCATGCGTGTGTGTGTGAAAGAATGAATGTGTATGTGTGATTTTTTTTAAATGAATGTTTGGTGTGTGTGTACATGTTTGAATGTTATGACTGTTGTTAATGGATGTGCATGCGTGTGTGTGTGTGGAAGAATGAGTGTGTGTGTGAGATCTTTTAAAATGAATGTTTGGGGCGTGCATGCCTGTTTGAATGTTATGAGTGTTGATAATGGATGTGCATGCGTGCATTCATGTTTGTGTGAAAGAATGAGTGTGTGTGTGCTTCCCGCCTGCCCCCCTCCCTCCTAAAGCTGCCGGTCGCCACTTCTTAGGGAGTAGGGCCATGCATCTCCCCTCCCCAAACAAGTTATGATGCTAGTACTCCTGACTACCCCATGGTGTGCAGTATTGTAATATGGCACACACATGATGTGTTATTTGTCGCTAAGGGGCGAAAGAAAAATGGTGTTGCACTAAGTGCACCGCAACTTTTCAAAAATCTGCGCCTTATTGCTTCTGGCTGGAGGAAACATGCAAAATTCAGAATTCTCTGCTTACTCCAGATTGGAGCAATGCCGGCTCTCACACTACGTGGGGAGCAGCTGGGGCCACGGGGTCATCTGTGGCTCCCCCTCAGTCCTAAATGTGTGCTATGTGACCACCCAAGGAGGCACTATGATACCCACCTCTGGCCCCTGAGTTTTGGTTCCTGAGGGCCAATAAGGTTTGGGTAGGGAGCTGCACACTCTCTCCCCCTAATATATATGTTTAAGCCCCAGGGGATGTGGTTCCAGGGCCTATTAAGGGCTGGGAAAGAGGTCATGTGGCTTCCCTCCCCTTTTTTTTTATTTTGCCCTGGGGAATGGAGTTCCCCTCCACTTTTTAAATACATGTGGCCCCAAAGGATGGGCTCCTTGAGGCTGAAGAAGGTTTGGAGAGGAGAGCCATGCAACACCCTTTCCCCGAGCTCTAGTTTGCGCTGGGGTTCCTGGGATCCAAGAAGGCTTGAGGAGTGGGGCCTAGAGGCCACTCCCCTTTTGAACTGAATTTGGCTCTGGGTTCTGGGGACCCTGTGTCTAATAAAGCTCAGGAAGGTGCCCCGTGACTCCACCTCCCATTTTAAATTGAATTTGGCCCCAGAGGATGGGGTTCCCTAGGGTCTAATGAGGCTCGGAGTTGGGCCATGTGCCCCTCCCCTTAATGTAAGTGTTTCCTTGGGTGGGCACTGGGCACCCACCTATAATGTAGAGAGGTCCCAGGGGATTGGGTCTTCGGGCCACCATTGGTTTGTAGAGGGGGAGCCAGCCAGCCCCCTTCCTTTATTGTTAAATGTGGCCACATAAGATGGGGTCTCCAGTGCCTACAAATGCTTGGGGAGGAATGTTGATTTCCCTCCTCTCCTTTTTATTGGAATTTGACCCAGAAGAATGGGGTTCCCAGTGCCCAAAAATGCTCAGAGAGGCAAATGCCCACGTCCATTATTCATCTAATTTCACCCTGGAGGTGGGGTCCCCGGGGCCTAGTACGGCTCAGGGAGGGGAAAACACACCACACTCCCCATTCAGTTCAGCCCCAGGAAATGAGGTCCTGGGGCAAAATAATGCTCAGGGAGGGGAGCTGTGTTCCCCTCCCCTTAATATATATGTTTTGCCCTCGTGAGATAGGATTCCTAGGGTGCAATACTGGCTTAGCGAGGGGGTGTGCACCCCTCTCCCACTATCATATATGGTGTGTCCCAGAGGGATGGGATCCCTGGGTCCACTATTGGCTTGGTGAGGGGGCTGTGTGCAGGCCAGACTCTTCAGTCAAACCCCATCAGCACACCATTGAAGACCATGCGCAGCCTGGGTTGGTTACCTGCTGGGGGAGTTGGCCACAGGACCTGCCTGCAAGCGAGGCGCTTTGGCCATCCCCACACCACACACGACCAACCGCCATGCATTGCATTGGATTGGCTGCTTCTGAGGGGGTTGGATTTATGTATTGTAACAAAATATTACTTTATGTAACAAAACCTTAGAAACTAACTGAAAAAGTCAAAAGTTAAACTGATGTTATAGTTAGGTGAATATGTCAGTGCCAACACAGGACCTGATTTAGAACTCGGCTGAGGGTTACTCTGTCACAACGGTGATGGATATCCCATCCACCGGAATCTAAATTTCATTCTTTCCTATGGGATTTAGGTTTTGCCGGACAGGATATCCGTTACTGTTGTAACAGAGTAACCCATCTGCCAAATTCTAAATTAGGCCCCCAGTGTTTTGAATGTTAAAAAACAAAGAAATTCACTGCTTATACTTAGCAGAGTAAACTACAACGTGCACCCCTGCCATGCGCTGATTTTGACCACACATATTACATCATCACTCATCAATCAATCATTCAATCATTAAATTTATAAAGCGCGTTATGTACCCGTTAGGGTTTCAAGGCGCTGAGGGGGGGGCAGCTGCTATTGGTCAAAGAGCCAGGTCTTAAGGAGCCTCCTGAAGGTGAGGAGGTCCTGGGTCTGGCGCAGGGGGGTCGGGAGGGAGTTCCAGGTCTTGGCGGCGAGGTAGGAGAAGGATCTGCCGCTGGAGGTCTTGTGTTGGAATCGGGGAACGATGGCGAGGGCGAGGTTGGCAGAGCGGAGTTGGCGGGAGGGGACGTTGAAGTTGAGTCTGTTGTTCAGGTAGGCGGGTCCGGCGTTGTGTAGTGCTTTGTGCGCGTGGGTGAGGAGTTTAAAGGTGATCCTCTTGTCCAAGGGGAGCCAGTGGAGGTCCTTCAGGTGGTGGGAGATGTGGCATCGGCGGGGTATGTCGAGGATCAGGCGGGCGGATGCGTTCTGGATGCGTTGGAGTCGTTGGATGTCTTTTTCTGGGATGCCTGTGTAGAGTGCATTGCCGTAGTCAAGTCTGCTACTGACGAGGGCCTGGGTCACCGTTTTTCTGGTTTCCGTCGGGATCCACTTGTAGATTCTACGGAGCATGCGAAGGGTGTTGAAGCAGGCGGAGGAGACTGCGTTGACCTGTTTGGACATGGTGAGGGCGGAGTCGAAGATGAAGCCGAGGTTGCGTGCGTGGTTGGCTGGAGTAGGGGGGGTCCCAGCACGGTGGGCCACCAGGAGTCGTCCCAGGCCGGGGGGTGCGTCCGAGGATGAGGACTTCCGTCTTGTCGGAGTTTAATTTTAGGCGGCTGTTTCTCATCCACTCGGCGATGGATTTCAATCCCTCATGGAGGTTGGCTTTGGCGGTGTGTGGGTCATTGGTGAGGGAGAGGATGAGCTGGGTGTCGTTGGGGTAGGAGAGGATGCTGAGGTTGTGCTGACGGGCCAGTTGTGCGAGGGGTGCCATGTAGACGTTGAACAGCGTTGGGCTTAGCGAGGAGCCTTGGGGGACGCCGCAGATGAGGTTGGTGGCTTCGGAGCGGAAGGGTGAGAGTCGGACTCTCTGGGTTCTGCCGGAGAGGAATGAGGAGATCCAGTTGAGGGCTTTGTCTTGTATTCCGGCTTCGTGGAGACGAGTTAGTAGGGTGCGGTGGCAGACCGTATCGAAGGCAGCGGAGAGGTCTAGGAGGATGAGGGCTGAAGTTTCGCCGTTGTCCATTTGCTGTCTGATGTCATCTGTGGCGGCGAGGAGCGCAGTCTCGGTGCTGTGATTGCGTCTGAATCTGGATTGGGAGGGGTCTAGGATGGAGTTGTCCTCGAGGTAGTGGGTGAGCTGGGCGTTGACGATCTTCTCGATGACCTTCGCTGGGAAGGCGAGGAGGGAGATCGGGCAGAAGTTTTTGAGGTCGTTGAGGTCAGCCTTGGGTTTCTTGAGGAGGGCTTGGATGTCGGCGTGCTTCCAGCTGTCCGGGAAGGTCGCAGTATCGAAGGATAGGTTGATGATCTTACGAAGTTGGGGGGCGATGGTGGAGTCGGCTTTGTTGTAGACGTGGTGTGGGCAGGGGTCTGAGGGGGATCCTGAGTGGATGGAGTTCATGGTCTTTCGGGTTTCGGCATCATCTACTTGGGTCCAGGTGGTGAGGCGGTCGGCGTAAGAGGAGTTGTCGGGGGTGGGGTCAGGCGGAGGTGTGGTGTTGAGGCTGTCGTGGATAGCGGCGATTTTCTGGTAAAAGAAGGTGGAGAGTGCGTCGCAGAGTTTCTGGGATGGTGGGACGTCGTTGACGTTGGCGCTGGGGTTGGAGAGCTCCTTCACGATGCAGAAGAGCTCCTTGCTGTTGTTGTTGTTTAGGCGTTCTGTGAAGTGGGAGCGTTTGGCAAGTCGGATAAGTTGGTGGTGCTTGCGGCTGGCTTCCTTGTGGGTTGCCAGGGTGTCAGGTGTGCATTCGAGAAGCCATTTTTTCTTAAGTTTCCGGCAGGTGCGTTTTTTTATTTTCTTGGTTGACGGTGGGCTTCTTGAGTGGTGCGAGGGTGTTGGTGCAGTTGAGTATCCACTGTTGGAGGTTGATGGCGGCGGAGTCCGGGTCGGTAGGGTTGGTCGGCGGGTTCTTGGCGAGGGTGCTGGTTAGTTGGTCCTCGGTGACTTTGCCCCAGCGGCGGTGCGGTGGTAGTGGGGTGCGGTGGTGTTCGGTGTGTTTCTTGAATGTGAAGTGGACGCAGTGGTGGTCGGTCTAGTGGAGTTCGGTGGTGTGGCTGAAGGAGATGTGGTTGCTTGCAGTGAAGAGTGGGTCTAGAGTGTGACCGGCGATGTGGGTGAGTGTGTTGACCAGTTGTCTGAGTCCGAGGTTGGAGAGGTTGGTGGCCAGTGATGCGGTGTTGGCGGCGTTGTTGTTCTCCAGGTGGAAGTTGAGGTCTCCAAGGAGGATGTAGTCCGTTGAGGC
Source organism: Pleurodeles waltl (assembly GCF_031143425.1). NCBI lineage: Eukaryota > Metazoa > Chordata > Amphibia > Caudata > Salamandridae > Pleurodeles > Pleurodeles waltl. The sequence goes on from NC_090445.1 coordinate 1,388,072,444, forward strand.
AAGGGCGTGGGTGCTTGCAATGTTGGCAATGGTGTCACTGAAGGGGGCTCTTGGTCCTGGAGGTCGGTATATGAGAGTTCCTCTGAGGGTAGTGTTGGGGTCCGTGTGGATCTGGAAGTGAAGGTGTCCAGCTGTCTTGAGGGTGTCGTCCGTGTGGGTGTGGATCTTGAGGGTAGATTTGTGGACAATGGCTATTCCTCCACCGATTCCATTGGTGCGATCTCTTCTGGTGATCTTGTAGCCGTCAGGGATGGCGATGGCGATGTCTGGGGCCAAGGAGTCGTTCCACCAGGTTTCGGTCAGGAAGGCTACGTCTGGGGCGGTGGTGTCGTGCAGGTCCCTGAGTTCGATGGCGTGCTTTCGTGCGGAGCGTGTGTTGAGGAGGATGCAGTGGAGGTGGTTGGTGTTGGTTGTTGCAGGCTTCCTTGTTCTGTTACAGGTGAAGTTGCAGGTGCGGCAGGAGAAGGGTCCTTTGGTGTGCTTCGGAGTGGCCTGGAAGTAGGCTGTGGAGGAGCCAGGGTTGAGGGCGAAGAGTTCGCTGGCCGAGTAGCGAAGGCTGGTGGTGCGTGGGGCGTGCGGACCGGGGGGTGGCGCTGGGCACGGTCCAGGCGCGGACGGGCGCAGACGGGCTTGCCTCTGGCGCGCCTCTGGCGCGCCCGCTGCGCGGATGCGCAGCGCCAGCCATTAAGAAGGGAGGGGGGAGGGGGAGGGGGGAGGGAGGAGCAGCTGGGAGGCGGGAGGCGGGAGGGAGCGGCGAATGGGGGCGCGAGGGGGGCGGGCCGCAGGGAGGCAGCGGCAGGGGAAGCGGCAAGGGGGAGCGCCTAAGGGGCAAAAAAACAGGTAAAAAAGGCACAAAAGTGAACGATAAGCACAAGTCATGACATGTTCTATGACATCATTTATAACATAACTGATCAATCCCAAATTTCATCATTGATGACATCTCTGATGACATCACTGATGACATTATCCAAGCTTCTTTTCTATACATTAATCTAGGAATGAGTAAGGCATTAGAGTAATGAAAGTACAAACTAGCTCAGAATAATAAGAAGCTTCTTTAATGCCATCACACATGCAACCCCGTTAGGTGAAGCAAGCTTCTGTTATGTGCAACATTGGCCCTATACCGTACACTTCATGTGGAGCTGAGCTGATGTTGATAATGAACCGCACATAGATGAGTAACCTCTATTCCATACAGTTTTCAATCTGTGCACTGCTGTTCAGAGAAAACCAGGTTGTTCCAGACACATGAAACCTGTTGTCTAATTAATGACCTACTAAGGGTAGCATTTAGCCTGTATCAAACCCTTCACAGTCCGTGATGCTCTTGTGAGATATGAAGCTGGCATACGTAAAAAAGTGGGCAGTGAAAACTGTGTTAACGCAATAGAGAGAGTTTTAATCGGTACAACACAATGTTTGCAGACAGTGAAACTCTCATGAGAATTACACCACAGAGTGCTATAAAATATCTACTAAGAGCCATGTTCACTCCATGCAAAACCTCTCCAAAGAGACACTAATCGCTAAAAATACCCTAGGTCTGAAGGTACCAAAGGTCACACGATCTGCAACCTTCATACTGTGGTGAAAACTTTACACATAGCCCATCTTCTGAAGCTATTCAAGCATGTGTACATAGGTAAGTACTTGTTTCTATGTTATGCTGGGAAGATTCTGTCTGAATCCTCAAGGCTGCTTTCAATACTTAGGAGAATACTTATCAAACATTCATGCAAATCAATGCTGCTCGCTTTCTGTGAGAGCAGTTTCCTCTGCTTCTCTGCCTGCATCTACGCTGGCTGGAAAACAGAAGAAACCTCTGCTCACATGAAGTGACAGCTCTCACTTTATATGAGTGAAGTGCTTGCTGTGATTGGGCGGGAGCTGTCAGCTCCCGTCAAGCCACACCAAACAGCTACGTACCCGGAGGTGGGCACCCCAGGACATCCAAGCCAGCCCTGGAGAAAGTCTGTCCCCAGAGCCCTCAGGTGTTACACACGGGGGATCGTGGGGCCCCTCTCCAGCATTTCAAGTATCCCCGGGAAGGTTGTGGTCCCCAGGGCAGGAGGTCCACAACGGACCCTCTATCCTATTTTTATTGAACCCCGGGGCCATGCAACCCCCCTTGCATTATATTTGTTTAAAGTCCCAGGGAGATGGCGGTCCCTAGGGCTGTGGGGGAGTCAGATGCCCCACACCCACCTTAACCAGGTTTAAAGCCCTTGAGGAGGTGGCAGTCCCTCGGGCCTCCCGCATTAAACATATTTAAAGCCACAGGGAGTTGGCAGTCTCCAGGGCTGAAGGGGGCTGGGTGCTACCCCGTTTTAATTTGTTTAAAGGATGTGGGGGTCCCCGGGTCCGCAGGGGAGCTTCACAGCCTTCCACCTGCCTTAATTTAATTTAAAGCCCTGTGGAGGTGGTGGTCCCTGGGGCTGCAGGAGGGCTGCATGGCCCCCGCACTAATTTACTTTGAAGCACTGGGAGTTGGCGGTCCTGGGAGCTGGGGGTGGCTGTGCACCCCACGCATTAACAATAGCAATGACCCAACGGGGGACTTCTGAACTAAGTTTGTTTAGGGGTTTTTTGCTGTGATTTTGTCACAAATTCACAGCAAAAAAAAAAAAAATCATTACTTTTTTTACAGTACCTATGGGACCCCACACCAGAGCTAAGGGGTCAGGGTGTCTGTACCCTGGCCCCTTGTCATATATTTTTTGTTTTTTTGTGGAACCCGACTGAAGTTGAGTCCCAGTATGGCTGCCAACACTTTCTGGTTGAAGTGTGCATTTCTTTGCACAAGCTCGATATTATTCATAAATCCTTCACGCCTCTAGATATCCATATTTCTTTTACTTTTAATGTCCCAAAAACTAAAACCACTGAATGGATTTACACCAAACAAGAAAAAGACTTACCAAAAGCAGTGCAAAGTGGGGAGGGGGTGCCTGGCCTCTCCGCAGCCCCTGGGACCACCACCTCCACGGGCCACTCAAGAAACCATTGCGGGGGCTGGCCAGCCCCCCACTGCCCCGGGAACCACCATCTCCCCGGGGGACTTATGGAAATCATTGCAGTGTGTTGCCCGGCCTCCCAGCAGGCCTGGGAACCTCCCCCTCTTCGGGGCACTTATCAAAGAGAGTGTGGAGGCAAGCAGCCACCTGCAGCCCCGGGGACCACCACCTCCCTGGGGCACTTATCAAACACAGTGCAGAATGTTTGACAGCTCTCACTTCATCAGAGCAGAGTGTTTTATGTGACTTGGGGGATCTGTCAGCTTCCAACAAGTCACAGCAAACAGATATGTCCCGGGGGTGAGTACCCCGGGACATTTAAGAGCCAGCCCTTTGGGATGGCGGTCCTCAGGGCTATTATTGGCTTCACGAGGGGAGCTACGTGGCCCAATTCCAGCAAGCATTGCCACAGGGAGGTGGTGGTCCCCAGTGCAGTGGGGGGCTCTGTGGCCACCTGAAATGTATTTGATAAGTGCCCCAGGGAGGTATAGGACCCCAGGGCTGCAGTGGGGCAGGCAGCCTCTCTGCAATAGTTTTTACAGTGCCCCAGGGAGGTAGCGATCCCTGGGGCTGCGAGGGGGGCCAGGTGGCCCCTCCACAATAGTTTGCATAAGTGCCCCAGGGAGGTGGCGGTCCCCAGAAATGCAGGGCTGTGACAGTAATGCCAACTCCCACAGGAGATAGAGAGTTGGTGGGGACCGCAGGACCCTTCAGGCTCCCCCTTGGTCCCCAACATTGTCACTGGGTGTCCTAGGGGGCTCCCAGGTTCCATGGCGGGCCCTGGCAGATGGGGTCCCTGGGGGTTGAGATGGGGTCACTTGGCGCCCTGCCCAAAAAAATGATAATTAGGCAGGGCTCAGGTCCCTGGGCCTAAGATCGGCTAGGTGAGGGGAGCCGCACAGCCCCATCACCCCAAAAAAATAAAAAATATATGCCAGGCCCTGGAGGATGTGGTACCCAGTGCTGAGATCAGCATGCAGAGGGGGGCTATGCGGCCCACCTCCTCAAACAATAAATAAATATTTAGGCCAGGCCTCGGGGAATGGGGTCCCCGGAGGCCGAATAGACTGGTCCCTGGGGAATGTAGTCCCCAGGGCTGAAATCTGCCATGGTAGGGGTGCATGTAGACCTGCAGCCAACTACTGATGTGCATGACCAACAGCTGTGCGCAGCATGGGTTTGGGTGATTAGGGGTGTTGGCAGCATGGACTTGCTGCTGGCCAGGCCCTGCAGCCAACCTCCCACTGCACACAGCCGGGTGGTTATAGGGGTTGGCTGCAGGGTCTGGCACAGCTCACATAATCGATAATATCAATGTTACATTTACAGGAACATTTTTGATGAAAAAACTGTGCATGGTGGGGGGTGCGAGTTACAGTTACTTTAGAGCACAAGTTATAGTTATTTGAGATAAGTATAACAGGTGAATTTCTATGATTTGCTACATTTAAAAATGTTAAATGTGAGCCTTACTATAATGTCCCTATAACCTTTGTTTTTTAAAATGAATATAAACATATATCACAGAGATAAGAATTGCTTTGATTTTTGCTTGGTAATAACTTTACCACCATTTGACAAGTCTCCACAAGGTTTTGCAGACCTATGACTTTTTCTACATTGCCAGAAGATGCAAAGTTTTGCAGTGATTCATGAAGGGGCTGCAAAGAAAAAAGTGAGGTCTCAAAACATGTTTTTCACCAATGCATTTTCCATACACTTTTTAATCAGGAGTAGCAGCTAAATGGCCCATTGGATTTTCATGAGAATTGTCAGGATTAAAGCTTCTGGGGTAGCCCACTCCAGTCTATTATACTCCATGCCACTCCATTTTACGACAAGCCACTCCAGCCTAACATAGGCCACCTCACTCTGCGACACACCACTCCACTCTACAACATGTCACTCCACTCTATGACCGTCCATGCCACTCATTTCTATGACATGCCACTCCACCCTATGACACACCACCTCTACACCATCTCATTCTCTGCTATTCCACTCAAGGCCACTCCACTCTACGCCACTGTGCTCTATGCCACTCCACTCTAGGCTATTCCACTTTATGCCACTCCACTCCAGGCCACTCCATTCTATGCTATTCCACAGGCAAAATGGTGGAACCCACGCTACAGATGTTACTGAAAAAAACTATCTTGATCAAAGTGACAATGGGCTCAGTATGCAAGGAGAATGATGACCACTTCATCATAGGTAAAATCAATGAGAATAAACTTTCATTCAAAGTTGGATGTGATGGAACAAAAAAGTGGTGGCACTGGAGCATCATCTGGACAGCGGCTTGATCTAACAAAATATTGCTTCTAAATAAAGGTGAAGGACATGAAACACAGGAGCCTTAGGAACAATGTTTTAGGTACACTCAGGGTCTTGAATCTGATGATGTGCACCTTTTCTCACTATGCTTGTACCCCAACTTCTCAAGCAAAAACTTTAGCCTTCTTTATAATTAGAGGGTACTCTGAATTCACCACAGAGACCCATGGAGTAAGAACACCCTCTATCTTATAATAGCCTGCGCCCTAGGCTCATTAGGTTATCCCTATAGTTCGCCAACAGAACAGTCCCCTTCTACACGGCACATACAAAATCTTAATACCGGCTAAAAAAAATTGCATGACATTGACTTCTGCAATGCACTTGCATTCTGCAGCACACTTCAATAGAGGAAATTGCATCCAGGGTTGTTTTTGTGCAGGAAGGGACATCTTCCTGCCGAAAAACAATCCTGCCTGCAACACAAACATCTTTGCGCCATGATGCAAAGGTGCCTGCATTGGTGCTAGGTTGCACTGAGTGCAAGAGGCGCAAGAAGGGGACTGGAATGCACCATATCTTGATAGTTATGATGTATTCCAGACAGAACGTCGAATTGCTTTGTTGCATGACTCAATGAAAATCTGTCCCCCAAATGACCAGGTAACTGTACCTAACCTATTTTAAATACTGCTACGCAACTCTAACTCTAATTAGACGATGGCCACGTCAATTAACTGCTTCATCCAAATGCAGAACATCTAAAGATGGGGAATTTATCATCCACGAACGTACTACAGTGCCTCCTATATTTCTCCGTTGACAGTTATCATTCTTTCTGACACCTATGCTTCTTATTTTGTTAGGGGCACGCCATATTATTTGAATTCCTCATGAATCCCTGTAAGCGGACATGACTTTATCACTAATGTTGATGCTAACATTACTTGAAAATCCATTTAGCTGATTTAAAAATAAAAGAATGTGTTTCGAAGATCCTTCTGGCCCCAGATTAAGTAAATGATGAGTTGAGTGGTGCTGGGTTTGTGTTAGAGATGACCCTGTACATGTGGTGTTATATTTACTGGACAGACATATACTGTTTATTACCCAGGGCCATACCAATTTTTGGATCAAAGGATGAAACTAAGATTAGAAGCCCGGTTTCAAAGAGCCATGGTCAGCAATTAAGTGTCTAGCCCCATCACCTCGCAAATTCTGGGTTTATCAAAGTCCATACTCCTGTAATGTGCTATCGCTGGAAAATCCATTAAGGTAGGCCACCCCTCACCTCACAGTTTGCTACCTACCCCCACCGGAGTGGTGTTTAAAATGACGGCATGTGTCATAATGCTCGGCAGCTATGCCAAACAATCCCATTTCCTTCTCACCTGGGATGCTCATCATGACATTTTTATGAATATGGTTTGATTTCCCCACTGCAACCGTCTCCAGGCCCACTTTCTGAACACATCCTGTCCTGACCCTTGACTTCTCTTTCAAAAACGTAATTTCGTGCAACAGAGGTGACTGGGTGGCGCGCTCACCTTTAATGCGGCCGGAGATGACGGATAGCGTGCAAGGACACTCGCTGTTACGCCACCTCACGCGGATTTTGTGCAGCTTTTGCTGGCGTGAGCTTCAAGCTCACGTGGTCCTCACCGCTTCAGGGGACAGCAGATGCCTTCAAAAGGAATAGCTAATACGCCACTAAGCTGTCTGCTTTTCCCCATAATGATGCAAACTCCAGTCAACAAATAAACACATCTCTCTAATATATTAGAAATTCTTTTTGAAAGCAGCTGGCATTCACTGCAGCACTGCCAATGAACTTCCATCCAAATATATTTCATTAGTACTGTTCTTGTGGACCGCTGTCCCTGGAGACTTAAGGCCGGCTCATCATTTTTTAACGCTGTTGTACTAGCTCAAGCGTGATGGGAGGGATTTCCATTGGCTGATTTTTGCCCCCATCACAGAAAGTAAGGGAAAACAAAACAGTGAGAATGTTAACAATAACCTTTCGCACATACCCTGGTTTGGCTTCGTAGATCCTTTTCTTCCTTTCCACTTCCCTAATTATGTAATTGATGACACATCACCTTAAAAAATAACTGTGCGTTCCCTTGTTGAAGACCCTTTTGTTAATACCCTGATGTACACTGGTTTTCTTTTCGAAGGAACTGAAGAAATACAATTAAACAAGTTTACAAAATATAGACTATTGAAAATCCAGATCTTTTTCACTCCATTTATCCGATTCTCAAATGTTTTTCTGGTAGTGGTTCTGGCTTCTGGAAATTAAAACTAATGCTTAAATTGTTTAGAAATGGTCGGTGAAATCGCCATTTTGTTGCAAAATATGCGTAATATTCTCAAGAATTATGTGAATTGCTCAAAGTGCATTTTCCAGTCATCTATATGAAAAATGTACGAGGACAATTTCGTGCATAGAAAGTCACTCGAGATACAGGCGGCAGATTGGAATAGAAAATCTCCTCTTGGACATGGGCCTCATCGATTTTACGCGATGAGGCATTTTCGGATTCCTCCAACTAATATTACATGAAAGTGTAAACGTCTGAGGAGAACAATTATGTAAATGCGTGTGACCCAACTAGGTGAATTACGCAAGATTAAACTGAAGTATTCAACATTCCGCCTGGCCTAGTTGTGGGTAAAACACACGTTCTCATAGAAACAAATGTTTAATTTTCGATCTCCTTCTGTGTACATTGATCAAATTCAAACACCTTTGTAACGTTAATTTCTTCTGTTTGATATATAAATTTGATGTGAAGAAGACGATGGTCTTCATTAATTACTGCATTACTAAGTTTTGTGGTGTGACATTTTAAAAGGTCAAACATGAACACAAATGTAATTCTACTCAAATATAGTGGAGCACAGCAAGAACAGCAGGATTATGAACTTTCCGAAAATCTGCTTCCAATATTCAAAGGGTAAACTCAAATTGTAGTTTTTCATATCGGTCTATTTTTTTAAAATAATGATTCACTTAGTGATGATGCCTTTTCATAATACGGCTATTTGCCCACTGACAACGACCTTTAATCACCAACTACCTACTCTTTTGGAAGATTACGAAAACAGAGCTGTTTAGCCAATCACATGATCAGAATGAAACTCGCCGGACAACATCAATGCGTGAAGTGGCAGAGATGATTGGTTGACCCCTGCCTGATGCCTGCAAATTGATCTAGCACATACACAACCAAATATCACTCAAACCTCCACTGCTAATTACTAAGGCAAAATGCCTTACTTTGCCATATGTTAGTGGAGGTCTTTTGATAACCGTCTATCAAGTACATTGGCCCCAGCACAGTCAAATATCGGCTGAGTACATAACCCGTAGATAAATGGACTATTCACACTATCGCACAGTGCTCACACAAACACCCCCTGTTTTTCATTATTTGTATGGTATGGCCGAAAAGTGAGCATTTCATCACCAAATAAATCCTCACCATGAAAAGTAGGTGCAGAAGTAAATATTCTCCTGTCAAATGTGTTTTATAGCAATCATACATTACTGTACATAAATATTCAAAAATATGTTTACAGTTAAAAAAACACAAATAAACCTAAAAAACAAGATAAGACAAAACCATTCATCATTTTTCTTGAAGTATATCTCATGAAGAACTAAAAAGAGAAAATCATATACACTACCTCCCAAGTCCCAATGGACCAACCGCATCCCATAGTGTATAGCCACTACCCACACCTCTCATTCTCCCCAATCCGATCAATTAATTATTTGACTGTTTGTCATATGTTTATAATATTACTTAAGACACCGATATGACCATAAAGATATTTATTCACAAATATAACTTTCCAGCTTGCAGGTGCAAAATGTGGGCGCCAGTTGGTAAAAGTGCACAATATTTTCACGCAATGGTTTCCAAAGCAGGGTTTGGCAGCCCGATTTGGCTGCTTTTCAGCAGTTAGCGATGTGCATGAGCTGCTTGTCAATCGATCAATCAATCAGTATTTATAGAGCGCCGCTACTCACCTGTGAGGGTCTCAAAGCACTGGGAGGGTGGAGAGGGGCCTCATCCGAAGAGCAACGTCTTGAGGTTCTCCCTGAAGATGGTGAGCAACGGGCTTTATCAGAGGTGCAGGGAGAGGTTGTTCCAGCTCTTCGACGCAGTGTAGGTAAAAGATCGTCCACTGGCAGTGGTTTTGCAGATGAGAGGGACTGTGGCCAAGGCCATCTGGGTGGAGCAGAGGGATCTGGCGGGGTGTGGAAGTAGATGCAGAGGTTCAGGTAGGCTGGTCCTGCATTGTGTATGGCCTTGTACGTGTGGGTGAGAAACTTAAAGGTGATTCGCTTCCCAACTGGTAGCCAGTGAAGGGTCACCAGGTGTTGGGACCTGTGTTCTTGGCCAGGGAGGTCCAGAATGCGTCTGGCGGAGGCATTCTGGATGTGTTGAAGTTTTTTGATGTTCCTAGTTGAGGTGCTGGCGTACAGGGTGTTGCCGTAGTCGAGCTTGTTCGTGACTAAAGCGTGAGCGACTGTCCTGCGACAGTCTGCTGGGCTCCATCTGAAGATCTTCCGGAGTTTGTGGAGTGTGTGCCAGCAGGAGGAGGTGACAGAGTTTACCTGGCGAGTCATGGATAGGGAGGAGTCAAGGATGATTCCTAAGTTGAGGGCATGCTCGGTAGGTGCAGGGCGGCGCTGAGAGATGTGGGCCACCATGAGTCATCCCAAGCTGAGGTGGCGTTTCCAAAGATGAGTTCCTTCTTGTCGGAGTTAAGCTTGAGGTAGCTTTCTCTCATCCAGGTGGCGACGGCTTCCATTCCTGCATGAAAGTTCCTTTTGTCTGTTTCCGGGTCTTCAGTGAGGGAAATGATGAGTTGTGTGTCATCGGCATATGACACAATGTTCATACTGAGGCTTCTGACGATTGCAGCAAGAGGGGCCATGTATACGTTGAACAGTGTGGGACTCAGTCAGGATACTTGGGGGACTCTGCAGTTGACTCCTGTGGGTCTGGAAGTGTAGGGCGGGAGTTTGAACCTCTGTGGCCTCCCAGAGAGGAAGGAGTGGATCCATTCCGCGGATTCCTATGTCGTGGAGTCTGGTGCGCAGAATGCTGTAGGAAACCGTGTCAAAAGCTGCTGAAAGGTTGAGGAGTATAAGTGCTGCGATGTCGCCGAGGTCTAGGAGTAATCGGATGTCATCGGTGGCTGCCAGTAGTGCTGTCTCCATGCTGTGATTGCACAGTCAAGCATACAATCAAGCAGGATGCCCAGATAGAGATAGTAGCAGGGGTGTAATTGAATTTGGTAGCATTTCATGCCCTTACACACAAGGTGTCAAAGAGCGTTTGCAGATGGAATAGTCTTCTTTGGATGGACGAATGTGTGTACATCATGTGGCCTACATGCAGGACCACTGGTATTATACGGCAGGGAGCACCCCAGTATGCAGCAGTGTTGACTAAATTGTGCATCATGAAAAGACATATTATACTGCATAATGCAGCACATTTTGTGATATTCCTTAATCATGTTGCCAAATATTTCACCTCATTAGCACCAGTTTAACAACCAAATACAGAAATAAGCACCAGACAGATGACCAGTCAGCATTTGTGAACGGCTTTCCACTGTGCTGGAATACATCCTGCAACATTTTTAGTAACTTTTGATTCATATCAGCTAGAAATTATTTTTTTGTTAAAATCTGCAGATTACGCAGGAGATGATAGATCATGTGGCAAATCCATAAATATTCAGAAAATACCATGGCCAAAGAATTGCAGAATTTCAATGGCCCTGCCTCTACGGTTTGTGTTTTGAGGTTGTGTGTAATGGACCATAGTTGTGCTTCTAGGTGTGAAGATCAAATTAACTACCCAGTGGACTGAGAATGTGACAGAGAAAACTCAATCCTTGTCACTACAAGTGTGAGGTTGTGCATACACAACTGTTTAGGAAAGGTGTGGTAATACATGTAGGCATGGAAACATGCCTATGTGAGAGGGAGGTTGTATCATACAGATTAACCAGTCTGAGTTTGAAGTGCTGCATGCTTCATGGAGTACAGTATAAACTCTGGAATCCACAGAAGGAGCAGAAAGGGATCAATCTGTGTGAATATGTATGAATATGTGTTATACAAAAACCCTAGTGTTTTCTCTGGTGGTTCTACTCAGATGCATGTTTGTGTGTGTGTGTCTGCGTGCGTGTGTGTGTGCAAGCATTATACAGCCAGTTGTAGCTTTTGTTCTGGCAATAGAGGGGCAATACATGTGAACACAGAGCAACCTTTAGGAATGGGTATAGCACAACCAGCCATGGTATATTCTCTGGCGATCTACTGAAGAGCGGCAAAGGGCAACTAATGTGAATGGTAATTATTTGTCCATGACAGCAGGAACAATTCACACAATGATGCTTTCTGCTTTCAGTGTACAGTACTCCAGCCCCACACACCCGGCGTTCATGCACTGATGTAGAGAGTAGAAATATAATAAATGGAATTGGATAGGAGGGGTCCTCGGAGACCCATCTGCTCCACTCTGTCTGGCACATGTCCTGGGTCAGGTACCTTTTCAGGTCATCTGGATCCCTCTGTGTCCCCTAGGTTGATGCTCAAACATGAAGGGTGCATTGCAAAACACTCAATTTACCTATGTGGCTATCTAACACTGATAGGTCTACTTCACATTAATAGCAATTTGTATTTTACATACCACTTAGAGGCCCCACAGCACTTTGGAAGGGACTGCAGATGCTTGGACTGTCCCTTCGGTAATACTGATAGCACTGGTGCACAGGTAGTTCTAGCGGTATCTCAAAAGGGCATTCCCTGATTTGCACTGGGGCATGCCCATGCAAATGAGGGAATCTCTTTGTCTCTGTGATTGATTTATAGTTTTACTGTTGTATTGATGATTACATCTCTTGCTACTATTGTACCACTTTTTTGTATTATGTCCTAGTTTACCCAGGTATAGTAGGGTTAATAGGGTAGACCCCTTTCTTTTTTTACACTGTGATGTGTTCTAGGCGGGGGAGGTCTAGGACAAGTCTGACAGTGGCGTTCTGAATCTGTTCCAGCTTGTTCAGGTTCTTCTTGGAGGTTCCAGCATAGAGGGTGTTGCAATAGTGAAGTCTGATTGTGATAAGGGCTGGTGTAACAGTTTTCCTGCAGTCAGTAGGTATCTATCTGATGATCTTTCGTAGGAGTCGGAGGGTGTGGAAGCAGGTTGAGGCGAGGGAGTTGACCTGCCTGGTCATGATGAGCACTGAGTCAAGGATGACGCAAGGTTGTGTGCATGGCCTGTAGGGGTTGGAGGTTTGCTGAGTGTAGAGGGCCACCAGGGATCATCCCAGGCTGACGGTGAGGGTCCCAGGACGAGGGTCTCAGTTTTGTCTGAGTTCAGCTTGAGGCATCTTTCCCTCACCCTGCTTCCATTCCTTCTCTGAAATTCTTCCTGCCTGTTGATGGGTTTTCGGTCAGGAAGAGGATCAGTTGGGTGTCATCAGCGTAGGAGAGAATATTCATCCTATAGTTCCTGACGATGGGGATGAGAGGGATCATGTAGATGTTGAACAGCGTGGGTATCAGCGATGATCCTTGGGGTACTCCGCAGCTGATGTCGGTGGGTTCTGACCGGTGGGGCGGGAGCCTGACTTTCTGGGTTCTGCCTGTCAGGAAGGAGTGAATCCATTGAAGGGCCTTGCCTCATATTCCTGCTGCGTTGAGACTGGTGCATACTGTACGGTGAGATACTGTATCGAAGACGGCTGCGAGATCAAGTCGGATGAGGGCTGCTGCCTGTTCTTGGTTGAGGAGGGAGTGAATGTCATCTGTGGCTGCGGCAGGGTTGTTTCGGTGCTGTGGTTGGTTCTGAATCCTGATTGGGAGACGTCCAGGATTTTGTTGTCCTCGATGTGTTGGCGTAGCTGAGTGATGATTGCTTTCTTGGCGACTTTAGCTGGGAAGTGTAGAAGTGAGATGGGGCGGTAGTTCTTGAGGTCGGCCGGGTCAGCTGTGGGTTTCTTTAGAAGAGGATGAATCTCGACATGCTTCCAGTTTTCTGGGTAGGTTGCTGCTTCTCGGGAGCAGTTTATGGTCTTGCAGAGTTCTGGCATGATCACGGTGCTGCCCTTGTTGAAAATGTAGTGTGGGCAGGGGTTGGTCAGAAGCTCTGGAGTGGATGCTGCTCATGTTGAAGAGGGTGTCATCCGTCGTGAGGAGGGTCCAGGAGTGCAGGAGTTGAGGGTGTTCAGCTGATTCTGGCAGGGGTGTTGTTGGTGGTTTTAGAGATTCTTGGGTCCGAAACTGTCATAAATGTCCTTGATCTTCCTATGGAAGAAGGTGCCCAGCCTGTCGCAGAGCCCCTGATATGGAGGGATTTTGGTGGTCTAGGCTTGTGGTTTGGCAAATTCTTTGATGATATTGAAAAGTTCTTTAGTGTTGTGAGAAGTGGAGTTGATGCGGTCCTGCAGGGCATCCTTACTGGTGGACCTGATCAGGCTGTGCTGGGACCTTGTGCCGGCTTTGAAGGTTGCCAGATCTTGAGGGGATTTGCTGTTTCTCTACTTCTTCTCCAGCCTCTTACATGAGCGCTTTGATTCCTGGAGTACGGGGTGAATCAGATGGCTTTTTTGGAGGAGTGTTTCCCCTCAAAGTGCAGGCAGGTTGCCACATGCGTTGTAAAGCATGGTGCAGCTTTGAAACAGTTGCTCCATATTTTAATTGAATGCACTGCCACCAGAGCAGCACTAGTCTGTGGCTACCCTGAGGGCAGTGCATTCTCTATAACAGAGCTCACTTTCCTTGTTTGCACATGGTCCATCTATTTAAAGGTGCACCATTATACAAATAGGAAAATGCACCCTATGTGTAATAATGTCCCAGGAGATCATAACATATGTCAGCTACAAAAGCATTAAGCCACTGAGCCATCTGGCAGCCTTGTAATAGGATACCTCCAAATTTCCCCTGCTTTTTTCTCAGATCTGCAATGCACATATTGTGCATTACAGATTTACAACTGGGGCTTTGAAGAATCACACAGAGACTTCAATGGAGCAATAAAGTTATGCTCGAAGTGTAGCTGTAAAATAGTCATGAAAACTGAAATTGCTAAAATGGGCAAAGCAAGAGAGCACATATGGATGCAAGCAGAAGGTGTGAACGGACACTTTATCTCAGAAACAAAGAACACTATGAGCCATAAGCTGGGCTACCACCAAACCGTTTGTATAATATCAACTTGGCTTGCTTGTTAGGAAGGGTGATAAATGGTTAACAATGCAGATCTTAGAAAGCATCAGTCGCTAATACTGGACATTGTGATACCCTAGTATCTACATGAAAAAAGTTATGACTGAATTGCATGAACAAATCAGTGAAAATTACTCATTCCAGTCCATTATTTCTTTGCCCACTAGGCCACTCATGACAGAGACCAGCTATATGCAAGCCAGTCTTGTTCCAAAACTGGTTTAGAGTTGCTTATGATCAGGGCAATTAGAATTATGAGTCAGAATTGACTAAATTATGGGGAAAGAAAAGGCTAATTAAATGGCATAATGTGGCACATTTTTTGTTAGTATCACCTCATAAAGGTGACCATTCTTCATTTGCATAGGGCCTTTCACTGCGCGACAATACATGCTGATTGTTTTTAGTAACTTTTGATCAGTTTAAGTTAGAAATATTTTTTTGTATGCTGAAATCTGCCCACTATGCAGTAGATGATCAATCAATCAATCAATCAATCAATCAATCAATCAATCAGGGGATATGTAAAGCGCACTACTCACCCGTGAGAGTCTCAAAGCACTGAGGAGGGGAGGGGAAGAAGGTGGGGAGGGAGGTGCTGCTACTGCTCGAACAGCCGGGTCTTGAGAAGTTTCCTGAAGGTAAGGAGGTCTTTGGTCTGGCGCAGGTGGGTGGGAAGATTGTTCAACGTTTCGGCAGCAAGGTGTGAAAATGATCTACCGCCAGTTGTAGTTCTGCGGACGCGTGGGACAGTTGCGAGGGCGAGGTCAGTGGAGCAGAGATGCCGGGTCGGGGTGCAGAAGGAGAGTTGTTTGTTGAGGTATTCTGCTCCGGCGTTGTGCAGTGCTTTGTAAGCATGGGTGAGGAGTATGAAGGTGATTCTCTTGTTGACTGGGAGCCAGTGCAGGTCTTTCAGGTGGTCTGTGATGTGGCAGTGGTGGGGGATGTCCAGGATGAGGCATGCAGAGGCTTTCTGGATGCGATGCAGCCTCTTCTGGAGTTTGCCTGTGGTTCCTGCATAGAGGGCATTGTCGTAGTCCAGTTTGCTGCTTACGAGGTCTTGGGTGACTGTTCTTCTGGTTTCAGTGGGTATCCATTTGTAGATCTTTCGGAGCATGCGGAGGGTGTTGAAGCAGGAGGAGGAGATGGCGTTGACTTGCTGCGTCATGGATAGTGAGGGGTCCAAGATGAATCCTAGGTTGTGTGCGCGGTCGGTGGGAGACGGAGCAGTTCTGAGAGTGGTAGGCCACCAGGAGTCATCCCATACGGAGGGGGTGGAGCCAAAGATAAGGACTTCGGTCTTGTCCGAATTGAGTTAGAGGCAGCTGCTCTTCATCCATTCGGCGATGACCCTCATTTCTTCGTGGAGGTAGGTCTTGGCGGAGTCCTTGGCGAGAGAGAGGATCAGCTGGGTGTCGTCAGCGTATGAGATGATGTTGAGGTTGTGGGATCATGTGATGTGAGTGTGGGATCATGTAGACGTTGAAGAGGATCGGGCTGAGAGACGTACCCTCGGGTATGCCACAGATGATTTCGGTGGCCTCTGAGCGGAATGGGGGAGGCGGACTCTCTGAGTTCTGCCAGTGAGAAAGGAGGTGATCCAGTTCAGGGCTCTGTCATGGATTCCAGCATTGCTGAGGCGTGAGCGTAGGGTGTGGTGGCAGACGGTGTTGAATGCGGCCAAGAGGCCCAGGAGGATAAGGGTCGCGGTTTTGGCACTGCCCAGTATGGTTCTGATGTTGGTGGCGGCGATGAGGGCGGTTTAGGTGCTGTGATTGCTATGGAATCCGGATTGGGAAGGGTCCAGGGTGCGGTTCTCCTCTAGGAAGCGGGTTAGTTGTCTGTTGACGGCCTTCTCGATGACTTTTGCCGGGAAGGGGAGCAGGGAGGTAGGCCGGAAGTTCTTGAGGTCCTTTGGGTCCGCCTCGGGTTTTTTGAGGAGGGCGTTGATCTCGGCGTGGTTCCAGCTCTCCGGGAAGGTGACAGACTCAAAGGAGCTGTTGATGATCTTCCATAGTTGGGGTGCGATGACGGAGCTTGCTTTGTTGAGGATGTGGTGAGGGCAGGGTCAGATGGAGATCCGGAGTGGATGGTGTTAATGATTTCAATGGTGTTGTTGTCGTTGACGGGGTCCAGGAGAGCAGGAGGTTGGTTGGAGGTGAATCTGTGGTGTTGGTGGTTGCCATTGGGGTCTGAGTGCTGAAGCTGTCATGGATGTCTGTAATTTTGTGGTGGGAGAAGAGGGCTAGGGAGTCGCAGAGGTCTTGGGATGGCAGGATGTCATTGACGTTGGAGCTGGGGCTAGAGAGTTCCTACACGACGTTGAAGAGCTCCTTGTGGCTGTGTGCGTTGTTGTGGATTCGGTCTTTGAAGGCGGTTCTTTTGGCGGCTTGGATGAGTTGGTGGTGTCTGTGGATGGCATTTTTGAAGGCTGTGTAGTTGTCCAGAGTCTGATCTTGGCGTCAATTTCTTTCAAGTCTTTGGCAGCTTTGCTTAGATTCGTGGAGGTCGGCGGTAAACTAGAAGGCCTTTTTGTCAGTGCGTCTATTGGAGGGATTCTTGACTGGGGCGAGAGTATTGGCACAGGTGTTGTTGACCCATTGAGTGAAGTTGCGGGCAGCTGCATCAGTGTCGGTGGTGTCGATGGGTGGGTTCTGGGAGAGGGTTGCAATAAGTTAGCCTTCGGTGACCTTGTTCCAATTGCAGTGGGGGATCCGTTGTGGGTGGTGGTGTGTTGTGGGTTTCTTGAAGGAGAAGTGGATGCAGCGGTGGTCTGTCCAGTGGAGTCTGGTGGTGTGGCTGAAAGAGACATGATTGCTGGCGGAGAAAAGAGGGTCGAGTGTGTGTCCTGCCGAGTGGGTTGGTGTCGTGACGGGCTGTTTGAGGCCAAAGTTGGAGAGGTTTTTGAGTAGGGTGGCAGTGTTGTTGTCGTTGGTGTTCTCGAGGTGGAAGTTTAAGTCTCTGAGGAGTATGTAGTCAGTGGATGCGAGAGCGTGCATGCTGATGATGTCGGTAATGGAGTTGCTGAATGCAGGAGGCTAGCCTGGTTTGTAGTGAGTACCTTGGGTACTTACACCTTATACCAGGTCCAGTTATCCCTTATTAGTGAAATGTAGTAGTGTTCTAGCAGCTTAGGCTGATAGAGGTAGCTATA
This sequence comes from Pleurodeles waltl, assembly GCF_031143425.1. NCBI lineage: Eukaryota > Metazoa > Chordata > Amphibia > Caudata > Salamandridae > Pleurodeles > Pleurodeles waltl. Next base: position 1,388,090,169 of record NC_090445.1, read on the forward strand.
GCAGAGCAGCTTAGCCTGAACTAGGAGATATGCAAAGCTCATTCAATTCTACTTATAGTTACACAGTACTTATACACAGTAAAGACAATACTCAGTGTTACCAAAAATAAAGGTATTTATTTGGGTGACACAGTACCAAAAATGTCTTAGCGGCAATCCTTCTGGAGGTAAGTATTATACACAATATATACAGTAGACACCAAAATTAGACAAGTAAATAGTCATAGAACAATGCAAACAATAGGAAATGCTATAGAATGCAATGGGGGAAAATTGGTTTAGGGGCAACACAAACCATATACTGAGAAAGTGGAATGTAAATCACAAATTCCCCACTAGACAAGTGTAGTGTGTGCAGAATCGCTGGGAGTGTAATACTACAGTAAAGGTAAGTAAATTACCCCACCCTAGAGCCCAGAAAAGCAGGAGTAAAGTACTGCAAGTTTCCTTAGGCCACACTACACCTCGTTTTGGGGATTTTGCAGCAGCTAACCAAGTCTGCAAAGAACAACTGCTGGATTATTGGACCTGAAGACCTGCAAAGGAAGAGGGCCAAGTCCAGAAGTCGAAAGAAGTTCCAGGAAAGACAGGAGCCCCTGCCAACCCAGAAGAGGGTGCAAAAGAAGAGTCCCTGGTTAGTTGAAGACTGCAGAAATGCACCTAGGAAGATGCCAGTGGGTTCCTGCATAATGTAAAAGATGTCCCACGGCATGAAGATTGTTGCAGATGAGATTTTGTGTTAGAAGTCGCCAACAAGCCTTGGCTATGACAAAAGTGCATTTTTCATCAAAATGGCACTGGAGGGACCTGGGGGCTTCAACTCTGTGTGAGGAGGAAGACGGGGTACTCAGCACTTTAAAGAGCCCTCAGGATGCCAGCCAGCACCCTCAGGAGCCGCAGGACCCAGGTTCAAAGGAGGTGTAAAACACAGTTGATGCAGCACAACAAAAGAAGATCCCACAGTGCTAGAGAACAAGTCAGTGAGTTGTGCATTGATGGAAGGAGTGCTGGGGACCTGGGGCAGGCCATGAACAAAGGAATTTTGCAAAGAGTGCACAGAGGCCTCAGGAGGCAAAGAAGCCACAACACACAGGGTTAATGTCGCTCTCGGGGAAGACAAATTCTTACCTCCTCCAAATTGCATCAGCAGGACCTCAGGACAGTCTATGTCGATGATGTCCACCCTCTGTGTCCTTAGGAGCACACTTGTCATTGTGAGAGGAGTCCCAGGGTACCAGTCGTCTTCTTGGAAGGTGCCTGCTTGGAGCAGGGGAGTGACTCCGTCACTCCATGGGAGATTTCTTCATTTCTTCTGGTGCAGGATGAAGACAGGGAGCCCCCAGAACATGCACACTGTGGAAACTGTTGCAGTTGCTGACTTGGAGCTGAGGTTGCTGAAGAAAAGTGTCTCTTGTAGACACTTTGCTGCAGTTACAGTGTTTCTTGGAGCAGGCTGCAGTTGATCCGATGTCAGAAGAGTCTGAAGTTGTTGCAGAGGATTCCTGAAGGAAACTTGCAAGCAGAATCTGAAGAGAACCCACAGGAGAGACCCTAAATAGCCCTGAGAGGGGGATTGGCTACCTTATCAAGTATGGACATATCAGGAGGGTCTCTGATGTCACCTGCTGGCACTGCCAACTCAGAGCCCTCCAGAGTGCCCCCACACCTTGCAAAGCAAGATGTCTGAAGTCTGGGACACACCGGAGGAGCTCTGGGCACCACCCCTGGGGTGGTGATGGACAGGTGAGTGGTCACTCCCCTTTCCTTTGTCCAGGTTCTTACCAGAGCAGGGGAGAAGGGGTCCCTGAACCAGTGTAGACTGGTTTATGCAAGGAGGGCACCATCTGTGCCCTTCAAAGCATTCCCAGAGCCTGGGGGAGGCTACCCCTCTCCAGCCTGTAACACCTATTTCCAAAGGGAGAGGGTGTAACACCCGGCTCTCAGAGAAAATGCTTTTTTCTGCCTTCCTGGGACTGGGCTGCCCAGACCCCAGGAGGGCAGAACACTGTCTATGAGGTGGCAGCAGCTGTAGCTGCAGTGCAAGCCTCAGAGAGCTGGTTGCAGTACTGGGGTCCATGGTGGAGCCCCCAGGATGCATGGAATTGGCTCCCCAATACCAGTTTTGGAATGGGGGACAATTCCATGGTCTTATACATGTTACATGGTCATATTCGGAGTTACCATTGTGAAGCTACATATAGGTATTGACCTATATGTAGTGCACAAGTGTAATGGTGTACCCGCACTCACAAATTCTGGGGAAATGGCCCTGAACTATGTGGGGGCACCTTTGCTAGTGCAAGGGTGCCCTCACACTTAGTAACTTGGCACCTAACCTTCAGCAGGTGACTTATGAGTTACTTAAGTGCAGTGAAAATGGATGTGAAATAACGTGTGCGTTATTTCAAGCAGGCTACAATGGCAGTCCTGTGTAAGGGTTTGTCTGAGCTCCCTATGGGTGGCAAAAGAAATGCTGCAGCCCATATGGATCTCCTGGAACCCCAATGCCCTGGGTACCTAGGTACCATATCCTAGGGACTTATAAGAGGGGGGGTTCACGTGTGCCAACTGAAATTGGTAAATGAAGTCACTGGCCTACTATGACACATTTAAAAGCAGGGAGAGCATAAGCACTGAGGTTCTGATTAGCAGAGCCTCAGTGACACACTTAGGCACTACACAGGCATACACATTAGGCCATAAACTATGAGCACTGGGGTCCTGACCAGCAGGATCCCAGTGAGACAGGCAAAAAGATACTGACATAAAGGTTTTTATGTATGAGCACTGGGGTCCTGGCTAGCAGGATACCAGTGACACAGTACCAACACGCTGACACTCACTCACAAACAGGCCAAAAGTGGGGGTAACCATGCTAGAAAGAGGCTACTTTCTCACACTGAACTGCTGTCGTGGGCCGGGGGGCCTGTAGATGAGGGTCCCTCGAAGGGTTGTGTTTGGGTCAGTGTGGATTTGGAAGTGCAGAAGTTCGGCGGTGCTGAGGGTGTCTTCGGTGTTGGTCATGATCCTGAGGGTGTTCTTGTGTATGATGGCGATGCCTCCTCCAGATTTGTTGGAGCAGTCCCTGCAGGTGATCTTTAGCCGTCCGGAATGGCTGACGATGTCAGGGGCTGAGGAGGGGTTTATCCAGGTCTCGGTCAGGAAGGCAACATCTGGGGAGGTTGAGTCGAGTAGATTCCATAGCTCTACTGCGTGCTTGTGGACGGAGCGAGTGTTGAGGAGGATACATCTGAGATGGTTGCATCCTGCCTTGGTGGATGTTCCATTGGCGTGGAGACTGGTGAAGGTGCCGTTCTGGCAGGAGAAGGGTCCACGGGTGCTCTGTTGGGAGGCTTGAAGGCAGGCGGGAGAGCAGCCGGTGTTGATGGCGCAGAGGGTGGTGGTGTCGTAGCGAAGACGTGCGCGTTGGCGGTGGGCGGACGGGAGCCCGGGGTTCTGGCGATGGGCACGGTCACGGCGTGGACGGGCGCAGATGGGCTTGCCTTTGGTGCCCCAGTGGCGCCCAGCAGCGTGCCTGCTGCACGCAGCCATGCACAGCCACGCAGCGGCTGCCATTAAGTAGGGAGGTGGGGGGAGGAGAGTATAGCTGGGAGGTGGGAGGGGGACAAAAAACGGTGCGAAAAGGGGGCAGAGCCAAAAAAGGGGGCAGAGATGAAAAAGGGTCAGGGCTACGGGGCAGCAGCAGGGGAGAGAGAGAGAGAGGGGGGGAGTAAAAGTGAGAGAGAGAGAGAGAGAGAGAGAGAGAGAGCGGAGTGAGAGAGAAACAAGGAAAAGGAGCACTAAGGGACAGTATCGGAGCAGAGAGCAGAGCAAACCAAAGCAAAAGAAGGAGACAGGCAGAAGGTAGCCTAGTTGGAAAGCAGAGCTCTCCCACTAAACACCAGGGATGAGGCACAGGCAGAATCCTGCGGGTGGAGGAAGGCCTCGAACTCCTGACAGGGGTCAGGAGTTCAGAGGAGGCAAGGAAAGGGCTCTACTTAGACGGTGGAGTCACGGGAGGCAGAGCAATGCACTGACCAGGTCAGTGGTATTGCTCAGCCTACCACGCAGCGGCCGCCACTAAGTAGGGAAGTGGGGGGGAGGATAGGACAGCTGGGAGGCAGGAGGGGGATGAAAAACCGTGCAAAAAAGGGGGCGGAGCCGAAAAGGGAGTGGGGACAAAAAGGGGGTGGGAGAGAGAGAAAGAGGGGGAGAGTGAAACTGAGAGAGAGAGCAGAGTGAGAAAGAAACAAGGAAAAGGAGCACTAAGGGACAGTAGTGGAGCAGAGAGCAGAGCAAAGCAAAGAAAAAGAAGGAAAGAGGCAGAAGGTAGCCTAGTATGAAAGTAGAGCTCTCCCACTAGACACCAATGATGAGGCGCAGGCAGAAGCCTGCGGGTGGAAGAGGGCCTCGAGCTCCAGACAGGGGTCAGGAGTTCAGAGGAGCCAGGGAAAGAGCTCTACTTAGACAGTAGAGCCATCTACTTAGACGGTAGAGCCAAGGGAGGCAGAGCAATCCACTGACCAGGTCAGTGGTATTGCTCAGACTACCACGCAGCAGCCACCATTAAGTAGGGAGGTAGAGGGTAGGAGAGGACAGCTGGGAGGCGGGCGGAGGATGAAAAATCATGCAAAAAAGGGGGTGGAGCTGAAAAAGATGGTGGGGCCACGGGGGCAGCAGCGGCGGAGGAGAGAGAGAGAGTGGGAGAGTGAAAGTGAGAGAGAGCACAGAGTTAGAGAAAAACAAGGAAAAGGAGCACTAAGGGGCAGTAGTGGAGCAGAGAGCGGAGCAAAGCAAAGCAAAAGAAGGAGAGAGGCAGAAGGTAGCCTAGTAGGAAAGCAGAGCTCTCCCACTAGACACCAGCGATGAGGTGCAGGCAGAAACCTGCGGGTGGAGGAGGGCCTCAAACACCTGACAGGGGTCAGGAGTTCAGAGGAGCCAGGGAAAGGGCTCTTCTTAGATGGTGGAGCCATGGAAGGCAGAGCAATGCAATGCACTGACCAGGTGATGGATTATGTGTCAAATCCATAGCTATGCAAAAAATGCTGCAACCATAAAATTGTATAGTTCCTGCAGCCCTGCTTATGATCAAGTCTAGAGGGGACCTGGCTTGGCCCCCAAAGAGCAAGAACATTTCTGATGTGCATGTATCTGGTCTCTGTCTAGACTGGTGACAGTGGGCAAATAAAATGATGGACTGAATAATTAATTGCTAGGGACTGAAACAATTTGGGCACTCCACTCAGCACTTTCTTATCTATCCATCCATATAAGTGTAGGAAACCAAGCCATGGCCAGATTGAGTATCTGCCAGTTTTTGGAAGATGCCTTGCTTCTGCTCACCTCTAACTGATTCTTCAAACAATAAAGTATTGAAACAACCTGGAGAAAATAAGATCGGATTCCAAATGAGTGCCACTTGAGACTTTCTTACTAGGAGTGTTTCCAAATGTGTGTAACTTGCTTTTGCGTAATTCTCTGAAACTGTGGCAAAATTATGTATAAATACGTGAAATGCGAATCTGTTATTTTGCGCTACATTTTAGCACAAAATGTGTAAATAAAGTAATGCGTAATTCCCCAAATTACATTAACTACGCAGCTCAATTTAGATTTCACCTATGCCTAGTTATGAATGACCAGTTCACTTGACAGCACCTTTTGTGAATACTTATTTAGGAAAGGTAAAGGGGAATATGATGAGACTGGTGATACTCACTTACCTCTACCACACACTAACTGCTGCACTGACTGACAACCTTTAGTACAGGTATACTCAGGGATGTGACACAAGCCCCTACGATGCAGCCCCCCACACCCTTTCAGGGACTCCCTAACCATTCAGGGTACGCTCATTCAGTCCGAGGTCAATGGATAGCTGTGCGGTATGGGAGATTCAAGGGCTTCTCATTACATTCTGCAGGGCGATCCAAGCATTTTGAGTTAGTTACACGCATGGGTGTGGATGTCAGAGAATGGGAGACAGGCAGAGGTGGGACTGAAAAAGGCTGCTACTACCGGGAAAGCAACAGAACTTGGAGAAATAAGTAAATGACACAGACGGTAAAAGAACGGGGGGGGCGATAGGAGAGAAAATTGCTACAGGAGAAGGTACCCAGAGCAGTACTGTTGGCATAAAACAAATTACGGGAGATGGAGGATTGAAACGGGATAGCAAGATGAAGGAATGAAATAGAAGAATGAGTAAGGGTAAACCGAACAAATTGTGGAAATGATTTAGACAGAGAAGAACAGCAGGCACGAGAGAGTTCATAAATTAGTAAACATCTGGTGTAGATGTGAAATGTGGAGGAGGATGAAGAAGTGGCAAGACAGCGTGACAGGAGATAGAAGGAAAATAGGAAAAGAATAGTGAGATTGAGGGTTGAAAGTGGAAGAGGAAAAACAGAGAACAGACAAAGAGAAACAAGTATTGACTAAGACAGAAAAATAGACATAAGACTGCAGCTATACAGAAATCAGATAAGTGATCGCTAGGTAGATTAACCGAACAGACAAAAAAAAATGCGTTAGGAGCCACCGTAACATCACAGTTTGATCACTTCCAGGTGAAGGTTGCTATATCACTCCTGATCCCATTTCATGCACTCAAAAGCATAGGTGTGATACAAATAACACTATCCACGGGGCACACAGTGCCATGAATGTAAGAACCGGTTACCTCTTAAGCGACTGAGAGACTTTAGAAATTAAGAACGAAACACAAACACTCCTCCTAACAGCACATCACGATTTGGGTCCCATATTGTTAGATTTCTGTATTCAGCCGTTTGCAGAGCTGTTACAGGGTGACACGGGGCAGCAAGGACGAATTGATATGGACCCATTCTAGATCGGGCTACAGCACACCAGCTGCCAACAAATAACACTATTAATGTCTCACAATAAAGTGAAATCTAGACCTTTCCCAAACATTGGTGTTCCATCCACAGCAGTCTGGCCCAATTTAGCTCTCCAATAGACACAGCTTTAGCTGTCAGTTGGCAAGAACTATTGTTCTATTTCCAATACATAACCTTTACTAAGAGTGGGCCGATTGGCCACTATTCTGCTGCTCATGGTGGAATTTTTCATTCTATAGCCTGTGTTTCCTTTTCATTTGGTGGCTCTACCCCTCAATGTTGTGCTGCTCCTGCATGTCGGACGGTGTTCTCAATGGATGAAGTTTATCATTACACTGCATACTTCAGGACAATTGTTTTTGACTGAAGTCTAACAGAGAGTGGAGCAGTCTGCCTGCAAAGATATCTCTGGGACATGCTAAAATCTTCCCTAGGAATGCATTTAACTCATTCCTTAACATTGGCTTTATGTTTTGAAACTCAAATGTTCTTGCTTTCTATTTGCTGGCTTTATTTGTGTTAAGCTCTGTAGCCTGTCTTTGTCTCTCCTGCAGAGCATATCCTTTTTATCACATCTCTGACTGGATCCTTGCATTGCTCAACAAGTGCCCCTTTCTCCTTTTGTCTTTTTCCTGAGGAACATCATGAAAGTACACGTTTTCATTTGTCTCGCTTGAAATGACTTCAGAAAGCAGTAAACATGCTGTATTTCTTGGACAATGGTCCTGCCTCCTTTCTTTCTGCTTGACTGATTCTACTTATCTTTTCCACTATCAGTTCGTCAATTTTGCGTACCTGTGAGGAACAATTGTCTGTCTACGAGCTAATCTTCATGAGTGCTCTTTACTAATAGCATAAGTTAAACAATCCTCTTCTGCAAGTTGATGCCCATAACATTGGCGCTAGACATAGGGGAGCGGATGGTGCTGAAGCTACCCCAAAATAACCATGTTGGAGTTGAGAAGTGAATGATCAATAAACAGGCCTTTAGATTTAGTTTTTATCTTGCCACATTTGCTGTGCATTCAAAGACAGAGGTCAAATGTTAGGCTCTGTCTTCCGAGAGAGGTTTATGTTTCCTTTTCTTTCTCTGAATGCATAGTGAGAGGATTTATACGACAATCATGCTGTGTACTGGAGTTGGGAAACTAAAAGCGGTGGAATAATATTTTTTCTAACACATCAAAATTTAAGTGCCATTAAAGTAACTTTACAAACATATCAAAATTAGGAAAGCACACATAAAGCACATTTTCTGTGATTCTGAAGTGTGGTGGAAACAAATATTTTAATCCAATCAAAAAAATCAATAAACTAGGTGATACTGATTTCCACACATTGGGCCTCCGCCCGCCTGGCGGGAACCGCCAAATGGCCGCTCCGCGGTCGAAAGACCGCGGAGGCCATTCTGGTTTTCCCGCTGGGCTGGCGGGCGACCGCCAGAAGGCCGCCCGCCAGCCCAGCGGGAAACCCCTTCCCACGAGGAAGCCGGCTCCGAATGGAGCCGGCGGAGTGGGAAGGTGCGACGGGTGCATTTGCACCCGTCGCGAATTTCAGTGTCTGCACAGCAGACACTGAAATTCTTTGTGGGGCCCTCTTACAGGGCCCCTGCAGTGCCCATGCCATTGGCATGGCCACTGCAGGGGCCCCCAGGGGCCCCACGACACCCCATACCGCCATCCTGTTCCTGGCGGGCGAACCGCCAGGAACAGGATGGCGGTATGGGGTGTCGGAATCCCCATGGCGGCGCAGCAAGCTGTGCCGCCATGGGGGATTCCCCAGGGCAGAGGGAAACAGGCGGGAGACCGCCGGTTTTCCTGCCCTGCGGGGCACCGCCAGCCTGTTGGCGGTGCTCCCGCATCCCCGGCCCCAGCGGTCCTTGACCGCCGGGGTCGGAATGACCCCCATTATCTTTTGTGCTCTTTATAGACTTATCTGTAAAACTGTATGCCTGTGCAAATGTAATCGTAATTATAATTGTAGTTATATAGCGCATACTATCCCTCACAACGTGTCGAAGCACTTTTTGGCGAGTAGTATTCAACTCCAGAACACAAAAGGATTAGTGGTGGATTAGTATAGGGAATTATGAGTACAATGTTGTATTAGTAAGGGGAGGTATGAGTTCATTTGAGTGGAGGACATGTGAAACTGTTAGTTGGATTGAACAAAATAATGGAGGGATAGAGGAGGGGAGAATCCAGAAATGTTAATTGGATGATCATAGTAGTAAGATGAGGTTTGGGATGAGTAAAGGAGAGATGGAGTAGGGAAGAATCTGCAGTGAGGGATTAAAGAGATATTAGTAGTACAATGGGGCATTGGATGAGTCAAAGGAGAGATAAATGAGGGAGAATGTAGCAGGGTTGTTTGGCAGATCATAGTAGTAAACTGAGGTTTGGGGTGAGCCAGGAGAGGTAGAGGAGGGAAGAGTCTAGGAAGGGTTATTTTGGAGATCATAGTAGTAGACTGAGTTTGGGATGACCCAGAGGGTAGAGACAGAGGATAGATTGATTGAGGTATAGGGTGAGGGTGAGACAGACTGAAGCTTTCAAGACAGTATTTGTTTTCTTCTACAGTAGGACTAAAGTAATAAATATATAGATGCATGACTATGTTGTAAGGGAATATTTGTGTAAGGAATATAATATATTGAGATTTAAAGTTCTATCGGATAAACACAGACCTTCAAGAGTTGCAGTGTCAGAAATGACAGGGACACTCACTCTAGTCAGGGCAATGGAGATACACACTTAAGATAACCCCTGCTCACCCCCTTGGTGGCATGACACAAGCAGTCAGACTTATCTTAAAGGCAATGAGTAAAGTATTTCTACAAACACACACAGTAATGCAGTGAAAACACCACAAAATGGACACCATACCAGTTTAAAGAAATAGGCATTATTTATCTAAATCAAACAAGACCAAAACAACAAAACTCCAACATACACAAGTAAAGTTATGAATTTTCAAAATAATAGACTCTTACTCCATAGAAAACAATGGAAACGTTGTTGTTACACAAATAACTTGTGTTGTGTAGCCATTTTAGCTACAGTTTTATACACGTTATTTTAGCAAACTAGGACTGCCGCTGTGCACTTTAACCTAGATATGTTTTATTCTAGCTCCGCTATATTATTTTAACAATAGCCACATTTGCGGTCTTGTTTTATTTTCTCTATCTTCCTGTTCTTCGCCTAGGTCAGCACTACATTCTTAAGTAAGACATTTCTTTCACTCTGTGCTTGTCTCAAGGCTGTAGTAAGATAGGTTGCCAGCAAAAGTGGTACGCTTTGTCTTCAATGTTCACAGAAACATACACACTCTTACGTGGGGATCCTTTCTTGGAACATCAGCTGTTTCATTATAAAAACACTACTTTGACCCATGTACGTTACAGGGAGATTTCGGCTATATGAGCACGACTGTATGCTGATTGCTGAGTGCTTCGCTGCAGCTGCTTACCTAGACTACAGGCCTCTTGCTCAAGTATGAGGGATAATGTCTTCCAAGGGGAACTTGAAGGGCTGAATTAGAGCTTAACATGCTGTGCTCTAACATAGCCTAGGTTGGAACTATTCCTAACGATCTTAGTGACAATATGGTAGCGTTATTTTTATGTTTCACTCTTCTTGTCACAATTTTAATCCTATTGTGCTTAATCATCCTAGTTATTGCAATACATGCTTTATTATCTAAGATGCAGTTACTTCAATAAAACCTTATTGAACTATACTCTGCCTCTGATTGTCCTTGCATATGTGAGACTAATGTAACTGAGAGAAATGGATGAGATCTGAGTGACCACGATTTCCCTGAGGAGTAATTTGTGTCATGCCCCGGGTTGCCCAATCATCCCTGCTCCTGGGCGGAGATGAGGCACTGCTAGTTAGCCAGAAGAAAACCAGGATTAGGCCGACAGGTGTCACCTGGTGTGGGTTCAGACTCAGTCCCCCACAGTACAAGTGATTCTGCCGCCCCAATCCAGTAGTCTCATTAGGATAATGAGAACCTAGTCGACATGGCGCCGCCAATGTTTGGTCAGGCACTAATTTTCGGGTCCGCCTGAGTATCTCTGTCTCACTACATGCAAAGATACCTCAGTACTATTTACGGAGACGTCCGTGGTATTGAGGATTTTCCTCCTCAGCTAAGGAGGGAGTACATAACTAACGCTGTAGGTTGTTCAAGCTTAAACCTTAAAAGGATAATCCCCATTTGTTGTGCTTATCTCTGGACACAATTTACCATTCATCATGGCAAATCCGCAACGGTAAGCAATTGCAGTCAATATGTGACCACCCCTTACTGCACATTTATTGGCACGTGGCCTAACGGCCCAGGGGGATCCTGTTATATTTGTTATTAAGGCTCATCCATCCTATAGAACAGAAATGTTCTATTCTTGGTCCACATTTCCAGCAGCTGATGGGAACACAAATACATTTCATTACTATACACCTACAAAAATACCTGCACAATATAGAGCATACACATATCTAGAAATACCTCTATCTTATCAAGAACATAATAATTGGCTTGATGGCACTCTACCACATACACCCCTACACGTTAGGTTAGGTCCTCTAAGTAATTATGGTCCTACCTGGCCTTTAATGGCCACATGTACACTGCACCCTGATGCTGCCACCCTGACGGTAGCTGAAGTCCGCCGCTGATATGCTGAGCTTACAGAAATATAGAGACGGTTAGTACAGTTTGTAATGCAAACATTAAATACAAATCCAGCACGTGCTGCCCCAGTGCAACCACATGCAGTAATGCCAGATATTAATCTTGCGACTGTACATTCGATCATGGGTAAGGTACCCGCCATAAGAGAAGAGATTCCGTTTTGGTTAACTCAAAAAAAAAATGCACTGGCAGCAGTATTTCTCCAAATGGGACCTCAGGACAAGCATAGAATATTAACTATGTGCTAGCCATTTGGGATGGTTCCCACAGTAGATAACTGCAATACTTGGGGCATGGTATTTGCCACGCTCTATACTACCACACACAGTACACTGACACTTGCCAATCCACTGGAAGTGTTAAAACAAATTCAAGATGAATCCGGGGCTGCCCTGGCCCTGGACTTGGGGATGCAACTTATAGGCAATTTTGACACTGTATCTTCAATCATATTAAGTAACCTCAAAGAGGAAGCAGTTACACTAGCAGTGCACATGCGGCTCCGGGACATTCCTCCACAGGATCAGGAATGTGAGCTGCCAAAGATTATTGCGGAGACCTACTCTAGTATTGGTCAAGATAGTCTGGGGACCAGACCCACAAAACCGCAGTTTCAGGGTAAATCTAATAAAGATTCTGCCAAGCAAGCACCCGAGGGTTCTAAAAAATTCTGGGATTAAAAAAACAATAAACACCTAAAAAAGAAAGGGGAGAATCTCTGCATACGGAGACCCCACAGAATAGATGTAATCTCAGAAATAGAGATAATATAAAAATGCCTGACTGATATCAATATACTGATACACGCCAATCTTGTTCCTTTCAGGACTCACCAGAAAAACGCAGTGAGAGAGGTGGGTGGTCAGAGCGAAGAATTGAGTATGTGAAACTGAGACAGGAATCACAACGCTCTACAAAAGTTTCTGTCAAAAAAGAAGAGAAACTTCCCCAACACAAAACTCAATTTAAAAAGAAAAAAGTGGCAGCAGTTGAGCTTTGTCATGCCACTCAAGAAGAGGGCTCTATTGAAGAAAAAGAAGTGGGCACTATCTCTGCTAGACAGCGCAGCAGAGGTCACAATAGTTCACTGGAATCTTCAAGAGCATCTGGAGGTGAAAGCAACTGATGACTTCTTACAAGTTGAAACTGCAGACATGCATGCCTCCACGCCTGATAGGGTGTACAAAGTAACATTACAGTGAGAAGAAAACATTGAATGGACAATCGATGCAATCTTTTGGGACCGCGTCGTAAACATTTATGGTATTCTACTGTCCGAAAAGGATTGGCCACCTGAATTTGTCCGTACCTCCCCATATGGGGAAGATGTTATCAAACCTTCTTTCTCGCCCCTTGTTCCCGAAGAGCTCGCAGAATCCTATGCCATTATTAGGCATTGGCACAAGCTCCCGCGTTATATCACAACCACGTAGGGTGAGATAAAGGTTTACCCTATCATGTAATTCCAATTAAAAATCAACCTCAACCACAATACCTAATAAAACATGATGCTAATGCACCCGTGAGGGAAATCCTCAGACACCTGGAGTACCAGGGCGTAATCAAACCCTGTGTTTCACCAATGAATACTCCTTTATTCCCTGTAGCAAACCGGACCACTCATACAGAATAGTCTTACACTATAGACACCTAAACAGTCATACATGCACATATGCCAAACTCTCATAGAACAGCACTTATGAACAACACAGTGCACAAAAAATACAAAACAACACTGGATATTTCCAATGGCTTCTTCTGGCAAAATATAGAACCTGACAGTAGACACTTAACAAGTTTCCACGCACTAGGCTCCCAGAAAAACTTTTGTTGTTTGCCACAGGGGTATAAGAACAGTCCAGGACTGTTCGCTGCTCATGTAACTTCAATATTGCACGACACAGACCCTGAAACATTTTACAATGTCTATGACATGTACCTCGCGGACAATGAATTACTGCAACATCTAAGACGGGTGGCCCACATTGTTGTGGGATTTGCCGAATTCTGTTATGAATTCAAATTAAAAAAAAAAAATACCCTTCCTTAGCGTCCTGTTTCTGTGATACGAACTATCAAGTAAAGGTAAGAGCCTAGCACCACAATTCTTAGAAAAATGCGCACAGTTACGACCTCCAAACATCATTAAAAAACTCCAAACCCTATTGTTTTTTTTAAATGTTGGCAGAACATACATTCCAGATTACGCATCACGAATAAAACCTTTATATGACTTAATACGTCCTGACTTTTCCAGTAAATTCTTGGCAGTCAAATACACACGCATTCTCAGAGCATTGCAACAAGACGTGCTTGCAGCAAAACACTTACACACAAGGGACAATAAAGAAAATCTTGTCATCAGAGTAAGTGCTTGTGCCATTGGTTTCACCTATGTAACATTCAATGAGGGTGAGACAGTCCCGATTGCATACAAATCACATTTGTACTCTACAGCAGAAAAACGTTTTGCTCCCACTGAGAAAATTCTCACTGCTGTTCAGATGGCTGTCATTAAAGAAACACCACTGGCCCAGGGGAAACGCATTTTTGTTGCATCTCCAATCCCAGCCCTCGAGGCTGTTACCAAAGCCAGCATTCCAAACACTAAAGCATTACATCCACGTTGGATCCAATGGGCAACGTCTCTGACAGCCACTGATGTTGACTTTATTTTTGACCTGCAATAGGCACTAAGAATCAATACTCCACTGCTTGCGCAGTCGTAAGCGGCTATATTGAGGGTAATAAATTCTATCCACAACATACTTTCACGCAAACCCTAGGGGATTGCACTGCACAACTAGCAGAGCTAAAGGCTCTGGTGATGTCACTGGAACATACGGATCCTGCACAGCTAACACTGATTGTCTGTGATTTCTACTATTGTGTCCAGTCCTTCAATGAATATCTGCATTACTGGTGCCAGAATGGACTTAGAGATTCTAAAGGTAACACCATCAAACACAGAGTTCTGTGGGGTAAAGTAGCGGATCTGAAGGAAACGCTACCAAATGTCCATGTTGTACATACATTTGAACACCAGCGAGTTGGAATACATGTTGCTAGGAATACACTGGCTGACCAAGCAGCCAAATCAGCAGCAGCCACTGCTTCTGTTGCTGCAGTAACTCGTCCTAGAACAAAACCGGACAAGGACATATGGGCTGCCGTAAAAGCCACGGCTGAAGGCACGCCCTTACCAAAAGCATTTCCTGATAAATATTCCTACCAGAAGGGAGGCTTCCTTGACGTAGAAGTAAAAATACCAGATGTGGGAGTTTGAGTATCTCCCAATAAAAACTTAAGACCATAATTCATCAAAGCAGTGCATGAGGGGGTTGCCTCTGCCCAGGCTGGTATGGCGGCTACAATATCATTATTGCAAGCTTGTTATTGGTGGTCAGGTCTTTACAAACAGACCAGGCAGTATGTCCTTTGTTGTGATATCTGCCAACAAATTAAGCGGTCCACGTCAAACTCCCACGGCAGACACCCCTTCCTAATTTCAAACAAACCATTACAATGTGGTCACCAAACACTTGATAGTGCATACAAACACATCTTAGTTGCTGTTGACTCCTGCTACAGATTTTTATGGGTGTGGCCACAACGCTGGGCTGACGCTCGGACTGTTATTAAAGATTTGCAAGTTTTTATCGGCACATATGCAGTTGCGGCTTTCCACTTGGACCAGGGCTCTGCTTTTACCTCAAGGGCATTCCGGGACACAATGGTTTCGTTAGGGGTCCAACTCCATTACTTGTCTCCATTTCATCCCAAGAGAAATAGGGGGTCATTCTGACCCCGGTGGGCGGCGGGAGCCGCCCGCCTGGAGGGAACCGCCAGAAGACCGTACCGCGGCGGTCATTCTGGGTTTCCCACTGGGCTGGCGGGCGACCGCCAAAAGGCCGCCCACCAGCCCAGTGGGAAACTGCCCTCCATGAGGATGCCGGCTCCGAATGGAGCCAGCGGAGTGGAGGATGTGCGACGGTGCAGTGGCACCCGTCGCGTATTTCAGTGTCTGCAATGCAGACACTGAAATACAAAGTGGGGCCCTCTTACGGGGACCCCTGCAGTGCCCATGCCATTGGCATGGGCACTGCAGGGGCCCCCAGGGGCCCCACGAACCCCTCACCGCCATCCTGTTCCTGGCGGGCGGAACCGCCAGGAACAGGATGGCGGTGAGGGGGTCGGAATCCCCCATGGCGGCGCAGCAAGCTGCGCCGCCATGGGGGATTCCCAGGGCAGCGGAAAACCGGTGGGAGACCGCCGGTTTTCCTGTTCTGACCGCGGCCGAACCGCCGCGGTCAGAATGCCCAAGGGAGCACCGCCAGCCTGTTGGCGGTGCTCCCGCGGTCCCCGGCCCTGGCGGTATTTACCGCCAGGGTCGGAATGACCCCCATAGTGTCGTGGAGAGACGAGACCGAGATTTAAAGCAATCCTGAACAGCCAGAGTATTAGGTACGGGTAATTGTTGGCTTAATCACTTGTATGGAGTCCAGAGAGCACTTAATAATCTGCCTAGAAGTTCCCTGGGGGGGGTCATAATTCATACAAGTGCCTGTTTGGAACTCAAATGTATGTTCCAGATCTTGATCGTCCAGGCGTGGAGGCGACAGAAACACCTTTTGACATAAATGAATGTGTCACTGTCTTGCAGAAATTACAACAGTTCCGTGATGACAATGCTTCTGCTAGTGCTGCCTCCATAGGAATTAAGGATATATCAATAACATCTACCGGCTGGATTCCAAAGGTTGGGGATCAAGTACGTGAAAAGGTTGCTGAGAAAAAGGAGTTTAGTCCTGCCTATTGTGCACCGGTCCCAGTACTGGAAATACACGGCACCTGAGCTGTTATTCTATCACCACCGCCTGGTTCTAAAGAAAACCGCTTTGTCTCTATCAACAATGTCAAATTACACCATGTGGCCGATACTGCACAGCAGACCAAGAGGAACACCCAGTAGTATCCGAATCCCTCTAACAACTGGTTAAGATGTCCCTCTACAAGTTTTGAGCAGCAATGCTCATACCTCTCCACGGTTGGGGAGGGTGGCAAATTATCTTACATTAGTTCCACTAACATCTATTACAACAAGCAACACAGAAATTGCTGATCAATTTGATTTGACCTCTACACAAAGGCAAGGCGTCATTTACAGTGAACCACCGTAGGAGACCCAAACCAGTGCTCTTCCTTCAAATACGGCTCCAGTTTTTGCACAAACTGCTTCTTGATATTTTGCCAACATTAACAACACCCTTTTAAACTTCTACACCTGAACTTCCAAAAACATGTAAGCTGATAAATTGGCTTAAAACAAATTACCTTATTTTCCCATGGAACTATCTGTGGCTTTCCTTGACTATATTAGCTTTCCTCCTTTGGATTGGCTTTGTTATGACTTTCTTTCTATTAACACATGGTCACTACCTTCCTGAAAGATCAACAGTTGAACTGGTGAATGAGGTCCTAAAACCCAATTTTTCTTCTCACAAGGTCCGCAGAGACTTGTCTTTTGTGAACATTTCCGCTATACCAATTCCTGATGGGATTGTTTGGGATAAAGTCACATTTGATATATACGGCCCAACCGAGGTCACTCAAATACCATATGTGTTTACACTTTCTATGAATGATGTAATAATACCCAGAGTTGTTTCTGATGACAGGGATGTGAAAACAGTTGATTCTATGATGACTGAGTTGCAGTATTTTACTGTATTTGAAAGTGAGGATGTTTATCAAACCAAAGAAAATTATGGTGACAGGTTTTGTTATAATTATTATGGACACCATTTCATTCACCGAGCAAGTACCCCAAAGACTACCTTTAATTACACACAATGGGAACATTGTCCGACTCAACCACAAGGAGTTCTCAAACATATTCTGAAAAATTTACGTATTTTTCTAGGCACAATCTTAAAAATGCTGAGTGGTATTATTTCAAATAGCCATTTATGGAAAATGTACATATATTATTGACAGATACAAAATTAATCTATTCGTATTCCTTTTTTTCCCAGTCGGCTATAGAAGGCTATGAATATTGGTTGAAGTCAATTGACTTAAAAAGTGTGTGGGGAACAACAAAATTGGCTAATAAGGGGAAAGGAAGCTTTATTGAGAGCATGCCTGATACATGTTCCAAATATATTTTTAAATGAAACTGTACAACAGTCCCAGTATTCCTGCCCCTGCAAAATTTTACAAATGGCAAAATTATATAAATGCAACTGGATATCAGCTGGATGAATGGGTCCAAAAAGGCACGTTTAATGCTTCCCTTTCATGTCCTGGTGGGTGGTTATTGTGGCCAATAGATACCAATGGGTATCATAAATGTTTTGTAAACTCCACAGGGGTTTTTAGAACAAGTAGGCCTGACACTCACTATGTGTCATCTGAACTTGCAGGTATAGTAACCACATACAGTGTAAGGAAGCTATCCAAGCAATGGTTGAAGAGTTCCTCACTAGATGCTGTTATGCAACACCTCAATCTCCTGTCTAATAATACTGATCTACAGGTTTTCCTGTAAGGCCCCAGAAAACAACGCAAAAAGCGCTTCTTCTATGCAGTCTGTAATGAAATTTGAAAGCCTTCTCAACAAGAAGCTGTCACCCGGTTAAGGCAAATAGATCAGGAAAACATACATTAGGCATTAGCTGTTGTAGATAATGGGATTAATACCGAATATACACTTTAAACAACATTGTTTTGTCTGCAATAGACATAGTACAAAGCAACATGTCCTCTTTACACCACGGACAGAGTCAACTAAGGTCCATTATGCAGTTAGGTTGGACACTACAAACACTGAAGGTGGGTCACGCTCCCTGGCAACACGTTAGCGCGAGGGACATATTTTCCACATTTAATTTAACGCGACAACAACAACTAATGGCTAAAAAAGAAGCGATTTATGTTAAACATTGAAAATTTTGAAAAGTTGCATTTTACTGTGGCTGAAATACCATCTGCTGTTGTTAATACACAGGGTCATTAATCTGCCTATTTCAACACTTCAATTCACGTCCTACTTAAAACACATTCCAGTGGGCAAATATGAAAGGCTATGAGATAGTTACATTCATGACGTGTGGGAGCTACCCTTCTCGTACAAATGTCTCAGTGGCATGAAAGAGGTCTTTCTTAGCGGTAGTAAATGTGTGACTTCTGTTACCCATTCAATGGTTTGTAAAAAGTTGTCCTTGCACCGGCGTGCAACACTTAGGCAGCGAACTTGGCTTGTTATCTGAAAGGAGTCCCAGTCCCCTTGATTAGACATGCGTTCTAGGTGCTTTTAATTGGCAGGAATGTTCTCCTCAATAGTGAGAGCTGTTGTGGGATGCGAGCCGGAATAGTTTATGTTGTTTCGGTCTCTAAGTTTGTTACATGCTGCAGGAACATACTTTGGCCCCATATCGCTACTTCAAATGTGAATTTCGACACCCTGAGCAGACTCAAGGCTTTATTGTTTCAAAAACATGTGGCACTTACATCTGCTATTGCTACATTTTATGCACAACGGCTGCCCCTTTGCAATAAGGAGGACTGAAAGTGCTTCCATCAGCACAGCTGTGTCATGAACGCATGATGCAGTACTTTGGAGCATCACTCCTGGAACAATTGGAGTGTGACTGGTCTCTGTCATTCAGACCAGTTTTGCATTGTGTGCAGCCCGTGTTTCGGTGCCTTTGGTGCCCTTTTCCATGTGTCTGAAAGTTTGTCTTTCTACGCAGTGCTTGCTTTCATTGGACGCTGATCTGTTGATGTTCTCGCTAAGGGCTCATTACCAGATATGCTCGTTGAGGGTGTGTTTGCTATGGGAAGCTGTTTATGAGTTGCCCTTTGTGGATCATGCAGCTCGAAACTCACTGTTGGGCACAGCACGGAATGCTGCTGCCTTGGCTGCAGCTAAGGCTTTGGAACACGAATGCTCCTTGGTTTTCCTTGGTGATGAACTTCCTAATTTACCACCTGCCGAAGTGGAAGATTTCCTGTATTCAATTATCCCGGATTTAACTGGCGACTTCCAAAATGAATCTGACTTTTGAAATTCGGCTTTTGCTTGATGCCACAATAAACATTTAATGTTTTCCTTTTAATACATGCTCAAGTGTCTTTAACTTGTCATTATTGACATTCCATACATATGCCTTAGGTTGAATTTTAGTAGCTTTTATACATAATTAGGTTTTGAAACCACCTTTGAACCAGCAAGGGGAGGGTGTTGTGTAGCCATTTTAGCTACAGTTTTATACATGTTATTTTAGCAAACTAGGCCTGCCACTGTGCACTTTAACCTAGATCTGTTTTATTCTAGCTGGTTATATTATTTTAACAATAGCCACATTTGCGGTCTTGTTTTATTTTCTCTAACTACCAGACATGCACGTTGAGGGTGCGTTTGGTATGGGAAGCTGTTTCTGAGTTGCCCTTTGTGGATCATGCAGCTCAAAACTCACTGTTGGGCACACCACGGAATGCAGCTGCCTTGGCTGCAGCTAAGGCTTTGGAACACGAATGCTGCTTGGTTTTCCTTGGTGATGAACTTCCTAATTTACCACCTGCCGAAGTGGAAGATTTCCTGTATTCAATTATCCCGGATTTAACTAGCGACTTCCAAAATGACTCTGACTTTTGAAATTCTGCTTTTTCTTGACGCCACAATAAACATTTCAAGTTTTCCTTTTAATGCATGCTCAAGTGTCTTTAACTTGTCATTATTGACATTCCCATATATATGCCTTAGGTTGAATTTTAGAAGCTTTTATACAAAATTAGGTTTTGAGCCACCTTTGAACCAGCAAGGGGAGGGTGTTGTGTAGCCATTTTAGTGACACTTTTATACACGCTATTTTAGCAAACTAGGCCTGCCACTGTGCACTTTAACCTAGATATGTTTTATTCTATCCGGTTATATTATTTTAACAATAGCCACATTTGCGGTCTTGTTTTATTTTCTCTATCTAGCTGTTCTTCGCCTGGGTCAGTACCATGTTCTTAAACAAGGCATTTCTTTCACTCTGTGATTTTGTCAAGGCTTTAGTAAGATGGGTTGCCGCCAAAAAGTGGTACTCTTTGTCTCAAATGTTCACAGAAACATACACACTTTTACGTGGGGATCCTTTTTTGGAACATCAGCTGTTTTATTATAAAAACACAATTTTGACCCATGTACGATAGATGGAGATTCCAGCCAGATGACCATGACTGTATGCTGATTGCTGAGTGCTTCGCTGCAGCTGCTTATGTAGACTACAGGCCTCTTGCTCAGGTAAGAGGGATGATGTCTTCCCAGGGGAACTTGAAGGGCAGAATTAGAACTTAACATGCTGTGCTCTAACATAGCCTAGGTACTAACTATTCTTAACAATCTTAGTGACAATATGATAGCGTTTTTTTTATGTTTCACTCTCCTTGTCACAAATGTAATCCTATTGTGCTTAATCATCCTAGTTATTGCAATACATGCTTTATTATCTAAGATGCAGTTACTTCAATAAAACCTTATTGAACTATACTCTGCCTCTGATTGTCCTGGCATACGTGAGGCTAATGTAAATGAGAGAAACGGATGAGATCTGAGTGACCACGATTTCCCTGAGGAGTCATTTGTGTCATGCGGCCGGTTGCCAAACATCCCTGCTCTTGTGTGGAGATGAGGCACTGCTAGTTAGCCAGAAGAAAACATGGAATAAGCCGACAGGGGTCACCTGGTGTGGATTCAGACTCAGTCCCCCGCAGTACAAGTGATTCTGCCACCCAAATCCAGTAGTTTCATTGGGATTATGAGAACCTACGCAACACCTGTTTTGCGTCCAAAATAAATCTGAACCGTCCATCGAAAAAGTCAGCGATGCATCGTTTTCTCACTCCCAAGTGAGCCCGTGCGTCATTTTAATGACGAGATACCTTGGGTCTGCACAAGTTCACGTTGATTTTGATGCTTGTTGGACATGGCCTTTTTTGCAGGGTCAACCCCAAACATTTTGCCTCCTTCCTCCTATTTTTTCTGTTCTGACCAGTTTTTGTTGGCTTTAGGACTCTGGGCACTTTACCACTGCTAACCAGTGCTAAAGTGTATATGCTTTCTGTGTAAATTGTATTCGTGAATGGTTTACCCCTGATTGGCATATTTGATTTACTAGTAAGTCCCTAGTAAAGTGCACTAGAGGTACCCAGGGCCTGTAAATCAAATGCTACTAGTGAGCCTGCAGCACTGATTGTGCCACCCACATGTGTGACCCTGTAAACATGGCTCAGACCTGCCACTACAGTGTCTGTGTGTGCCGTTTAAACCTGTCAATTCGACCTGGCAAGTGTACCCACTTGCCAGGCCCAAACCTCCCCTTTTTATACATACAAGGCTCCCCAAGGTAGGCCCTAGGTAGCCCAATGGGCAGGGTGCAGTGTATTTTAATGGCGGGACATTTACTGATGTGTTTTACATATCCTAACAGTGAAATACTGCCAAATTCGATTTTCAGTGTTGCAAGGCCTATCTTGATCATAGGTTAACATGGGGACTGTCTCTAAATGTCTTTTAAGTGCAGTTTCCCTTCGGGAGAAGATAGAGATGTGGCGTTTGGAGTCTATAAACTCAGAATTTAAAAATACATCTTTTGGTAAAGTTGTTTTTCAAATTGTCAGTTTGAAAAAGCCACTTTTAGAAAGTGGGCATTTTCTTGCTTAAACCATTTGCTGACTGCCTGAGTATTCCCTGTCTCTGTAAGACTGACAGTTGAGTTGCTTGTGAATCCCCTCTAGACAGTGACACAAAGGGAGCTGTGATTTAGCCTGCATGTCTTGATGGGCTATCTGGGCTGGAGTGGAGGGAGGAGTGGTCACTTAAAGCTAAATTGGCTATGCCTGCCCTCACACAGAAAGACTAACTTTATTAAAATTTTGAAAACTCCTAATTCAAAAAGTACATAACGTCTCTGAACCATCTTGGTCTTAAAAATTATAGAAATGTCTGAAGTATTTTGATAAATTCTGATCTTGAGTTATTCATTGAGTGTGTGTGGTGCATGATTGAATTTGTGAGTACAACAAATGCTTAGCATATCTCCTGGATTAGCCTAACTGCTTGACCAGCTATCTAAAAAATTGGAGCATTGGGTGGTCTACTTTTTACATCTAGAAACCAAAATGTGGTTGCCTGGACCCCCTGCACAGTGTGCCTAGTTTTGCATACTAGAGAGAGGGCCAGCCTCCTCATTTGGTGTATCAGCAGTGGGATTAAAGACTTTGCATTTTCTGATACCACTCTGTCAATTGTGTAAATCAATGAATAACTCTCTAAATTGTCTTTAGATAATTATTTTTGATTTTCTAATTGACTAATAATGTTTTATAATGTTTTACACATTTTTAAAATAATTGTTAGGGCCCTGGTTAGGTCCCTACCACTTTAAATAAAGTTTTAAAAGTCTTTGCTTTAGTTGGTTATCCAAAAAGCAGAATTCTAAATTCTAAAAAAAGGTCCCAACTTTGGTAAGATAAAAATGTCAGAAGTAGAATCCAGAACCCAGGAGCTCAACCTGGAACCTTCTGAGGCATATAGCTATGACCAATTAAGGAAACTCTGCAAGCTGTACAAGATTCATACTGTTAAAAGCCCCAAAACAGAGAAACTTAGGTTTCTGGTGGATGATGATGATACATCTGAGATGTATGACAATCCTGTGGATGACGGGGATGTGGGTAGCTCCTCTTCCTTCTGAAGCTCTGGAGCACCCACAGACACAAACTTGGACATTGTCAGGTTGACAAAAAGACTGGCTTTAGGAAGCCAGCTCTTGGAGATAGAGAAGCAAAGAAAAGAGTTTCACTTGGCACCCAACTCAGGTGGCAGCATTCAAGTGTTGAAGGAAAAAGCTTTCAACAACAAACTCCCCAAAGGAGTTGTCCCTCTCTTCACTGAAGGGGATGATATAGTGAATATCAGATATTTATATCTGCCTTTAAAAGAGCCTGCATTGGGGGGAAATTGAGAAAAAAACACTGGGGTACACTTATGTGGGAGTTAATCTCAGGAAAGTTCAGGGATAGGCTCCTGACACGAAATGAGAAGGCAGATTCTAAATCCTATGACCTCATGAAGGGTACCCTGATTGAGGACTTTGGATTTAAAACTGCTTTAGATCTGGAGAGTACAGAATAAAGTTCAGGGAGGCTAGAAAATCCCAGAGCTAGACCTGGATAGACTTTGTGGACTATTCAGTAAAAATTCTGGGTGGTTGGTTAGCTGGAAACAAGGTACAAGATTATGATGGGCTGCACAGTTTGTTTGTGAAAGAGCAGCCATTGCGTAATTGTTCCAATGATAGGCTACATCAACATCTGGTAGACCTGGGTCCACTTTCCCCTCAAGAGTTGGGAAGGAAGGCAGGCACTTGGGTCAAAACCAGGGTGACCAAAACTACTATTGGTAGCGGAGACCAAAAGAAAGAGGCCAAAATGTCCACCGAAGGGAAAGATGGGAGACAGGGTAAAAACACAAAGAGTCTTCTCAAGGCCCCCAAAACCCTGCACAGGAGGGTGGGCCCAGATACTACTCACAGTCTAGGAGTGGGTACAAAGGAAAACACTTTGACCCAAGCAAGACTTGGTGTCAAAATTGTAGAACCAATGGGCACCAAACTGGAGACTCTGGCAGTAAAAACAAAAAGAATCCCTCTAGTCAACCTTCAGTAAATGCAGTTGCCAACATCCAGATGGGGTCAGAGGTGTGGCCTGACCATGTCAGTGTCCCCTCAGAGGCAACATTAGTCACTGAGGGTGTGTGGTGATATTTGTGTTTTGGCGACTGACTCTATGTCGCGCCACTTTGCACTTGGCTTAGCTGTCCACTGTCACATTAGCGGTCACAAGTTACAGACTCCATTTTGTATTCAACTTAGCCTTAGCTTCACCTCCACATTAAAGGGGAAAGTATTTTTCCATACAAAACATGTTATGCAACGTGTTTTCTATTCTGCATGTCTGCGTGCGCTTTCTCACCAAAGGGCTAGGACATAACGTGGAGGAGTCAGTCAGTCAGCAAGATAAGGATGCACTAGAATGATGTTTATGGTACAGCAGGGAACGGTTTAGTTTTGGGAGAGACACCTTGGGAAACTGACCAGTTCCAACGTGTTTCTTTCAAAACTGACCTTAAGTAGCCAGCATCTTTGAACACTTTTTGCAGACCGGGAGGGGTTTTCTAGACATCTCCGTCCTGACTTGTTTAAGGTATATAAGAGGCCCTGGTCGACAGTGGGAGATTCAGAGACTTCAATCAGGATTGAGACATAAAATGCCTGATATATTTCCCATGAGGGTAGATTTCTCTTTCTCTTTGCAGTCGAACCGGGATCAACGACTTGCTGGAATGAGAAGGATGAAGGAGCAACTGTGCCCCATGTTGATGAATTTTTACTAATTATGTGCTTTGCGTTGTGTATGAATATATGTGTCAATATAGGTATTTTTATCTGTGCCTGTATATATTTGCTGTTTATAGATTGAAGATCCTTTGCACATGTTCTCACCTTATTGTTTCACATTTCAAAGGTGCACTTTCGGTTGTACTGACCTTCCTTCACGAGCCTTGCAAAGTGATTTAAGAAATGTCTTCTTTAGACTAAGAATCGCATTCCAGAGATTCTTTTTGACTCTTTTCATTGTGAGTATTTTTGCTCGGTCAGCAGTAAAGCAAAACACTTTGGCATAGTCGGCATGGAGAAGGTGTTATCATTTGAAAGTGTATGTTTAAAAGTGAAAAAATGTTTAGCAAGAAGACTAAAGCATCTGCTTCTAAAAACGTGTGTGAGCAGAAAGAATTATTGATAATTCTTCTAACTGGTGTGGCAGCAGAGGTAAATAGAATGTTCTTGAAGATGTGTGGTCTACAAGGGTCAGAAGGACAGCCGGAAGGCTGCTTGTCTGACCAGATCTATAAATTCACTTTGTGATATTTGTTTAAAGGGTTGCAGAGGCTGAATTGGCTTACTCTTGGAGGTGAGTTTTGGAAACAGGTTGGTCCTGATGGTTTTCCTTTGTTTTAAATAGGAGTCCAATGTTTCTGTCTTGTTTGAGTAATGATTTGACAATTTGACTGTTAATTCTTGAGTATTGAGATGACTTCCTTCCATACCTTTAAGTTTTTGAAATTCGTTGAGAATTTTATAAAATTCTTTACTTGCAGATATACAGAATCTACTTTTCAAGTAAGGGACAATTTTTAAACCACTGAAATACTGCTTTTGGGGCACTAAAACGAATCACTTTTTGAAGCCAAACACATGTGCAACAGTAATGGTATTTTCAATTCAAAATGTGTTGTCTGTAATAGCAGCGCATTACCACACTATGCACACTCCACTCTATACCACTCCACTGTAAATGCCACTCCACTCTGCACCACTCTACTCGATTCTATACCACGTTACACCCCTCCAATATATGAAACTCTACTCCACTACAAGCCGCTCGATCTTACACCATGGTACTCTACTCTATGCCTCTCCACTTACCCTATTCCATGGCTGGCACTCTATGCAACTCCACTCCATGACACTCTTCTCCACTCTATGACCTCTACTCCACTCTATGCCACTTTACTCCACTCTGTGTCACGTCACTCTACTCCACTCCACTCTATATCACTCCACTCTACTCCACTCCACTGTACAACACTATACTCCACTCAATGCCGCTCCATTCTACACCACTCTATGCCCCTCCACCCTACAACCCTCTACTCCATTATATGCCACACCACCCTATGCCACTCCACTCTACCACACTTGACTACACTCTACACCACTCCACAACACTTCACTTTATGACATTCCACTGTACTCTTTTCTATGACACTTTACTCCACTCTGCACCACGCCACTTAATTCTACAATTTTCCATGCTACAACACTCCACTCTAAGCCACTCCACTCTACAAAACTCCATTCTACGACACTCTACTCCACTGCCTGACATTCTACTTGCTCCACCATGTGTACTCCATTTCACTGTACAGCGCTCTACTCCACTCTATTCCACCCCATTACATTCCACTCTATGCAACACCATGCCACTCCATGCCACTGCAATCCATAATACTCTACTCATAATGAGGGCCTTAGTATTACACAGCTTCATATTGGAAAATGCAATGTCTTTTTTTATACTCGCTGAATAATCAAAAGGCTTTGTTTAACTAAAAAAGTTGACCAAGTCATTTAGTGTAGCAAAAATGTATTTTCTGTTTTCACGAGAGCTGCTTATTAGGAAATGTTAGATAGAAACAATGAATGTTCTAAATTGTTGCAAACCTCAACTAGAGATGTGTGAGAAAGTGATGTTTCCAGGAACTAACATTGAATGTACTGACAGAAGGAATGGAAAAATACAAATTGATCCTTGACGAGTCAAAAGATGTGCGTAAAGGAGAAGAGGCAATCATCAATGTGTAAAAGACTGTCTAGTTATATCTTAGATTTAGAATATTAATTTTATTGGATTAAAAGCTATAGTTTGATTTTCTGACCAATGACAAACGTGGGACAACTTTAACTTAACCGCACTACACTTGGAAAATTCGGAGTAGAGAGAACTTGCGTGGCCACTGTCATGAGCTCCTCTTTTGGGTAACTTCGATACTTTCTGCTGAGAGCTTACTCTACTGTTATCTTCGTGCTCCATGCGTGATGCTGGTGCTTACTCTTGTGCTGGATACTTGGAGCTTGATGCATCTTTGCTACTTGCCTTAGACATTTTCTTTCTAATGGTTCGGAGAGCTTAGAATCCCTGATTCTGAACCATTACACCTTTCATGCCCTAATGCTGATGCTGACCTAACTGATGTCGGCCTGACGAAGATTAACCAACAGCTTTCTGATCCATAAAAGGACAGGTATATTTGCAAATGTCTTTATTGTTGATTTGTCTTTTGTTTCTAGGTTCCAACTGATGCCTTTTGATAAAGCCATAGCTGGATATTTTCCAAATTTATGTTAACTAAATTATTTTGCATGAAGTCCAAACATCCTGATGCAAATCTGACGTTAGAGAGTTTTCCTGTATTGAACTAAATTGCTGTCTTATGTTACTCAGTTGCTGAATTTCAGTGTATGCTATTACTATTGGGCAATTACTCTTACTGGTGATCTGTACCTTAGTATTAGAAGTACTAATCGTTAACGCATTAGCTAAGTTGAGATTCTTTAAAAGGTTTGGTCAACCAGTGTTATTCTTATACTTATGTCATGTGGTTTTGAGTCTAATTTACGTGATACTAGCGTTGTTATTCTAGGGAAATAAATTTTCAATTTGATACTAAAGGTGTGGTTATTCGTGGCCTAATAGGTCATGGTGTGTAAAGTTACTGACTCCAAGAATCTTATTGTTTATTTGGTGATATTCATGTGATTTAGTGGTGGGAACATCTTGAATGAGTCAAAAGGTCCATCGACCTAAGAACACATTCCCTTATTAATTCATATAAATAAACAGATAAATTAAGATGCTCACAAGAAATGGTAGCATAGCATGATGGTTAGTCTCTTTAAGAGCACATCATTAAATACAGTTTGAGGTTTGTCTCCTTAGAGAAATCACTAGAGAGTCCTTTAGATAAGGAGACAAAGCTTGATTTGGTTTAGATTTTCAGATTCAATGACACAAAGTAGATGGAAAATGTACCCCTAAAAAGCCTACGATGACTTTCCCAGGTGCTCGGAGTTTGCCTATACTTGTTTGAAGATGTTCTGGGCATTTGTTGACAAGTTGAATTAAATACATTTTGGGCTTGCACAGCTTTTGTGAATCACAGGTGAATGGAGTTGTTTGTGAGAAGTTAGAGAGTTTGCGTACTCCAAATGAAGTTGTAGAAAGAGTGTGCGTACTCCAAAGTGTGAGAGTAGAGAAGTCGTTAAACTTCACATGTGTGTGGCGCTTTGTGCTAAAGAATTGTCCACGTGGTTGTTGGTATACGGGCCCTTCGAGGTCTAAGACTCTGGAGTATATTGAAAAGTGTATGAGACACTTGGGGCCTTATTTATACTTTTTGGTGCAAAACTGCACTAACGCAGTTTTGCACCAAAAAGGTTTGCACCGACTTGCACCATTTTTTAGCACCAGCTGGGCACCATATTTATGGAATGGTGTAAGCCGGTGCAAAGGGTAGGCTAGCTTAAAAAAAAAATGACGTTAGGCAGTTTTGAGACAAAATAAATGATTCTGACCAGATTTTATTTTTTACTCTAATTCAGTGCAAAACTAACTCTATATTTATACTTTGGTGCTAGACCCGTCTAGCGCCAAATTTATGGAGTTAAAGTCATTTTATGGAAGTAGAAAACTTCCTTGCCTTAATGAGATGCAAGGTAGGTGTTCCTGTGCAAAAAATGACTCTATGGCCTTAACGCCATATTTATACTCCCATGCAACAATGGTGCAAAGGAGGGAGGAGGGGTCAAAAAATGGGGCAAAGCTTGCTTTGCCCCAATTTTTAAGACCTGGGTCAGGGCAGGCGTTAGGGGACCTGTGGGCCTATTTCCATGGTGGAACACCATTGAATCAGCCCAGAAGTGTCCTCGCTAGGCCCCATGGGCACCTCCACCCACACTAGAGGGACTGCGAGGATGGGGGACCCCATCCCAGGTAAGTACAGGTAAGTGCATTTTATTTTTGAAAGTGCCATTTGGGCCCTGAAATGGGCCCCCATACCTGGCACAGGGTGCAATGGCCATGCCCAGGGGACCCCTGTCCTCTGTGCTGGCCATTGGGGTGGTGGGCATGACTCCTGCCTTTTCTAAGGCAGGCGTCGTGTGGCATGGTAGGTTTAGCACCATAAAATGACGCTAATCTGGTTAGAGTCATTTTTGTTTACTCTAACCTGGCTTAAAGCCATTTTTTGGTGCTAAACCCTCTTCTTCCATACTGCCAGCCCCACCCGACTAAAGTCATTTTTTAAAACTCTAGCCTACCCTTTGCACCGGCTTGCACCATTCCATAAATATGGTGCCCGGCTGGTGCACAGAAATGTTGCAAGCCGGTGCTAAACTTTTTGGTGCAAAACCGAGTGCAGTTTTTCAGCAAAAAGTATAAATAAGGGCCAATATTTTGTAAGTTTGCGCTACTTTTGCCTCAAAAAATGACGTTAATGCGGTGCAAAAAATGTATAAATCAGGGCCTTGGTGCTAGATGGGTCTAGCACCAAAGTATAAATATGGAGTGAGATTTGCACCGAATTAGAGTAAAAAAATGACGCTAATTAGGTGCAAACAGAGTATAAATATGCCGCAGAGTATAAATATGCCCCTAAGTATGGCGTTAAGGCCATTGAGTCATTTTTTGCACGGGAACGCCTACCTTGCATCTCATTAAGGCAAGGTAGGTATCCACTTTCAAAAAATGACTTTAACTCCAGAAATTTGGTGCTAGAGGGGTCTAGCACCAAAGTATAAATATGGAGTTAGTTTTGCACTGATTTAGAGTTAGAAAAAGCACACTAATTCGGTGTAAACAGAGTATAAATATGCCCCTTGGTTTATTGTTGTTATTTGTTTGTTTAGTAGGTCGATCGTCCGTGGTCGACAAGTCAGAGTGTAAGTGAGTGAAATACATTTTTCAACTGAGATCTAGCGATTCCTATGTGCACCAGGACAGACCCACTGATCAGCTGAGAGTAAAATTTGCAGGTCGAATTTTGCTTGCGAATCGGGGAAACTGAGAATGAAAGATTCGCTGCTAGAGCGAAAAGCCATCATTGAAAAATCCATAAGGTTTCTGAAGCAATTGTGTTACCGTACCTGTAGCAAACAGACCAATTTGACTTTCTGGATTTTGTTAAAATGCTTGCATTCATTTTGCATTAGTTTGGTGTGATCTGAGTTTGAGGAAGATGAGCCTCAAGACTTTGTCAGCTGCTGTAGGTGTGAGTGTGACGTCATTGGAGCCGTGCTGGGATAGGTCAGTTGGTGAGAGGGGTGACGCACGGATTGGTGGACAACCGTGAAGTGCAATTGGTTGAGAAGGTAAATGAAGAGGATCTCAGGATTAAAAGACACTTCCTGATTATTGACATATAACAAAAATTTGCAAATATGACGTTTTTCAAAGCTCTAAAGAGTGTGCTAAGAGGAGAAGTGTGTATTCCATCCACAGTAGGGGAAGTTACTCCTCCAGAAGGTGCTCCTGCCTATGCAGTACTTGAGGAGCGTGTTGCGTGCCATTCCTTTGGTTAAAACAGTGGTGCAAAGCAACAGAGAAAGATGGGAGTTATGCGTTTTCTATTCATGGTATATTTTATTTGAAGATTCTAGAGAACTTGAGGAGGGTGATGTATGACCTAAAACCCCTCCCGAGAGCAGCTCAGTTCGACGCATTAGCGGTCTGGGAACTAGTGGCTAGACAGCAGCAGCAACTGAAGTTTGAAAAGAGAATGAAAAAGGCAGAGAAGACACTAGCGGAGGCTAGGTGGGACCAGAAGCTTTGGAGATCAGACACTTTACAGGGAATCAAACTGTTTCCTGTAATTACACAGGATAATGAGAAAGAAGGGAGGAAAGCTACCAGAAAGACAAATAGAAGCCCTTCTGAGAATAGAGAGCAGAAATCCAAAGAGACTAGGAAGTCTTTGACTCATGATGAAGAGTCAGATGATGACGTAATTATTTTACAGTTACTGAGAAATTCCCCCTCACCACATGCAGCACAAGAGAGCGGTCTAAGCACTAGTGTAAACCCTTCTGCACCAACACCGGTTATTATGACGCAGAGTCTGATGCAGAGTAGTCCTAATCTACCTACTACAATGGCAGCACAAAATCCGATGCCATAGCTGAGTATTCCCAGAATTTACCCAGATGTGCCTATTGTAGATGCTGCAACCAATTTAATGGTGCCAACAGGACACGTTTGCCCGAAAACAACGTTGGTTCAGACAGAGCCAACTCCGCACTTACTGCCTCAAATGCAGCCCCAAACGATTCCAAAGTATACCCCTATAACAAGAACACAGACTGAGAAGTCCGTATTGATGAGCCAGAACACAGAAGTGATGCACCCTCAGAACACTAATGTTAGACCAAGTCCAGCCGCTGTGTCAGATGCTGTGTCAGTATCCATCACCATTGGGCAAGTCAGACCTTTAATGGAACAGAATCACTGTTAGACTTAAGCCCCTACAGAGCTCCTCCAAATACTGAAGCAGGGTCACACATCAGTCCCAACCTGAAGTTATTGACACCATAACCTCCAAAATTAACTATACAACAGTTGCCAAGTAATCAGCTCAACAACATTTCACTGCAAGGTTTGACAGCTAAACAATTAATTTAATGGTTAGAAAAGTTGGGTAGCCCCCAAGATGCTCCTAGTAGAGGAAATTATCTAAACTATACTCGGCTTAAGATGGAAGCAGATTAACTAATTGAAGGAGCTATCAGTGTAAACCGACTCGAGTAATACACAGAAGAAAAATTTTGTTACCTGTGCCCTTTGATTACAAAGGAAGCGGGCATAGTGCACTAAAACCTAGCAGAAATAGCAGACAAATATGATATAGGCCTTGAGAAAACTAAACATTTGAAAAGGAGTCACAGGTTAGAGTTTGACACAAAAGACTTTGAACACATGAGATCTGCAGGAATGAAGGCACACCTCAGAATTGTTTCAAAGCATTCAAACATTGAGAGTTCTAGACAAATGGGAAAACAGATGGGTAAAGAAACGTGATAAAAGAAAAATAAGATTCTGAAATTCCCCCTACAAATATACCGCAGGTTGAGGAAGCAGTAAAAATATTACAGATGAGAGAGATTCCAGGAGGGAACTTTGTTCACGTTCCTTGAAGCAGAAGTTACATTTTGTCATTTACTAATGACTACCCTAGATTGAGAGAGAAACCTGTAGAATGGAATCAGCAGATAGATAGGTTTATGAAACTTGCCAAGAGCCTATGGGAAGACTTAACCACTTTATTAGAGATAATAGCCCCAGCAGACTTGTGCGTGGAGTGGAAGAGGAGTATAGATCGGGGGAACCTGAGAGATCCAGGAACAGGTGTACCATTTCCTGAGGTAATGAAATATTACTATAAGGTGGGTGGATTTTTAAAGACAGGTATTTCGCCCAAGAACATTGACTGGCAGTGCATAGATAGAACACCCCAGGAAGAGAAAGAGTCGAACATGCTTACTATGAGATATTGTTGCAGGCATTTAAGCAGTACCGTGGTACAGAAGCAATTGAGCCGAAAGACATGATTCATTTTGTGTTCAGATTTGTTGAAGGACTGACACCTGAAATCAGTCAGATGATTAAGAGCCATTTGATTTGCTGGCAAGCAATGCCGATTGATGAGGTGTTGCAATACGCAAAATACTGCAGTGATGAGACTGAGTTGAAGCAGAGACAGTTGAAATAGGTGATGGTGATGCAGATTAATGCAAAAACAATAGATGATGGACGCAATGCAGAACAAATCAAACATTCACCACCAGTGACAGATCTGGGCTTAATCCATCAGTTTTTTAGTTTGCCATGCCATTCCAATTTGGACTCAGCCATATGCAAATGAATCTTGACCCTGTTCCCCATGGGAACAATCCAGCCCGAACTGCAAAGCCAGGTCCTCCCTAGACCAGAAACAAGCATCCAGGGACCGGTTTCAGAGTATCACCCTTCATCAGCCAGGCTAGCTTGAATCTGGTGGCATAGCAAGCCCAAGACCCACGTCTGGGCACACCTTTCCCACTTGGTGCAACAAATGCAAAAATAACAGGTGATGGACAGAATGCAGAACAAATCAAGCATTCACCCCCAATCACAGATCTGGGCTTAATCTATAAGTTTGTTTGCTTGCCATGCCACTGCAGTTTGGACCCAGCCATAAGCAAATCAGTCTTGACCATGTTCCCCATGGGAACAGTCCAGCCCGAACTGCCAGGCCAGGTCCTCCATGGACCAGAAACGAGCATCCTGGGACCGGTATCAGGGAATCACCCTTCATCAGCCAGACTATCTTGAATCTGGTGGCATAGCAAGCACAGGACCCACGTCTGAGTATACCCTTCCAACTTGGGGCAACAAATGCAAAAACAACAGATGATGGACAGGATGCAGAACAAATCAAACATTCACCCCTGTTCACAGATCTGGGCTTAATCCATCAGTGTTTTTGCTTGCCATGCCATTCCAGTTTGGACCCAGCCATATGCAAATCAGTCTTGACCTTGTTTCCCCTGGGAACAATCCAGCCCAAGCTGCCAAGCCAGGTCCTCCCTGGACCAGAAACAAGCATCCTGGAACCAGTTTCAGAGTATCATCCTTCATCAGCCAGGCCAGCTTGAATC
This sequence comes from Pleurodeles waltl, assembly GCF_031143425.1. Taxonomy (NCBI): domain Eukaryota; kingdom Metazoa; phylum Chordata; class Amphibia; order Caudata; family Salamandridae; genus Pleurodeles; species Pleurodeles waltl. The sequence continues at coordinate 1,388,124,094 of NC_090445.1, forward strand.
TGGTGGCACAGCAAGCACGGGACCCACGTCTGGGTGTACTCCTCCCACTTGGGGTGACAAATGCAAAAACAACGGATGATGGACAGAATGCAGAACAAATCAAACATTCACCCCCATTCACAGATCTGGGGTTAATCCATCAGTTCTTTTGCTTTCCATGCCATTCCAGTTTGGACCCACCCATATGCAAATCAGTTTTAGCCCTGTCCCCCATGGGAACAGTCCAGCCTGAACTTCGAGGCCAGGTTCTCCCTGGACCAGAAACAAGCATCTTGGAACCGGTTTCCGGGTATTACACTTCATCAGCCAGGCTAGCTTGAATCTGGTGGCATAGCAAGCACAGGACCCATGTCTTGGCATACCCTTCCCACTTGGGGCGACAAATGCAAAAACAACAGATGATGGACGGAATGCAGAACAAATCAAACATTCACCCCCAGTCACAGATCTGGGTGATTCAGATTAAAGCAGGGCAAACAGGGTTACAAGGAAGTTTTCCACAATAGCAGCAACAGAGAAATGCGCTGTTTCAAAACCTTGACAGAGGTAGAGGTTGGGGATGAACGGAAAGTGTAAATCGTGGTCCTGTTTTAAGTACGGTGGTAGTACAAGGAGAAGCAGAAGGAATTGAAAGAATTGTCATGCTTGCAGAGGCCTCGGGCATTGAGTGCTCGATGGTAAGTCAGGGAGTCAGGGAGGTGTTGTTCAGCAAATGAGGGATGTCAATTCTTTCCAGAACATGAGAGGGCCGAGAACGAGAGCTTTCAAAGTAATATGAATCCGATGCAAAGTTTCCACCCCATGCAGCAGGTGCATTTGCCACAATTACAGATACCCCAGACACAGCAGATGCAACCTCAAGTGCGAAAGGTGCCTAGACAACAAATTAAAATACCTCAAGACCCTATGGACTGGCAGCAGGTGATGCTTCCTCAGACGGCCTCAGGTCAAAGATTTAACTAGGTTAATAATACTATACACCAATTCCCCCTACACAGTGAGAATGGAATAAACAATGATTGGGTGAGTGAGAGTTCAGATGAGGAAGAATGCATGTTGGCAGCCTCAGTAGAGGTAGACCAGAAAGGTCCCTATGTTAAAGGAAAGGTGATGGATCACAAAGTCTCATTCCTAGTTGACACTGGAGCTACACACTCTAATGTGAGAACCGCAGAAGTTCCAGACCTGCCCCTTTCAGGGAAAACAGTTCAGATTGTAGGAGTTGCAAATCAATATTTGACAAACCCAATAACAGAACCAGTCCTGGTCAAAACTAGCAATTTTAGGGGATTGCGCAAATTTGTGATTTGTGACTCAAGCCCTGTGTCCCTAATAGAGAAGGGATTTATTGTGCAAAATGAAATGCTCAATTACTTGCTCAAATGAAGGGACTGAAATTCAGACGAACAGTGATGATGAAGAAGACTTACTCACAGGGACAGATCATGACACAGTAAGTGAGAAATACCCTCTGATTAGTTCCTTTATAGTTTTCACTGTGAGAGACCTTCCTTCCAATTTGCAGGGTACTGTCAAGATGAAAGTATGGGATTTTTCAGGAAAGGATAATGAGCTGATAAAAAGAGTTAAGCCAGTTAAAGTTACAGTCAAGCCAAATGCATTTTTCCCTCAGATTCCTCAGTACCACATGACAAAATAAATTATTGAAGGCATAGTACCAATAATTGCAGACTTTGTAGAGCAAGGTGTTTTGAAAGAAGTACTGAATAGTCCTTGTAATTCACCAATAAGGGGATTGCGAAAACCATGTGGGAAGTTTCGAGTTGTTCAAGATCTGAGAAAGGTCAATTACATTGTGGTTAAATGTTGCCTGGTGGGACCCAATTACCCAGTGATCATGTTTCAAATTCCGTGCGACTCTGAATGGTTCACTGTAGTGGACCTGTCAAAAGCATTTTTCTCTGTTCCTCTTCATGAAGATGGCCAATTTCTCTTCTGTTTCAAATTCTTAAATCAAGACTATTGTTGGTGTAGGATCCCACAAGGGTTCTCAGGGTCACCTTCCATTTTCAACCAAATCTTAAAAAGGAATTTAGAGTCACTCAAAATGCCTTACCAGTCAACATTGGTACAGTACATTGATGATTTGTCCATTGCATCCAAAACAAAGGAAGAGTGCAAGTACAATACTATTGCCTTACTGAATCACTTAGGGAAGAATGATCATAAACTGTCCCCAGGAAAATTATAGTACTGTCAGAGTGAGGTGAAATATTTGGGACACTGGATTGAGAAAGAAAAATGAAAGGTTTCCAAAGAAAGGGTTGCAGCTATATTGCAAATGAATCCCCCAACCACTCAGAGAGATGTTAGAATGTTTTGGGGAATGGTGGGCCACTGCCACCAATGGATTCCAAATTGGTCAGTCATTTCAAAACCCCTGCAAAAGCTAAGTCACAAGGACATTTCTGACACCCTAGTGTTAGATCAAGACTGTATGAAAGCATTTACAGAATTGAGAGAGTGTCTGTGTCAAGCCCCAGCTTTGGGTATTCCTGATTACACAAAACCCTTCATGTTGTTTTGTCATAAATCTAATGCATGTTCTTTGTCTGTTTTGACTCAAGCACATGGTGGTGTAAATCACCGGCTAGCCTATTTGTCAGCTACCTTGGACCCAGTTGCAGCAGCCTTACCGGGTTGTCTATGGTCCGTAGCAGCAGTTGAGCTGAGTCTCACTCAGAGTGAAAGCATTGTGATGGGACTCCCCCTTACAGTACTGGTCCCTCACTCAATTGAGGTTTTGCTCACTGGATCACAGACCCAGCATTCAACAAGTGCTCGCTTGACTAAATACCAGTCCATTATCCTGGGGTCCCCAGATGGGTCAATTAAAATATGTACAGTGCTTAACCTAGTAACTCTACTCCTGAATGAGAATGTTGAAATTGACAAAGTAGATGACATTGAACATGACTGTCTAGAGGTAACTGAATTATGCACAAAACCAAGACCCAATATTAGTGATACTTGCTTGGAAGAGAATGACCAAATTGTCTTCTCTGGGATTCTGGAAGAGTCATGGCTTCAAGGAGTATTTTGTGCACAGGTGGCAGAGCTGGTAGCTCTTACTGGAGCGTGCCATGTTTCCGCACAGTTTAAGGTCACAATTTTTACAAACAGCCAGAATGGATTTGGAATAGTCCATGACTTCAGCCAATTTTGGTTGCAGAGAAGTTTCCTAACCTCTTCTGGTTCTCCTGTAAGAAATGGCGAGACAATTCACAAGCTGTTACCAGCTATTCAGTTGCCCGAAAAGAATGCTGTGGTTAAATGCAGTGCACACCTGAAATCCCAAGATATCGTGCCAATGGGATATTCGGATCTAGGGCCAGATGTAGGTAGGAAAAAATTAGCGAGTCGGAAATTGCAAGTCGTTGCGACTCGCAATTTCCAACTCGCTAAATGGTATCCAAGAAGAAAAAGCAACTTAATTTTGCGACTCACAAATGAAGTCGCACCGCAGATTGCGAGTCCGCTGTTTGCGAGGTCGCTTTTTGCGACCGCGCTAAAAATGAACACGCAAATTGCGAGTGGGTGTCGCAAATTGCGACTGTGCCCCAAATTGAATGCAGGGGCAGCAGAACACTCTGGAAAACACTTCCTGGCTCTTGATGATGACATCACAGCCAGGAAGTTTACTAATACACCTGGGAGGAGGGAGGACCACACCCATTTTAAACTGCTGAACAGCCAACAGGAGGAACAGCAGCTTCAATGGCAGACACTCCTAGAAAGAGAAAATTGAAATTTGCTGAAAAAGAACTGGAGGTGCTGACTGAGGAATGCTGCCAGCACCATGAACAACTTTTTGGGAGGGCAGCCCTCAGTGTGCCTGAGGTGGAAAAAGACGGATTTGGACAGAAATACAGGACAAGGTAAACTCCTTGGGTGTGAGCCACCGGAGTATTGAGGAACTGAAGAAACAGTGGTATGACCTGTGCTCCCGGACCAAGGAGAGGGTGGCAGAGCGGCTCCGGGAGATGAGGGGCACTGGAGGGGGACCATCCACCATACCACCACCCACACCCTTGGAGGAAAGAGTGGAGGACACCTTGGAGCCAGAGGCAGTGTGCGGGATAGGAGAGCTGGACACGTCAGCAACAGGACCATGAGACATGTATGTACACCCATATCTGTCATACCCCCACCCACCTAGTACACAGCTAGTACACAGCAGTATGCACAACCAAATATAGCTCCATTTCAGAGTAGCAACCACCTGCATGGTGCATTATGGGCAATGTAGTCAAGTAGGCAGTTGATAGGTAACAGTTTATTAGGAAGCAGATAACAGATGGTTGATACTGACAGTGTGTTCCCTATGTCCCACAGGTCTCCCACACGACACCACCTCCAGCCACAGCGTCCAAGGGCCACAGGTCAGCCACCAGCCAGCACAGGACTCAGGACCAGCCACCACAGGGACCTGCACCACCCAAACACAGTCCCCTCCTGATGCACCAGTGGCCATACTGGAGAGTGAGCCAGCACCCGGTCCCAGCCACAGTGCCGGTGTACAGGACACGGAACTTCCACTGCGTCGCAGGCGACGTCTCAATGTCCCTCCAGTGCCACAGGGTGAGGCAGGGGACGCCTCCATGTCCGCCACCGAGGCTGCACTCCTACGTGGTCAGCGCCTGCAGACACGAGAGATAAGAAACATATTAGGGGCCATGCGGCGCATGGAACGGAACCAGAACACAGGGCTGCAACTGGTACACACTGAGCTGCAACAACTAAATACCCATGTTGGTGACCTTGCGCTCTCAATGAGACAACTGGTGTCAGAACTAATCACTGAGAGAGAGGGTGCAAGGCGCTGTGACCGGCAGCTCATCCACCGGTTGGACCGCATGTCTGCCTCCATCGTCCGGCTGGTGGTTAACACCACTGGGCTGTCACGGCGCACGGTCAGCCTCCAGGTGGACATGGGCCACTTTGCCAGTGATGTGGCACGTGGGCTGGGACGTATCAACCACGCAGTAGATCTTATGGAGGCACGACAGGTGGCTAGGGGCGTGGCAGACACTCCACAGGACAGTGAGGAGGGCTCCACCATTAGCAGTGTCTCAGCCACAGACACCAGGGTGTTGCGCAGTGGTAGCGCAAGGCAGGGCACTGCAGACGCACCAGGAACCAGCCACGCTGGGCGAGCACGGTGTAGAGTGTGAGCTACGCACTGTCCTTGACTGGAGGAACATGAGGTTAATGTGTCCTCATGCCAGGTGGACTTTAACAGCCCCTGAATTGTCGTTTATGTAAATAGTTTTTTGGTGCACATTATTAAATTCCTTGTTTGTTCCACTTCACACCTGGAGTCTTTGTGTGTGACATTAGTGAGTGTGGTGTCATTTGCCACGTACCTTCCAAAGTATTGGTTTGCAATGTGGTCCCGTCTCTGTCTGCCTTGATTTGCAATGCTTCTATCCCCATGATGGCGATGTGGTAGCTCTTGCTCGTCATCCTCCGAATCTGGGTCTTCTGGGGTGAGAGGTAGCCCACGTCTGGAGGCAATGTTGTGGAGTATAGCGCATGCGCCAACGATATTGAAAGCTGTTATTGGGGCATACTGGCGGGCACCTCCACTTCTGTGGAGGCATCTGAATCTTGCCTTCAGCAGTCCAAAGGTCCTTTCTATAATATTTTGGGTCCTCCTATGTGCGCCTCTCTGTCTCATTGCTGGGTGTTAAGTACGGGGTAAGTATCCATGGACGTAACGCATATGCACTGTCACCTGTTTGGCATAAATGGACAATGTTAGCAGGGCATGGATGGTTTCAACAGTGACCTGTGTGTATGGCTTCAGGGTGTATTCAGCAATACCTAAGAGATAGCCGTCTCCAAACTCCCCACATTCTAGGCGTTGGTGTATCCCACTGTGCCTGAAAATGTAGGAGTCATGTGTACTCCCTGGAAATTTGGCAACCATGTCAGTGATAACATAATGGGTGTCACATACCACCTGGATGTTCAGTGAGTGGGTACACTTCCGGTTGCGGAACAGATATTCCAGATTTGCAGGAGGGCATTTTTGTATATGTGTCCCGTCTACACACCCTATTACATGGGGGAAGTTGGCAATCCTGTAGAATTCCAACTTGGTGCTGTTGATTTCTGCCTCATTCCTGGGTAGGTATATGTATCTGGACATATGTGTGAGTATGGCATCTAGGAATGCTCTGAAGAACCGTGAGAGTGCACTTTGGGATACCCCACCTGCCACGGCAATGACCCCCTGATAGCTACCCGAGGCCAAGAGGTGCAGTGAGCATAGCACTTGCACATGTGTGGGGATGGCGCAGCTGCGCACAGTCTGGCGTTGTAGCTGCGGATTGAGTAGATCTATTAAATCTAGGATTGCTGCACTGCTAAGTCTGTATTTATCATATATCTCCTCCTCAGTTTGTTGGAAAAGTGTCTGCCTGGTTCTGTATATCTTCTCCTGTCTCTGGCTCCTCCTCCTCATCTGCTGTGCGGCGTGGGCTCTCCTCCTACTTGCTATCACATATATCTCCGCCATCTTGAGTAACCCAGGTGCCTTCTGGGTCTCCTTTTATACTTTGGTTCTGGTTACCACCTCCTCTGAGTTAGTGGTAAATTGGAAGTGCAAAATGGGCTTTTTGCGACTAGTCGCAATTTGCGAGTGGCTATTGCATATGGATTGCGACTCGCAAATAGCGACTTCTTATTTGCGGGTCGCAAAATGGGGTCGCTATTTTTGCGAGTCGGTAATGGCTCGCGTCGCATTTTGCGAGTCGGAAATGGGATTTTTGCATCCCATTTCCGATTTTGCAGGGTCGGGCCATTTGCGACTTGCAAAAGTTTGCTACATCTGGCCCCAAGTCGCAAGGTTTTGGGCATTGAACTGTATATCATTTAAGGAGAAATGGTAATTGCTATCTGATGACGATGAACTGGATCCTACTTACGCCTTGCATGTCAGAGATACACTGGAAGAACTAAAAGCTTTACCGGGCAATGTACCCAAGGATGAGAAGAGGGAGTGGGTCAGAATGAAATGTGTTCAGGGAGAAGATGATATCTGGACCTCAGAAGAAGGACGGGTGGTTTTGCAAAGTAATCTACTGATTCAAATGGTTAGATATTATCATAGACAAGCACATATTGGGAGGGATGTCATGGTTCTCATTTTCAAGCAACAATGGTCCGATCCAAAACTTAGACAAGTTGCCGAAGCAATTTGCAATAGGTGAGTGATTTGCCAGCAGATGAATGTGGGAAAAGGAACGGTGGTTAATATGGGCCATATTGGAAAAGCTGGCGGGCCATTCAGCAGAATGCAGATAGATTTTATTGAAATACCTGTGCCTGGAGGCTTGAGATATGGTTTGGTGATAGTGTGCACCTTTAGTCATTGGATTAAAGCCTACCCCACATGGAGAAATGACAGCCTCACAGTAGCAAAGTTACTGCTTAGGGAACTGATACCACATTTTGAGTTTCCGGTCTCCTTAGAATCAGATAGAGGAAGTCACTTTAACAATGAAGTAATGAAAATGCTATGTTCAGCTTTAAATATTGAGCAAAAACTGCACTGTAATTATCACCCTGGAGCATCAGGGCTTGTGGAACAGATGAATGGTACCTTGAAGTCAAGAATGGCAAAAATGTGTGCGTCCACAATTCTGAAAGGGCCTGACACACTGCAGTTAGTTTTAATGTTGATGAGAAGTACACCCGACAAGAAAACAGGACTGTCACCTCACAAAATCCTCCTTGGCAGAGCAATGAGGTTACCAACGGTCCCTACAAGTGCTCTCAACATTACAGATGATATGGTGTTGGACTACTGCAAAGGCCTGGCTGATGTAATTCGCTCTTTCTCTCATGAGGTGGAAGCTACCACACTACAACCGTCACAAGACCAAGGACACAACCTGAAAGCAGGTGATTGGGTTGTGATCCAAAAGCATGTGAGGAAATCATGCTTGGAGCCTCAGTGGAAGGCCCCCTACCAGTTAGTGCTGATCACAACAACAGCTGTAAAGTGCCCTGGACTTCCGAAATGGATCCACACCAGCCATGGTCGGAAAGTACCAAATCCCTCAGATGAGGAAGCAGAGTTGTTGAGAATAGCAACAACATTCAGACAACATCCAGACAAACTCCAGGCTCGGAGAGAGGAGAAAACAAACTGGAAACTGTACCTGAGCAGACCACATCCAGCGTAAACACTCTTGTGAGAGACAAAGTCGAAGAAATACAGCAGTGACAATGAACCAACCTCAACTGAGGTAACAGGAGAGTTTGATCATAGGAGGGCTCTGCCAGAAGCAGACGATCTTAAAAGACAAATAGAACAAACAACAAACCCCAGTGGGAAAGGAGTTGTGGCAGACCAAAGCCAAAACTATTTTACTCCTCCGGAACCGGTTGCGGGTATGTCAAAAGAAGATATTCTAGACCAAAGGGGATCTGTACGTCCAGCACTAAAAAGAGCAGGAACAAGAGGACAACTCAAAGGTGACAAGTGGCCAGAATCGCAGTCAAAGGCAAAGAAAGCAATCACAGTGACAACAATCGAGGAAGAAGTCGATACCACCAGAAAGGAAGTCTTAAGTGAGGGTGAAATAAGTGGAGATCGAAAACTGAAGAGAAAAAGAATTGCAAATCAAAGGTACTCAGGTCCTGAATGGAAGTATGTAGCTACCAGTGAGTGGCAGAAAGAATTGGTGTCTTTTTGTTTTGATCGAGATATTCCAGGTCAATATTTTGGCACGTGAAGAGAACTGATAAACTGAACTGTTGTAAAGCCTATAAACTGAGAAAATGCATAGAAAAAGAGACTGTTGAAAATGTAACCGGAAGAGACATTTTTGATAACCTGATTTGACAAGCTGCTAAACTGATTTTGACAAGAAAATCTACCTATTTTTGACAAGCGCCCTGGAAGAAAGATTGAAGGTTGTAAATAATTGATGAAGAAGTGTTGAAAGCTTTGTTTTGTTTTTGATTTTTGCTGCATAGGTAAATATTTTCCACTGGTTCTACTTTCTCATTCTTTACAGACCATGGGTAATCTTAGCCAGCAGGATAATAAAAATAGATGCTGTAAATACATGGGTATTGGTTTGGTGATTGTTTGTGTGATTGTCTGCCTGATATTGATTGTAGGTGTAACTGTTCAGGACAAGAATGAGGGCAACATTACCACAGCTATAGAAACCACTACTATACCCTCAGACATAGATAAATTTAGGTTAGATGAGAAATATCCACATTTAGACAACACTCAAGGAGAACTTTCTTCTAACATTTTCTATCACTTATTGCGTGAATATGTTAACACGATGGAGGTGAAAGGGTGTTATGTGTGTACACACATTCCTGCCTCAGTTGAGTAAGGAGTAACCTATCATAGTTTGCATCTAACTTACGGCATAAGTTGTAGTCTTTTACCAACAAGATTTTATAACCAGGTGTATATCCAATATTTTTATTCTAACTATTACGTTGTATTTTTGTTTGTCCCTATAATTACGTACATGAGTACAGTAACTAAGAAAAATAACATAGAAATAGTGAGAGGTTTCTTTGAACCTAAATTTACATTTGGAACTGCTTACGCGTATAAGAACAATTTAACATGCTTGCTTACACCTCTAGAAAGGAGCTTTTTAGATCACAATGAGGATAGGAGAATGGCATTAAAGGTAAAACTAGAAAGAGGGTTAGTGATAAGGACACCAGGAAATGATCATGCATTTAGTGGCATTAACATACAAGGGAAATTAGCTTTAGATGCGCAGCATGTAAGAAAGCTTTGTGTATATAGGCCTAAATCTAGAGTTGATAAGGTGTTTGTGGGAACGAGTGAATGCAGACATGTTTTTGTTTCAGTATAAATTGACATTTATGTTGCATAGTCGGGATCCGGCAGTTCCTGGAGTTTATTACACTTCTGGGCCAAATGCATATTACCGTCCTCCTAGAGGATGGTATGGCACGTGTTACTTAGGGACAGTTTTCCCAAAAATGTACCAACTTGAAGACTTGAACAAATGACCTAAAATGACTGAATTATATAATGAAAGAAAAAAGCAAGAATCAGTTTCCAGCATTGTTGTAGACATATTTGGAGCAATGATTCCTTCATTGGGAGTTGTTTTGAATGCCATAAAATTACAGAAGTTGTCTACTATCGTGGATAACATGCTGACA